>NC_051289.1:13268261-13583261 GCF_015220745.1 Sebastes umbrosus
AGTTTATATAAGTAGTAAAAACTAACTCGATGCTACTTCTACATTGATACACCAGCATTAACGATCTAATAATATAATAAATACTATAAATACATTTTGCTTTTGTACTTTTACTCAAATGCCGGACTTTGACTTTTTACACTGTTGTATTGTTAATTAAAGGTGCAATGTGTAATACTAGGCCATCTGCTCCAAACAAATAGGGGCCAGCATTTCACCTGTAGGCTACTACTGGGTCCATACAATCTAAATGTACAGTCATCAGTAATTACAAAAAGCCAGCTACTAACTACCAGCAGGGCAAGTAAACGTAAAATTCAACCAAACTGCTAAAACTCTGACAAGCAGTCAAAATAACACTGCTGTCTTATAATCTTCCCGTGTGGCGTTGGCCAACATAGCATTATGACCGTACATTGATAATTTGGTTATTGGATTAAATCCAAAGTGACAACTTTCTGCCACTTTTGATTTAATCCAATCAATCTTTAATCAAAGCTGTCACTCTTTCACATTCTGTTGATAATGTTTTAAACTAAAATTCTGACCATATCTTACACGTTGCACCTTTAAGTAAAGGATCTGAATACTTCAACTAGTCATTGTCGAGTTGTAATGGTCTTTTTTAAGGATGGATGGGCAACTGCGCTATGAAACTGCAACAGAAGTTGATAAAGTAGGCCGCATTTAAAGTGAAAAATAAAGGTAGTTGAGAGACAAAGGAGGTTGCAGTGAACAGAGGGGGCATTGTTTCTGCAGCCAAAGCCTATGAAGGTAAGAAAGGGCAAACCCGCAGGAGGCTTTATGACTGAGTTATTGTCAATGTTTACATGCCAGGTGTCAATGGTGTCACAGATTGCCATCCCAGTGTTCTCAGCACGGCTTCGGCACAGTAAACAGACTTCAAAGGACAGAGACAGAGACACATATGCGCACATGCACGAATGCACGAGCACAAACACTCGGGTAAGCATGTTTGCAACCCACACAGGCACACACACGCATGATGATACATAAATGCTTCGTACTGTACAGAGAATAGCCACTGTATCCAACCATGGGGCGTCCTGTTAGCTTGATTAGAGCAGAATCACACAGAAACGGCTCAATTCTGAGGACAAAGTCACTTGAAATGTCACGCTGGGCTGAAGTACACGTCAGGGTGGATGATTTGATGAGTGCTTCTCTAAGGCTATATGTGTACTTTGGTGTACTATGATGTGCACAAGGCAAATACTGTGTGGGCTTGTGTGCGCAGTATACATTATTTGTTTCTGAGGGTTTATCCCAATGGATTGTAGCGATTGCGTACTGTGCTGCATGCACTATTTAATTAGGATGAACTTTTCAAATAATCCATTATTAGCGAGAGCGGATCATAAAGGGAAAACAAAGACAGGACTGGGTTTTTATTACTTTCCTGCAGCCTCACGATGCCTCAGTATGTTGCTTTCTTTAAATTTAGATTTTGTTGTTTACACTGCGAAGCTGCTTTTCTAAATAAAGACAATATTACATGGCATTGCAACAGTATTTAAATTATTAATCAACTCAAATGACTGCGTTGTCTTCGTATGCTATAGGCCAATTGGCATTCCAATTGTATGCAATGTTTTATGAATTATGAAGCCGATAGCTACTGGTGGAATATATTCCCACATCATAAAGAATCTGCTCATATATGCACAGCAGTTGTGAGGACAAAGACGAAGAATTTGATGGAGCAGTAAAGGTTTGATGTTTTTAGGGGGGGTTTGAAGGTTTGCGAATCTGAAAAGAAAAAAAAGAAAACATCTCTCATCTCTTATGCAGGCAGAGTGGATGTGCCTTGAGATACGCGTTTTGCTGAGCCACGGTGGAGTGTTTGATTTCAAACCAACTTTTAGCTGATCATTATATTTTATTAAAAGCATCTCAGTTCATTATATAAAAAGCCCTCTCCGACGTTGGGAAGGAAAAAAAAAAAAAGCCTCGTATCAAAAAGCCCTCACACGGAACTGAGGGAGCTGGAGTAAGCCTTTAATAGGTATCGGAGTTTACACATTTATGAACCAAACAAATAAATGCTACCACAAGAGCCGCTGTAGCTGTCAGACTAAATGTATTATCTGTGATGTTACCCAGTCAGAGTTTTACTCGTTCTGTTCGGGTATTACACACTGCTCTTGCGTAGGTAGCTCTCCAGCTCCCGGCTTCCTCTCAGTGCCAGATTAGAAAAAGATGGGACACTGAATTTAGTTTATTCTTTTCGAATTATGCTTCAAAGAAACTAGGTGAGAAAGACTTTTGTTGGGGCGAATCAGAATACAGCTATAGCCCCCCCCTCTTCCAATATTGTCCTATGAGGCCACATACCAAGGGGCCCACACACACCTTTAATATTTAATCATGATAATACAGCAGCAAATCACATCAGAGGCGATGCATGCTAGATCATATTGTCTGATCCAATAGCATGCTCATGTGTTGCTATCAATTACAACTTTGGCACCCGACTAATTTGTTTGAGGGCTGCATTGGTAATTTGATTTCGGGCTCACTCACTTGATTTCCCTTACCCATTAATTTCATTTGCACTTGCCCATCAGCGGCACCGGCACATGTTGAGTCACCCGCGTCCCAGAGCTCATCTTAGCCCGGTCTTATTAATACCACCAGTTGTGGCAAGTGCCAGCCTGACACTCACACAGCATGATGCAGCCGCCGCCACCGCCACCGCCACCGCCACCGCCGCTCTCATTCGATGCCATCACAGCCCTGCATCTCCCCTTCAGTGGCTTGGAACCTCTTAACCTGTCCACTCTTCACCTCGCCAGCCGGCTCGCGCACTCCGCTGAATGTGAATCTTTCTTTTCGTACATCGCCTGCCAAATAGCACCAATTTAAAAATCCATTTTGTATTCTGGGCAAAAGACCTCTAATCTAAAGCATCTCTTTGGAAAGAAACTCATTATTGTGATTATTTTCAGAATTGATACAACACGGAGAGCTACATTTAGAGGAGAATAATGTGGTTTTAGGGTTAAGCAATCTTTTTTATGAATATAAAATGATCAAAGCGATGACGAGGCGATAATGTCATTACTGTAATGAGTCTATTTGAAACATCAAGATAAATTATTGCAAAAATTCTGAGAATACAGTGTGTCCAATTAACCTTTTATGACACTGTCATCAGTGCAATCTGCCCTTATCTTACATTAAAGCGGAAAAATGCATTATTTAGAGGCTCTATTTTGATAGCTTGTTAATAAAGATTGAAACACACAAATGGGGAAACTCCTTAAAAAATGAATAATAGGATGTAATATTCCCTGATGAAAAAAAAAAGTATCCTCAACAGTTAAACTCACACAAATCCCATTTGTATTGATGAGCCTACTGAAAAGTGTCATGTGCAAGAGACTCGCGTTATTGAAATTTTAACAAGGATAAATGGCTGAGACACAGTGGCACCCTCTGGGGAGTCTTCCTCCCGTTCAACGCCGGTGGTACAAGGATGTCTTCTGTCGTAACGCTCAAATGAACCGGGCTGTAACTCGAGTGCTTGTCTATATTTCATATTTCATAACGTGTCTTAAATTTCCTTTTCCATATGGGCGCTTAGTGGTAAAAGAGTGAATGATAAAGGAGAGCCAAACAATTATGAGGATTTAGTTGCGCATCGCCGGCCTTGATAATATCACTTGTCTGTGAGGGGGAAGTGTTCTGTCTTAGTTAGAAACTCTGTCACCTCAGGCCTTTGGATTCCTGTCTGTTAACTGTTGCTATGCGGCCCTTGAGGTTTCTACTTTTCCTTCTTCTGATGCCATGTCGATGCAGTCTCTTTGCACGTGTGACACTATCTTTAGAAAATCTATCGTGAGCACACATCTGTGTAGAACACACAACCTGATGTCTCTTTTTCCGCACGAAAAACTGATGTCAGATCGTGTAAAACAGAAATAATGAAAAAGCTCCCCAAACTTAAGCAATGCTTTTCTTCCCCTCTAATGTTGCGTACAGACGTGGGGGCTGAACGGTGGGTTTTTGGATACGACTCTCCTGCCGAGCATTCAAATCCCGCCACCAATTCCCATACTTCCCACCCCTCCCGGTAAATATCAGGGACCTCTTTCATAAATAAGAATGAACAAAAACACATTTGTGGCCCATAATAACATGCAGTAATTAATGTCATCGATTCACATCTGTAAGGATACTGACTGGGTGAAATGTGATTACTTTTATCCCATTTCAAAACTTGGGAGTTAGTTTCGGAGCCCCGTAACTCAGTTAGCGTGTGACTGTGGAGAGAGCGAGAGGGCTGCTCTTGCTTTGTGATTGATGAGCGCACACCGGGCAGGCTATTAAAAAAAGCTGCAGCGTATTCCACAGACAATGGCAATAAACATATTCAGGGTGCTGAATTCAAAATGACTTATTTAGGGAAAGAAAATGCCTTTTTTTTTTGCACCAGCCATAACCATAAACCTTGGATTAATGGGGAATGCTGTTGCACATTTAAATACACTATACTACACAAACATCCTATAATGCATACACAAATGCACACATGTTCGCCTTTTGCTCTCTTGGAAGATTACAGCTCCTTTTTATTATTACAGTCAGCAACACCATAAGATAATAACGATATGAATAATTATAGGGAGCACTTTGTACTGACAGTAAAGCCCTTTACACACCAAGTCCATATTTTACGTCCTAAATTGTCGCACATTTAAAAATAAATATGACCTTATGTTGTGTCGGTCATGTTTACACACCGACTCCGAAACTTTCGTCCATTAATAAAGTTCTTGGAAAAGGTAAAAAGGCAAAACAGGATTGTTTGACTACTCAGAGCCACCGTCCAAGCAAACATCATGACCCAAAATGGCATCTGATAAACATTCACTTCGTCTCCCAGCACAAAGCACTTTATGATAAAGAAATAAAAGAATACAGAGATGCAGAATTTAAAGATAGATTGTGGCAGGTGATTGCAGAACAGCTTGGAATAGGGGATGGTTGCAAAACAAAGGATGTAAGAAAGTTTAGACAGTATGATAGCTTCTTGCTCCGTTTGGGACTAGCGCTATCTATTGCACCCAAGTAATTAATTCAGTTTTGTCTTGTACAGCAATTTTTTACAGTGAATAGAATAATAAAATGCAGTGTGCAAGGTTTCTAACGTTTTTTATCGGATGACGGATGAAAAACATGCATACGAAAAATACAGACTTAGTGTGCAAAGGCCTTAGCCGTCAAAGGAATAGTTTGACATTTCGAAAAATTGGGGGGAAAAAAAATATTTTTCACTTTCTTGCGTCTGTGTAATACGCCAGCAGTCGGTTAGTTTAGCTCAGCATAAAGACTGGAAACAGCCTGGTTCTGTCCTAAGAAAAAAATCCACCTACCAGCACCTCTAAAGCTCAACATCCTTAGGGCATATCTCGATTGACTAATCTGTACCAAAAGTGTGAAAACTAAAAAAAAGTGACCTCCTGGAGTCTTTACTGGTTGCCTGGCAACCTCGCAGAGAAAATAGGACTTCTGTATGGATTAAACCAATTAAATATCAGCTTAGTTCAAAATCTCATACTATGCACTACATAACCAATATGTTTACTATCGTTCGAAATACTTTTGTGTGGATAAACAATAGTATGTATCTTTTCGGATGCACTGAGCAGTAATTTACGTCGTCACTTCCTGCCTCCTTGCCGGATAGAGATGCGGTGTTATTGATGTTACAGAGCTGTCGGTCAACGTCTGTTATAGATGTATTGCACTACTGCATTGCATTGTGGGATATTTATGCCGCCGTAGTGTCCAGTGTTTGCATTCTGTAACATTTCACTGGAAATAGTATGCAATTTGCGTTTCATACTAAGGTTTCGGACATACTAAGAAATCTCACATACTGTTTTAGCGTACTAAATAGCATGTTAGTATGCAACCCTACCGTACAGACGTGCTGTCGGTCTTCTTAAATAGCAATAAAACAAATACACATATTTCCCAAAATGTCTATCTCTTCCTATAATACAGGAGAGAAAAAAAAAACTTTGAAAGAAATAATTTAGCAGTCACTGCAGATATGCACCTATCTGGGAGTCTGAGAAGGTCATGATTAAAATAGTGTTCAGCAATGGCAGATGAATAATAGCCTCTTATTCGAAAAAAGAAATATCTTAGGAGATAGAGCAGGTGATTAGCAATAATGTAGATCCTTTGCAATATGAGGGAGCTGCTGGGTGGGGAGAGAAAGAGACAGAGAGAAATCCACATTGTTACAAATGGATAATTTATAAATGTGCTGTTCAGCGGTGACATCTCCAGAGATGGCAGAGTACATACATCTGCAAATTGTGCTAGATGAGAGTTTAATAGCAAAGTAATGAGTGTTTTGGCTGTAAATATAAAACGCGGCTCAAATACAGTCACAATCCTCCGATAAACATCTTTATTTGATAAAGTTCTTTGTCTCTGGTTTATATTGTTTCATCCATACATGAGTGTGCATGCATGTGTTGTGTGTGCACTGACAGTGGGTACAGGTGCTCTATTATTTAAAGTATCTCCTTGGGCTTTATAGCTCCAACAGAGAACTGTAGACAAGGTTTTTCTCCCCCTCTCTTCAACACCCCTCCCAACCGCAAAAATATTACCAGAGCTTCCCTAGGGAGAAGCAGAGGGGAAACGTGATCTGGAAGAGAGGGGCGAATCCACCACAACAACAGCTGCTTCCAAATCACAACAACCTGGGGAAGGGTTGTGGGTTATATTTTATGGGTGGAGAGGGACCGCGGATGTTCATTTATTTATCTTCACAGTCAGCAATGAGGTGTGTATGTGTGTGCGTTTGTGACAAGATCTGTCATAGCTCACTTTTTACTTATCCAGGAACAAGCCTAAGGTCACTAGTCACTCTGTAGAGTGCCGAGACCTACAACGCCTCACAGCCAGTCATGTGTGCGAATGATGAATATGTAAAAATAATCAATTTCATGCGTCAAAATATTATAATGAATGTGCGGAACATGGAAAATCTTATTGAGTTGGTCTGATGCCATTTACTTTCCTCTTCAACTCGCTTTCATAGATGCCACTTCTCCACGGGTGCAATTATGCTGAGAGCTATTTCATATTTCAAGTATGCAAATATCGATACTGTGTGGCCACAAACAGTCCATATATACGGGATAAAAATGTAGGCTGCATGCGGCACAGTAATCCTTTTGAAGTGGCGTGCCAGCGCATTTGTTTAAAATCCAAATTAGCTCGCATGTGCATTTGAACACATGCACGCTTGCACACGTGCACACAGGGATCTAAATTAGCCTAATGGTTCTCAGTAGACCCGACACTGAACACACATGCCTCTGGTGGGGTAAATGGCGGGGCATGTGTCGGAGCTGAATACAAACACAACCATTAGCAGTTGGAGCGGGCCAATCTATGGCAGCGACCTTGGACGTGTGTTGGTGGCCACACTCTCTCCGTCACTACCTTCCTATTTTACATACAGAAATAGTCGCTCGTGTGATATCAGTTATCCACAGTGGGCTAAATCACCAGGGACGCACCACCAGGATCAGGCTGGAGGAGGTGATAGAAGGAAGACGCTGCCAACAATCAGCACCTTCGCCGGGACACACCTGCTACCTAAACACTGTGTGTGTTCATATACAACTGAAGTGGTTGAGGATATTATATTTTTGTTGAAAACATAATGCTGCTGATTCGAATAGCATCATTCAGATCTCTTCAAAAACATTTTGTCATTGGTCTATGTAGTTTGTCCACTTTTTTCTTAGGTATGTGAACACATCACCGTTCATACTGGCACCTCTGTCTTCAGTTAGAGTGTTAACCCATTTGTGCCAGCAACTGATTTTTTTTAATTTCCCTTGGTGGAAGTGTTCTCCGGGCTTGCCTTAGCACACATGTGAAGAAATGTTCAAAATCGGTCAAACCGTTTGGCTGAAAAGGGAGTTTTTCTTATACTATAGTCTTTGGGCACTTGTGACCACTGTTTTTGCAACAGACTGTAGTCCCATGTACCCAAATACTAAATGATAGGATAATGGCTGTATCTCAGAAACTACAACGAGCACAATCAAGTATTTGGTATCTATTATCAAAGATATGCACACATATGAAGTGTAAAAAAAACAAATTTCATATGGAAAACATTTAATAAACACAATGTTACGATTTGTAATCCTTTTTTTCAGAAGTCCTGATTTTGACTATTGATAAAAGTGTGATTTCTTTATGTGATCTAAAAATGTCAAAGTTCTACTGTTAGATACTTGCCCAAACTACGTCCATACCAAGACTTTTGACCAATCAGAACCATACTTCTTATCAAACTAAATATAGTCTTTGGGCACAAATATATTCCATGTTCAAGCTGTTATTCAGTTCAGAACAAAGGCCTATACAACACTGTTTAAAAAGGTAAATAGCACAGCAGCCAACTGTTTGCAACAGAGTTATCACTTCATGTTTGGTCTTTCAGTGAGCTTTTCACAGAACGTTGCCAGTGAACATAATCCAGGCGGCGATAACGTTTCTGCCCAAATGTATTGGACAAAGAAAAATGAACATATAAATATAATTTTTAGGTGACAACGTTGCTCCTATAGGTGCCAAAATACCTGCAAATGGTATTAGCAAAGAATTCCTATGGATGTTTAAAACCAATAATCTGCTCTACGCCTGATGTGCTTTATACATCTGTTAATTATTTTAACATCTTTATGTAGATTACTAGCACTAGCCCCAGTTTGTGCCTCATGTATTAGTTTACTTCCGGGTCACAGAGGTAACCTTTATATTTACATTTCACAGAGGAACCATCTACATTCAATGCAGCAGCACTTTTGTTCAAACATATTCCAGATTTAATAATAACGTGCAGACTTTTATTGCACACATATGAGACTAAAACAATTCAAATCAGAGAGGTGTTGTAGGGCCTCAAAGAAAGAAAGCCCCAAAGCCTCATATGCTTCACCCATCCATCACTAGTTTAGCAATAAAATGTCTATTTTGTTACAGTTAATATCAACATTTTCTGGTTAAAATTAAGACACATACAAGTATATCATCAAAACTATAATCTCTTGTTTATGTTCTAACTCAACATGCTTTCCAGAAGCTTAAAAGGGGTGGCAACCAAACACTTCCTGGTTTCATGCTCTTCCTGATTGTCATCAGTGATGTCACAGCTCATACCAAGTATGGAGGATTGTCATCTGGTTTAATGCGCGATGCCGATCTGTTTATTGCTAAATTATTTGTTTTGTTTTGATTTTTTTCTTGGGAAAATGGTGAGGAATGTTTATGTCTTGTTTCTAGTGATGATTTTTACTGATACTTGTCGTTTTCCTGTTTCAGGTACGAGACAGACACCCCCGAGAGAAATATGGTTCTGCCTGAACTGATTGCGCTGCAGATTGGAGGGCTTATTTAAGAGGGGAGTTCTTTGTAAGTCACGAGGGAGGAGAATGGTTGCGTATCTATTTTTGTTAGCAAGTTTGTAGTTTTACAAGTGTACGAAATAGATCATATTTTTTTTAGTCTTACTGATGTACAAGATCTTTGCCAAGTGGATCGAAATTTTGGCGACAGCGACATCAACTACAAGGTGAGATTCAAAAGAAATATTATCGCTGTGACTGCATCACACGGCCCAACAAGACAGACCCCCATGGACCACACACTGTACTACTAGGAGAACACCGTGGCTCTTATGTGAGAGCTTACAAATGTCGTCTGTAGTTCTAGTTTACTTCTGAGCCACTTTTTGTTTTCCCCATTGGTTGATTTCATAACTCTCATTTTTAATTGTGAAGCCTCTTGCGTCCCCTGGGTTCCCACGACATCCTGTTATCATGGATTCTTAAAAAAAAATGTGCCGTGTATGAAGAGGACTATAGTTTTCCTGTTTTGAATCGCAACTTTTTAACCCCAGTCAGGGGCGCTGACTTTGATTCCGACCGACTGCTACAGTGACAGATCAGGATAAATGCTTCCAACATTCAGAGACTTGTCGTTTGTTGCTATTCCTGTTGTATTTGAAGATGTTTTCTGGACGAGAGATCTGAGAACTGTGGTGCACAACAACTTCTCACCAGGGGGATTCTCTGCCATTCTTTCCCTCTGATGTGAGCCTTCTCGCTCTTATTACCTTTTTTGTTGTCTTTTTTCTTTTTTCCTCCCCTGTGTTTTTGGTTTCGCTACACCATCTGTCTGTCCTGCGCTTGTTAAATTGCTTCGCCCATTCACGGCGACGTCCACTGCCTCGACTTCACCCCTGACACTTTCCATTTAGTCTCCAAAACCGCAGAACGATATGCAAGTCTGAGTCAATCCACCCCGAGTTCTTAGATGTTTGTCAAACAATGCTAGAACAACGGCGTGATTTGTTCTGTGCACAAATTTCAACAGTCTATATACCCTCTTGGCATTGTTAAGGGAAGGCAGCAAAGGCAGAGACAGACATGGAGAAAATATCCTATCAATCTGCAGGATATTAGCTGCGAGGCAGCAGTTCATACTGCCAATGATGTAACCCTCTGTGCCAGTATGAGCAAGTGCCACAATAAATTACTTCACATCAGCCAATGCTTCTTATCTGATGATAGCACTCTGTGTGGGTTGTGTGATTTCAAGCTTTAAGATTTTTTGCTGTTGTGGCGGCGGTGGCGCGGCGATTAAGAGTGTGCGTGAGGGGGAGGGGGAATCGGCAAACAAAACTGTAATTGTACAGGGTTTATGCTTTATGCAAATGACAATCCGGAAACCTGGAGACCCCAGCCAGAACTCCCCCAACTGTAGTCACATCTCATTGTATAAATAATGCACTTATTCATGTGACACCCTTTTAAACTCTGTGTTTAGCTTGGGTAGAATGTGTTATTTACTAGCAAAGGGGTCATTTGTGTCTCATTTATAACACAAGGGAGAATAATTCTGCTATTTTTAAAAGGACAAATAATTAAAATTACTGTGCATATTTGCCTTATTGTAAGGGTTTAGTAACTATTTGTTCAGACTTAGAACAAATAAGTTATTGAGCAAATATTGACCGTGACTTCCACCATGTTTTCAAGCTGTGTGCATACTGCCAAAATAAAAATTCTTCCCTCATTATAGAAAGCATCTTTTTACCCTTTTTTTCCCCTTCCTTCCAACACCAACACCTCCAGGCTCGTATTAGTGAAATAACAGCAGTTTTACTTCATCCAAAGCTGAGTTGGCGATAGATAAGAGGAGTGTGTGGGCGGTGGGCACCTTGGCATACCTGTGCAACCTGTGCAACTTGGTGGGCCAGTGGGTGACATTGCCAGGCCGTAGACCTGTTGGCAAAAGACATCATCATGCTCGAGATGAGCCAAGGAAGCATTGAGATTCTTGAGCAAGCAGTCGTGTAAGAAAACAGAACAGAACCTTTTTGATTTTATCTGGTTAAATGATCGAACTACAGAGGCAGACGAGAGAGACGGAGAGGGGGTGGGAGTGTTGATGGGGTTACAGTATTAATCTGCTTGCTCACTACTGTCTGCCTGCCAACATCCAGAAACAAGTACTTGCCAAAGTGACGTGAAAACCCAGACAGCAGCATCCATCTTTGTCCCCCCGCATAACTCTGCATCTACAATCCTCCCACAACATTTAACAATACGACTAACCTATCCATTTACTGGCTACTAATGCTCCGTTGCCATGCCTCATTAACCTTACATTTACCACTAATCTCACATTACAGGCAGATTAATGTGAAATAAAGCTGTGTAAACAGATGCTACACTAAATAACTTGATCATTTACTAGCAATTACTGATCTGTTTACATGTAATGTAACTTAAATGAGACAGTGACAAGTGGATACTCACGGTAGAGGGGAGATGCAAGTCGTTGCAGGGATGTTGTTCGCAATCCATGTTGGGAAAATAAAGTATCAATTATGTATCGTTATCCAGTATGTAACTTTGTATATTTACTGTAGTACAATTTGCATGTGCTTGTACTTGAGTATTTCCATTTCGTGCTACTTTATACTTCTACTCCTACATTTTGGAGGAAAATATTTTACTTTTTACTGAACTACATTTGTTGTACTAGTTACTTTGCAGATTCAGGTTATCAATACAATACATGGTGGGCGGTGCTTGGTATTTCTTCATCTGTTCTCAACATGGCTGCCAGGTCACAAACTTTCCTATTTTACAGCTAAACAGTACACTACAAGATGTTATTGAAAACATTTGAGGCGAGAAATAGGCATTACAGTAACAGAATATTGATTCATATTTGATCAGCGCTGCCTAGTTTCACCGTTTGGTCAGAGTTCACGAGTGATTGACAGCTGCTCAGGTTCCAGCTGGGCTCTGATTGGTTGTTTTCCTCCGGTCTGTGAAATCTTGCAGATGCCAGGAGCTCCGGAGGACACAGAGGAACATGATTTTTTTTCAGATTACCTGCCTCTAAAATTACTGTTTTATAAAAATAACTTTTTTGAATCATGTTTGCTCCAGTTCTACCCTCTGCTGTTTTAAATGACAGGACTAAGGTCAGTAATGGTAATGAAATGTTAGATAATTTACAGTAAACTGGTGTTTATTTTGTGAAACAGGGGTGCAAATAATAACATGAACAATTGTGAATTATGATGAAATAAACAAAAACACCAGGTATTCTTAAAAAAATCTTGTTCTTCTAAGACGGGTCGTTTTTGATCCACTTATGGAAAAGTGTAGGTTCCTATGGTCTATTTATGTAGGGGCTAAATTATTTGTAAAAAAATTTAACAGGACCAGGCAGGATTTTTTTGCAGTGCACAAGTCTATTTTGCCAAAACCCAAATCCTGAACATTATTATGACAACTACCAGCCATGTTATTAACACTAAGGCAGCATAATTTCACTTACTAATGTTAAAATATTCCACAAATCTGATGTGCAAAATGTGTTGACATGTTTGACATGCTTTCAAACGGATTAACTACACTGATATTTTTTTCCCTTAATTTGTGAACCGGTGCATGAATAAAAAGCTATGAGTCAGAAATACAAGCCTTTTCCAACAAAAAAAAAATAAGATAAAATCACAAAAAAAAGAGATAGATTTGCCGCAAACATCCTTACATGTACTTTATGGAGAAAAAAAACAGCCAAGATACATTAATAACAGAATTCAGATTATGGCTCAATTTCGCAGTGAATTTCGCTTACATTAGTAATGACCTATAATAAATGCACTCCATTATTTACAACATGGTATCAATCAAAAACACTGGTTGTACATGATAGATGAAAAGAAATCAAGGCGTGTACATCAAATCTCCAATTTGTTTTCTGCTCGCTGCCGTTTCATCTCCAGCAACACCATGTTTACTGACCTGGCAACATGTCATGTTGTGTCAAGTCCTCAGTCCTAAGAAGACTCGCTGAACAGAAAGGTCAGAAAAGCATGCTCATAAAGGGATGTGGACAGCTTTTAGCCCGTGGCTTCGCTTAAATCAAAGCCAAATGCAGTTGCAGTCAGAAAACACTTCTGATTAACTCAAGCAACAGTGAACACTGGCTCTGAGTAAGACCTGTAGGATTTGTGGCGTCGAGGGCATTGACTAAGAAATCGCAACATTTCCTCCAGAGGTATGAGGTGTGCATATATATATATAAATATATATATATATATATATATATATATATATGTGTGTGTGTGTGTGTGTGTACACAGGCTGTCCTTGTGGCGAGTCCGTGCCCTGGGCTGTTTTTTCCCGACTTTGTCAGAAACATGTGGCGTGAAGCAATACACCTGCAAGTCATGGTGTTAAGTCACTGGTGCTGTGCACTTCACAGTCCTTGGGCCAGTCCGTGGTTAACCACATTTATTCCTTATCTTGCAGAGAACAGCTTCATAACACAAAATAACCTCCGATAATTTCCAAGATGCATTCTCAAACCTCTTTACTTTATCCAAAATTATCGCAATAACAACCCAACAAGACTTGTGTACGACTACCGTTAGTTGCCTAATTATGCAGATATTTTAATCTGACTCCGAATATAACCGCATCGCTGCTTCTATGGCAACAAATACATCCAGTGAGATTGTATGTTTTTGCAGGAGAGGGCATTGTGTGAGCAGCGAGCGCCCGTTTGTGAAAGCTCTTCCATCATGATGAGAGACGGCCCACACAGCTCCAAATTGCTGATGAGCTTATTTTTAGTCGAGGGGCTGCCCCAGTGTCTGGTTTTACATGCGGGACTGACAGCAAATGTAGAGCAGATTTCCCACTTAATACTTGTACAGCAAGCCTTCCCGCTCCGTAATTAACCAATTAACAAGCAACATGCCCCACCAACACCATCTTTGATTCGGTTTTGCAATCAGGAATGCTCGTCTGCAAAGTTTTAATTGTGCCCGAGGCAATAACTTACTGTTTGTAATCACATTCTCTCCCTCCCTATATTGCACCATGGTGCGTTTGGGAGGCAAAAACTTACTGGCGCAAGCTAATTCGGCAAACCTCCATGTTGGAGGTGAGCGCAGTGCACATTACCGGCAGTGCTTAGGGTTTTGCTGAACAACAGAATGAGAGTTAATATGCTCCCCGAATTATTAACACATTGTGCATTTATGGCCTCCGATGAGAGGTGAGAGGAAGGCAGGGGAGCTTTCACTCGACATGTCCCTCCTTACGGCGGGCTGGGTCGAGACCGCAGAGTGCGGACACACGCAAAGATGCAACTCCCTGCCTCCATATTTAAAAAATTGGATATTAGGTTAATACTTGCTGAAGAAGACAGCATCGCAAGGCTTTGACTCGCATAAAGGAGGCGAGCCTCATGCCAGAGCCAATCATCGTTCGGGAGGCAGACATGGTGCACAGACTAGATGAATCACTGAGCTGTCATGTGTCTGTTTGACATGGTGACTGTGGGAAAGCAAATTATAGGTGACTTAATGTTCCTTTTTTTCGTTGCTTTCTGGTGCACTGCCAGGCCATACGCTGAGCTAAAAGGCAGAAATATGCTCTGTCAGATGGAAGCTGCCACTAATTGTTCAGCTCAAACCCCTCCATTTTCTTTAGGAGACCACGGCCGCCCTGCACTTTTAAAAAATGCATTGGTTGACGCTATTGGCTATCAAGCAATTACAAGCGTCATGCATTTTAATATGATAGACAGAGGAGAGACATGGGATTAGTTTTGCACTCTTGATGTTACGCACACACACACACACACCCTAACTGCAAAACACAAACAATCTAGGGCAGCTATTCCAAATCCAATTGTTGTGAACATGAAGCCAGCTAGTTTCAGGCAGTGGGGTGAGTTTGGCCCACACATACCAATTAGGCCCGTTTCCAAAGCAATACTGCACAATGCTGCCCAGAGGACTGCAGCAGAACAAGACTTTGATTTCCCTCAATGTGATAGTAATTTCATATTCCTCTGAAAAGCAACATGGCTACCGAGGCTAGAGTCTCGAGATGAGCAATGAGGAGCA
Organism: Sebastes umbrosus; assembly: GCF_015220745.1. Lineage (NCBI taxonomy): Eukaryota > Metazoa > Chordata > Actinopteri > Perciformes > Sebastidae > Sebastes > Sebastes umbrosus. The sequence continues at coordinate 13,283,776 of NC_051289.1, forward strand.
ATTCACACAACAAGCTGCTCGTTTGGTCATTTGCATACAATTTCTAAAAAAAACAAATGCGCAAATATGTTACGACTAGTTTGGTTTGGAGGTACTGGAAGGCTCGTGTAAACACCCGGCCTCTGATACATCCGAGAAGGCCTCTTTTATTGGACCCGCGGCGTCCCTGGGCAGCTTCGTTAACCGCTTGCATTTGATCAGTTATTGTGTCTCGCTTCCACCCCCCCACCACCACCACACGTCTGCGAGTAAGCCTCGCATCTGGGATCAAAAATCAAGGCCATAACTGCAGAATGCAGCCCGTGGTCTTCACGCCGACTAAACGCTGTTGAGCCCGAGTCCCACCGCAGCGCATCAGACAGATTGAGGAATAGAGAGGGAGGAGGCATGTAATGAGAGCCAGGAGAATTACTACGCTCTATTTATAGGGAGTGCTGGTTTGTTTACCTTCTTTCTTAGCTACTTGTTTTGACGGGTGGTGAACCGCTAATGAGAGGAGGAATCTTTGGCGTTGGTATATTGTTGTATTCACCTTCCGGTACTTAGTTACTTGTGAGAGCCTGTTTTTCATGACACGTCTTTAAACTCTGCGTATCCTCCTCGTTTCGATTGCATCTCGCTTCCTGTTGTAAAATACAATCATATTTTTTGGTGTTGGGAGTCGCGGCGGCAGCAGCGAGACAGTCCATTCAATCGGGTGATACTTTCTGATTGCGGATTTCTATGTGAGACGGTGTGGGAGAGAGCCTATTGTTGGAATAAATCTTCACCCCTCTCATTTGAATCACTACGAATGCTTGATCATTTGTCACAGGGGAGGAGAGGAAAACCAAAGTACCCCAACGAGAGCAGAGGTGTTACTGCGTGGGGGGCGGCCATATTAGCAGAGATATTCTTCAGGATTATGTGCCCCTTCAACCCAGGCCAGGAATTTGTCAGCAGAAAGTGCAGATATGGCTCTATCAATAATCCATGGCATTGTGTATTTCCCAACTGATGCCATTATACGACTGGGGGATGACAGCGCTCACCAACTCCATCATCTTATCCACGGGGACCAGGATCTCATAAAGCGCTCTCAACATAGACATCTCATATAACGGGTAATAACTCCAGCCAGTTAATACGGGGGAATTATCAGGGAGAGGAGCGATGAACCCAGCAAAAAACTGGAGCGGCCACCGCTGTATTATGGTCGTGGAGAGCAGAGAGAGAGAGAGAGGTCTCAAAGGAGGGGGGAGGGACAAAATGAGAGTTGGGCAACGGAGAGGGCATGTGAGATAAGAGGGGGGAGAGTTGGCGGAGGATAAGAGGTGGAGGAGAGAAGTACAAAGTGAGAGGGAGCGGCGTTGTCGTGCGAAGCGGACGAGCAAAAGTTAGAGAGGAGGAAGAAGAGAAATGAGTGAGGGGTAAAGAGGAGTAAGGCAGACAAATGAGGCAATGATCTAACAAAGAGCAGCGGGAGGGCAGAGCTTCAGCAAAGTATGTATGTCCCTTTTTGAACTTTGCTTCATTGAAAATCAGAGTTTGAGGATCCGTCTTTCAGACTACCGGAGTGAAATGGTTGGTAGGAGAATCGGTAATGAAGAGCTTAAACTAGTAATCTCCCTAATCCAAATTAAAGCTCTCTGTAATTATTTTCATTACAGTATCATTTAGAGATGGCTATACTGTACATTGTGCGAATTACAGAAAGAGATTAACTCTGTCGGTCTAAATGTAACTTCTTCCAATATTAGCACTTTCGAACCCAGTGAAGGCATGATTACCCATGGAAGAATGATGACATCGTGGGCCGCTGGGCACAGATGCCTTCCACCCCCCCAGATATAAATTATAGAGTGTTCTGAACGGTGTTAAAATGGCCTCGTTGTTGTGACATCTTGAACTGAATTTGAAGGCAATTCCGTCAGTTTTTTTAGCATGAAGTGCTGTGGCGTATCTGGCAAGTGGTAACATTAAAGGTGCTCTATACGATATCCGGAGCATTAATATAGCATCAAACAATCATTTGCCATGTAAAGATATACAGGAGTAACGTCTACCTCAGCAGAGAATGAAGTCGCCCTCTGTGTGTGTTCATTAGACTGTTGTCAGTGTGGGTCAATAGGGGCCTACTACACCCACTAGTAGGTTTTATCATCTATTCAAATGGTAGATCAGTGAAAGAAGGTATAAAAAAACATGACAGCGACCATAGTAATTATGATAGGAGCAGAAGCAGAAGTCAGGTGCTATAGTATAAACAGTGTGACAAAAACACAGGGCATCGTGGAGACCGGAGTTTGCATTCTGTGTGAAACCAACAATGTGTAGTTGTCTTTGTGCTCGTAGTTATTTTAACTCAAAACATGAAGTTTTCCCCTTAACTTAGCCTTTTCTTTTACCTAAACCTAAAGAAGTTGTAGTTTTTTTGCCTAAACCTAAAGAAGCCTTTTTGTTTATATTCAAAAGGTGATGTTTCATTCAGTTTTATAACACGTCAGAACGTGTTGCTTTTAAGTTTTACTTTCACTTTTACAACGTAGTAGGTGTAGTAGGCCCCTAATGGCCCACATCTATGGTGGTGAACATATCAGTAAAATGATGATGTATTTCATTTGTTTTAACAAATGTTTAACAGAAAACAAAATGTTTTGTTATAGCAACTCAAGCATTTTTCAACTTTTTAATGATTATGTTTTGGCACACTCAGCACTTGGTTAGGGAAAGATCTTGATTTAATACAAAAGTCCACAGTGACCAGAAGCACACACAACATGTTCATTAACATTTAACCAAAACCACAATCTTTCACCAATCTTAACCAAACTGAGGATGCAAACCCCAATCTCTGGAGTCAAAGTCCTGCACTTTGTACGCACATACACAAATGTATTGCATACAAATGTAATCCATTTGTAACATCATGGCCTGTGAACACTGTAATCAACCATGACAATGTAATTTGGAAAACCAATTACTGTATACAAACATAATTTCTAGGCTACCGTGTTGGACTGAGATGTTTGACAATCCAACAAAAAAAAGGTAATAACAAGCATACCACAGAGGCTCTGGCCCCATGAATTATTAGGGCCCCGCTTAGTAATTCATCAATGTGATTATCAATAATGTCCTTCAAATACAAGGGTAGCTTTGTTTTGACCATGAAAGATATGTTTTTAAATCCCCAGTGTGGAAACATAGGTTTTCAGATTGTATGCCTAGCAATGACTCACCCGGTCTTGTTTTTAATTTTGTCAGACTTTTAGCGGGAAGTGTGGCATATTTTTGTTTCTTTTTGTCATGCTAGGATACCATAGCGTTGGAACTCCATTTTCCCTTTGATTAGCAGCCTCAAACACATCAGGTGGTACATGGATGTGAATATAGCCTTTTAGAAGCCCAGGATTGCTTGGATGAATTGCAAAGCTGACATATGTTCTGTCCGAAATCTTTCCTTCATTCACAATCCCTACATCATAAAGACTTTTACTCTATAGTGAGTAGTACATTTTGGACAGCATCCCAATCATTTTTCAAAAAGTAAAGCAAAGCATTTTCTTGCGGATGCCTTATAAATGCTTGGACAGTTGTGCCACCCTTGTCATCTTTGTTCTGTGTCACTGCCCATTAAATCTTAAGCAACCAATAATAAGCATCTGGCTCCAACCCTTTATCAGGCCTTTTAGTCTTAAATGTGGGTGAGTGCCAGCCACCAGCGCTATTAGCAGGGAGAGGGACAGGAGGGAGAAAATAAATATATAATAATGCCACCCACCAAGCAAAGATATTCAGTGTTTGCATTTCAGGGGACAATAAAGAGGGCCATCTGTTCCTGTCATTCGTGCTTTATTGTTTTCCTCGGCGGGCCACTCACTTTGGAACACCACATCAAGCCCTCCCCACCTCGCACTCTCCGTACTCCAGACCCGCGGACATACACAAACTACAATGAAACTGTGTACACAAGCTTGGCCGCACATAAACACACACAGGCGCGCATGCATCGCTCTCACCCTTAGCCTTGTACAGCTGTAAGACAAGAAATGGGCTCAAAGGGCTTTCGCTATTTGGATCTTTTGGGAGAAAAATCATGACAAAATAAAGCCAAGATGCTGAAGGGGGCATGGCTTTGAATACATTCTGTCCTTGTCCCTCGTGTTGGCACCAGTGGTTGTATGGCAAACACTGCCAAATGTTTTTCTTTCATTCCCGTAGCAGGATCATGAGAGGAGAAAAGGGATGGAAAACAAACCACACTTTTTCGTCTCCTGGCTTTAAGAGAAAGAATAAAGTCTGCAATATTGGCTTAGGAAATGAAAGGCTCCTATGACATGTCTGTCGAGTTATATAGCGGAAGATTAGATCATAATGATGAGAAGATCCATACCACTCTCATGTTTGTCAATTAATATGTAGCTATAGAGTAAGCAGCCGGCCAGCAGAAACTCCAGGAAGTTACTGCCCCCAGCCAAGAAATAGTCCGGCACATAACCTCCGTATAACAGTGAATTGTCAATGTTACACTTAAGTTTTTGAACAGATTAAATAAATAAGATGTAACATGTTAGTTAGTGAATAAACAACATTTTTGGAGATGCTCGGTTTTCAGGTGACAACCAATGTTGTTTACTGAAGCAGTGAAGAACATTGGTCATCTAAAACAGATGCAAACCAACAACATATACTCAAAAGTAGAGTGAATGTGTTAAAAAACATTTGTCACATCCCACTATGTACTGTAGATTGGAATAAAAACAGCATAACAGCATAGCCTATTATTTAAAAAAAAAAACATAGTATAACTCTTATTTATAATGTATCATAATTATGAATGTGCTATAGATATACACAATGATTGATAACATATTTTTGTAATGCTTTTAAGACAGTAACATGACACTTTCATAATTGTAAATGTAAACAACTGCCCTGGATGTATGATATCCCACAGACACTACAAGGAAGACAACACGCGCAAGCAATGTTTCCTCACCAGTGATCTGACTGAATGCAAGATTTGCAGGTGCTTTTCCATCACAGTCAGCAAGGTTAAACTCCAGAGAAATTAAACAAATTGCTCCTCTAATGCCGAGTAAAACAAATGGGAGAACTTTAGTGCACATGTGGAACCCTCTTGGGTTCTAATTATGTAAAACTATAGACATCAGAAGGCACTGAATTCTTTAATGAGCACTTGAGAGAACAAAGGGAATTTAAGTGCATGTTAATAAGAGAGGCGAGACAACAGGAGGAGGCAAAATGCCACAGAAAGAATCACTACACATTAAATGGGGGCATTTGCTGTCTCACCGCCAACGAGCAGCTTCCGACAGTTACACACAGGGTACCGCGGAATAGTTGAGAGGAATCTATTTCTCACTGTGGCTTAGTTAGAATGAGCGCACAGCTAATGCGCTAATAGGTTCTCCATGGAAACAACATACAATAAATTGAGATGAATTGAGTGTCAGGGAATTTTGCTATTAGTGCGTGAAGAGATGAGCCGGTTGGAGCTCGCTCTCTCAACAACCTGCAATCAGCGAGGTGACGACTTCCCCGTGACCAGTGCACCGCATGTAGGTCCAAAATTACAGGTTGAACTCCCCGATCAGATCCTGGGGCTGCCCGTACACAGTGCCATAGGCAAAGTACCATTTTGGATTCGCTCAATAACAAACAAGACGTGATGCGTTTGGGAAAGCTGTGTTCCACTACGCTGGTCGGGTAGGTTGGCCAATTAGCATTGACAAAGACTCCCGTGTGTATAGGCAAGCAGAGCACCGCCCAGATAGCACATTCCTGTTCAGGAGCCAAAAATGGATCGCACTGTGGGGGGTCTTTTAATCCCCACCGTTCCACTGAATAATGTTTTACATCAAGAAACAGTGGTGCAGGATGGCCACCTTCATGCCCATATGCCTGCTGTCTAAGTGCCATTGCACACCTTGTTTACCGTGTTCGCATATGCTTGTAGTCTGCTGTGGACTGTTGGTATGTGTACAGGATATGCTCAAGTGCATACATTTAATATTTTGAGAGAGAATGCATGTGTGCGCAAATCCCTGTTACCAATGTAAGGTACAAATCAGGATTTCTCATGATTAACTGAAAAGTAGTACCTGAATAACTGTAATTAATGATTATGTAGTAGATCATTCCAGTCACGTCAAGGTTTTAACCATCTATTGCAGAAATATGCATTTTAGTTTAGCGGTGTGCCTCTGGTTATGTGATGCTCTGGATCAAGGTTACATTTCTGAAAGCAGGCAGCAGAGTAGCAGAACTCAGCACCTCAAAGATGAGGGTGAATGTTGGTTTGCACGGAGGAGAAGGGATTCAAAGGTGATCGGCCCTCTATTGGACTAGTAATGTACTCGCTAATGATAAAATATCTGCATAGATGGTCAGATATACCTTTATGATTTGCCATGCTAGCAACGTATAGCCTTATCAAATAATGTTATGCGAGATCACTAAATGCCCTGTATATAGAACGTTGCTAAAGCTGGCAAAACTTTGTGTTAAAGTCCATGAAAACACCAAAATTCAACAAAACGTTAGTCCGACTTTCGCTCATCTGTTCCTACTGAAGATGTAATTTTTTTGATGAAAAATGAATCATATAACGTTATATACTTTTTTATTTTTGAAGAAGATAAGTAATTTTCTCAGACTGCTGGGGACTATATAGTTTTAGCAACCATTAGTATGTACAGTAGGCTACAGCAGAAGGGTGTAGAACTAGACATAGACTCCGCTCCAGCTTTGCTCTACCTAGCTTTTTTTGAGGCTGTGCCAAACTAGCCGCAGGGCGAGTGTTATGCAAATGTGTTACTTGGTGACATCACCACGTTACGGAAGAAAAGGCAGGACTTTAAGCAAGGCGTTTCAGGCAGTTCAGGAGCAGTGTTTTTTGTGGGAGAGAGTAACTCCCTTTGGCGTGGACTTTGGGCGTTGTAACTTTGCAGACCTTTTACATGTATAAAAAAACTATATAACACACTAAAGGAAAGGGAAAAAGCACAAACGCATAATAGGTCCTCTTTAATAGTTTCTACAGTAGGATCAATTCATTGTTGATTTTGAACTTTTCATAGGATTAAAAAAAAAAAGGTCACCCACCTGGCTACATAAGCAACCAAGTTCATTAAGCAGTATGTGGGGGGGGGCAACATGTGTAATTAGGTGTTAAATAGCTCATAAACATCGTTATATTCATATTATAGTTCATATTTGTGCCTGAGGTGGTGCATCATATGAAATGACTAGGACCATATGCTTCAAGATGACCTCACCATTACTTACCATTTAAATGTCTGCTCAAGTTAAGCAGTGCACCATCTTATCAAACTGACAAGCTGCTTGAGCTCGAACTGTAAATGCACCATTAGATTATAAATGGCACGGACCAGAGACTGCAGATATTAAGAAAAAGTCATCATATTCAAATCACATTTACACTGATATTAACACCCATATGTTGAATTATTTGTTAAGCTCCCAGCTACTCAGAAATTTGTGTACCTTTTATTGCAAAGTGTTACCAATACATACACTTTACAGTCTCATATCCCACACATTTGCATATGCATGAGCCTCTCTAGTAAGTGCTTTGAGTAACTGGAGTGAGGGGAGCCATACAATAGCAAAGTGATTCAAGGCATGTGATCCAAACTTGTGCTCTCTGTGGTGTGCTGCAGTTCAGTCAAAAATGAGTCTTTTGTTTGGCATGAATAGCGGCAGATCAGTACTGTACCTTTGCAGAAGCTCGAGCGAAAACCATGACAGAAGAAGGTTACCACAGCGACGCCGAAAGACGCTGAACCGCGCTAACTCAAAGCAATCCTCAAAAGACAAAAATCAAAACAGTTTGTTCGTTTCATGTGGCAAATGGAATGTGAGAGTGTGTCGGTAGTGTTTAAGGTCCTGTGAATTACCAATATGTTTACTCCTCCGTATTTGTCCGACTGTGGCACAGCCATTACATCTGACCCTGTTTGCTCATTTACTCAAGTTCCACTTTATTTACTCTTCACCAACCTCAAAAACACACTTTTGCTTCAAATTGGTGTGGCTTTTTATCCTCTCCTCCAACAGCAGAATTAATACTGGACAAAGAATAAAAGCTATGAGAGCATTTCATCCTATTCTATTCAAATTTCACAGCACCATCTTTGATTTCCATAGTCCAAAGTAAGGTAAGCCCCAGGGCAGTGACGGACTGTCATCCCCCCCCCTGGGGGCAGGAGCTGCACTCTTCAGCTCCCTAATGATGCGCCTGTCTTTTGAACGAAGGAGCCAATGCCATGGCCTATCACTTAGCAAGCTTAACTAAGCAGGGGGGTGGTGGGTTAGACACAGAGAGAGAGAGAGACAAAGACAGAAACAGAGGGAGACAGAGGTGGGATGGTGCAGGTTTGGCTCCTGGCAGATGAAAGCTGTCCCTTTTTCAGAATTTCAAGCTGAAATGTGGCGGATTTAAACAGGGATTTCTATGACAGGTACGAAACCGTGGTTTGTTGTAGCAATGTGGCACACGGGTCAGTTAGTTTGCCATTCACAGAGAATAAGTCAACATATTAAAGCCATTTCTCACCAGTGCGATGTGAAAGAGCGGAATGCGGAAAATCTGCATTAAAATTTTCCACATTGACAACTATGCACACTGGGTCCAGCTCAAATTATCTGCGTTGCTGTGTTCCATTTTCGTCATTGAGGCCCAATTAGTTTCCTCCTAAGTAATGAAGTGTCCACTCCACATAACAAAAACCTATCCAGAGAGAGAATGTCTAAGGGGCTAACGTTAACTAACGTTTCACAATACATAAACTAATTGGACCCCAATGTGATGCTAACTCTAGCTGTTTCGGCTAGCCCTGTTCCGGGATCCACATATAACATTATCGTCGTATTCCAGCTGCTGGCCGATCTCAGGCCAAATATTGTCCTTTATTTGGTTATTGAGGCAGTCGTGTTTGTCATACATTGTTAAATGTTAATAAGGGGACGTCCAATTGTTATTCCGAAACACCAATAGTCCGAAAAATGTCCCATTGGACCGAAAAAAAGCCCATTTGGCCGACAGTCCGTTAACCTGAAAACAAACATCCATTGTTCCAAGGTCCTGAAAATACACACTCGCCGTGCAACAAACCGAAGCACATGGCTAGTTATTATGCAGAATGATGGCAGATCAGTTGGAACAAAGGATTTCATTGGTCAAACATATATTTCCACAGGTGGAAATCCGCTGAAATCGAGGTCCATCCGAATATTTTATCTCCCGCACGAATGTTCCGCAACGGTGTGCAAGTATTCATACGAACTCAGTTTTTATAAAATTCCGTGCAAATTTTTCAGACAAAAATCCCTGCTTGGTGCGAAACGGCTTTTACTCATTGAAGTGAAAAGACCATGACAAATGACCACAGTGCTTCTAAGAAAAGGTCCACAATCTATTAGCTCCAGCACTGTATTGTGCTCCTTTATAAGAATTAGGTAATTGGAGACACGCTGCTATGAAATACATATTGCATAGATGACAGGCAGTAATACAGCTGTTGTTGTCCCAGTGTCACACTGTAAATATGAACATTCTCAATCTGGACTTGGCATAATCACTGTTTATCCATTATATCCTCCTCCTCTCCTGCTGAATGGCAGCACACACAGTCGAATTGCCCTCAATCATTCAGTAATTGATGCTGTGGCATTTCACGCTCGTGTTACCCAAAACAGCCTCCTCCACCACCGCCACCGCCACCGTCACCGTCACCGCCACCCTCCCCGTCTAGATCTTCCTCCTTTCCCCCAAATATCCCAAAGGCTTCTTTCTCTCTGCAATTTGATTTAAGCTCTCCTGGAAGCCAATTTGTTTCTGTTTGAATGTTCTCATAATCTCCTGATTTGATTCACCAGGGGACTGTTGTTAGTTGAACAAGAACAGCCCCATACAGCAGAGTAAGTAAAGAATAGCACACAATGTGGAAGCAAAGGAAGTACAATCCACGATAAAAAGAAGAGCAGCCTGAGGGTGCGGGGAGTGGCCACAAGGACTCCCTTTTCTTTCTTCCCTTGCACTTTTTTTTATTGTTAAATCACATAAATGCAGGAGCACCTGGGACAGCGTGACGAAGGAAGAAAGGAGGTGGGACGGGTTGAAGCACCACCCTATAAAAAAAATGCTATTTTTGAAGAATATGTGTGGATATAACAGGATTCTTGTTTAGTCTGTGGTAAGGATTAAATGCAGCCCACACTGCCGAACATGGATCAAGCGCTCTTTTCATTCCTCTCTGCCCACCGCTAACTGAGCAGTTTTACTGTGTTCTAAGAATCTAAGGAGGTTCAACGCAAAAACAGGCGGATCTTTTGATGTAGGACATGTTTTAAGGTTCATGTGCGGCGTGTTATCACCCCTCATCCCTCTGTTCCTGAGCACAAGGGGCTTAAAGGAGGCTAGAAGTGACTAAAGGGAAAGCTTTCTTTTTTAGACGGATGAAAGCAGTGGCAGAAATATGCCACAGGAGAGAGGTTTTTGATTGTCTTTGCATACATGTGCATATGTCCTGTATTATCCGTGGGTTTGACAGCTGTGTAGACTGCAGCGAGGCGTTGCAGTGCACTAGGAGCTCAGTCTGACTCGTGCACATTCAGATGAAAGACAGGAAAGGTAGAACCACTTGCCTTAAAACCTCTTTGAAGTAAAGTCAGAAGCTAAAAACTTATATGTGCAGAGATGGGAGGGAGGGAAGAAAGGAGTGTTGAGGCAGTGGTATCATCTGGTGAACCTGTGGGAGATGGAAAATCAAGAAGGGTAGGGTGAAAGAGGAGAGAGAGATGGGGAGGGGGAAGGGGGAGACACAGAAAGTGTTTTGGGATGGGAATGCACTTGGGGAGTAGAAAAAGCACACCACCTTTGCATTTAAAAACACTCCAAAACTTTGCAATATAAAAGGCAGGAGTAGGAAGGCAGGACACAAAAGAATATTCACAATGCCTCCTGCAAAAAAAGAAAAAAAAGACGCCGTTTCTTCTGCTTCCTCGCCTCTCTGCCTGGGTAGACTCTCTCCACGTTGATCACGATTTACCGTCTGAAGATGCATTGGCAGTTGTTGACAGAGACGGAGTTTGTGATGGTAGTCAGAGTTATTCCATAGAGATAGACGGAGGAGGGGCGACTCCCCCCCCCCCCTTGTTTTCTTGCTGACTCTCTTAACTGTGTTTACTCTTTCAACACTGACATCCAAAGGTATGCAGAGCTGATAAAACTTTCCTGCCAGCTGAAATTTAGCAGTGGAGGAATATGAGGTTGGAAAACATTTAAACATTTAACATTTAAATTTTAGCGCTGAATAGCACTCATCCTGTGTTTTTAATTCACGCTTCGGTTCATCAAATTTAAATTGTCCCTCGTTTTTCAGGAGCTAACGTGTCAATCTGAGCGAGAACAATGAAGCCCATTTTTATTTCAGAGAGAAGGAAATAAAATGACACATCATCCAGCCCCTATAAAGATCTACAAGACCATTAGCCCGACTAATGGTCTTGTAAGATGAATAAGATGAAACAACTTGTTAAAAAAAAATCCAGATTTCAAAGATTAACGGATGGTGAAAAAAAGCCTCTTTTTTTTACAGTGGCACGGAGACCCAACACTTACATTTCCATCCCAATAATCTCTGAGTCCTATTTTAGGTGAAATCTAAGCGATCCTATTGTACAAGGCCTCGTTCCCCCCCGTGGGAAGGCGAGCACTGCGAGGCACTGCGAGGCACTGGTGGCAACGCAGGAGACGCTGTGATCATACCCAAGTTTCATCTGAAGCGTCTGAGCCGTGATCGCAGGGAAACTTCAAGTAAAAACCGCAAGAGCAGAGAGTGGAGATGAGAGCGGAGGGAAAAAAAAACAACAGATTTCCATCAAAACAGATTGTCAAACCAGATGGGGACTATTCGAGAAGTGGGGCAGAGTGGATGGGGAGGGACTCTGATTGGGCAAATCTCAACACAAACCAGACACTAGCATCACAGCAAAATGGTTCTCATAAGCACTGCCGTCATGTAATTCTGAATGGTTTTAAATAATTCTGAATTAAGTTTTTTACTCATATTAAAGCAGTCAAAATGATGAAATCCAGCGTGGAATTGTACACTTTTGTAGAGAGCAAGTTTTGTGTGGAGGATTCAGCTCTCTGGAGTTGCAATCTCAGGGTCAGTCGTGATGGCTGCGTTTAATTTCCTGGACAGAGAAAGTGGCTCTGACCTCTCACCTCTGAGTATGATGTCACTGCGTTACCAATAGTGAGCCTTTTGTACTGTGTGTGAGCGTGTGCGGTGTGGTGTTTATTTCATTAATTCCTCCTCCTCCTCCTGAGCCATCAGTGCTCCTGGAATGATTCTGCATGCTCTGACCATTATCATGGTGCCTCTGGCAACACCTGAGCAAAAGCTCATCAGCATGCCGGCATTGATCCCGCGCAAGGTTCTCCCCAAAGTGGACCGGCTCTAACGCATCCTTTAAACATGTTATCTGAGCCAACGCACGCCCGAGCCTCCGACAAGAGGCTCTTTCTGTCCGCCATAGAGCACACAGAGTAAACACGCTCATTCGCAGGCCAAGGGCGTGTTCAAACAACAAAAAATTAGATTTGTTTTTATTGGTTGCGTTAAGAAAAGAGGCACTCTGACTAAGCGAACACATTAAGAACACGCACATTCTGCACAGAAGGTCACCACTCAGGTTTGAACCTTATGAATTAAAGGAATAGTCTGACATTTCGTGGAAATACGCTCTTTCTTGTAGAGAGAGTTCGATGAGAAGATTGATACCACTCTCGTCTGTACATTAAATACGTAGCTGGAACCAGCAGCCAGTTGGCTTAGCTTAGCATAAAAAGTGGAAGAGGGGGACGGGGGTGGGGGGGACGATTAACCTGGCTCTGTTCATGAGGCAAAAAAGTCCGCCATTCAGACTTTTAAAGCTCAAAAATCAACACCTTATATCTTCCTTTATACATTTCCTGGAATCTCCGCTGGTTGCCTGGCAACTGCTCCCAGCCAAGAAATAGTCTGGCACATGACCCCCCTGTAAAACGGACTAAATAAACAAGATCTAATGTGTTATTAAGTGAACATTAGAGGTGCTGGTAGGCAGATTTTGTTACCTTTGGATAGAGTCAGGCTAGCTGTTTCCCCTTGCTTCTTGGCTTTATGCTAAGCTGAGCTAGTCGGCTGCTTGCTGTAGCTCCATATTAAAGGAAAAGAGTGTAGCATTTAGGGGGATCTATTGGCAGAAATGGAATATAATATTAATAAGCATGTTTTCTTTAGTGTATAATCACCTGGAAATACGAATTGTGTTTTTGTTAGCTTTAAATGAGCCGTTAAATATCTACAGAGGGAACCGGTCGTCTCTTCACGGAACCGGCCAACATGTTTCTACAGTCGCCCATCAGGGACAAACCAAAACACTGGCTCTAGATAGGACCATTTGCGTTTTCATGTTTTCACGTCGACCACCGTAGTTCTCCTACACGCTTGGCAAAAGCTTCAGTTGGTTGCAATCTGCAACCTCACTGGTAGATGCCACCAGATCCTACACACTGCACCTTTAAGTGTACAGACATCCGTATTTGGTTGTATCGTCTGAATTTGCAGAGCGTTTCTGTATTTGCATCACGTTTTGTTATGCCGCATATGCGTATTCCATCTGATGAAGATGTTCTCTTAATTTGCTTGTGTTTCGAGTTGTAGCGCGTTGAGCTCTCAGGGCTACTGTAAAAAAATGACCTTCCTCTCCCCTTCATAATTCCCTCCTTGAGCTTCTCATGTCAGTTGGGGGAAAATGAAGGTGATTACTGATAGTGAGCTGAATTTCCATCCTCACTGCGGTGGACTTATCGCAGACCAACCTCAACTCTCCAGCCTATCGCAACTCCTCTCTCTTCGTTTGCCCTTAAACATGCCTGTAGCATTCCTCAAGGTCCCCCGTGATGCCTGAGGCTGTGGAGAAACTCAGATGAACATGAGCTCAATTCAATCCCTCCACCAAGCCTCTCCACCCATATGTTTATGATAAGATGAGCTTGACATGCTCGGGCTTTTATTTCCTTGCCTGTGGAGACATTGATCTGACCTGCAGCAACATATGATTCGTCAATATTGGCATTATTAAAATGTGTATAGGCAAAGAATAATGATATGAATTCAAGCTCCCATGAAAAGATATGACTCTTCTCCTCTTATTTTCCCTATAAAACATTTATTTGAGAAATACAGGGGGCTCCTTAAATCCTTCCTATTTCTCCTGCCCCTTATAATGCCTCTGAGTATACTCTGAAGCTGGTACTATGTGACCCTAAAGGACTTCAAATCTGCCAATAAATGTGTCTCTACATGACAAAAGCACTTGTACATTTTAATGAGTTCCAGGACACGGTTAAATTTCTAGGTTCAGTTGCCACATCTGTAAAGTTATGTAGAAAATCCCTCATGGTTCATAACTCGTTTTATTGTTTAAAATACCACATGTGGGTGTGACTGTCAGGGTGTCCAAAAACAATTCTCCATGCAGCAGCATATCATTATTAAAAGGCTGGAGTCCAGGACAACAGCTTATTACAGAGAGAAATAATGATGCCTGAGGTTGTCCACATGCTAAGATGCTCTGTGAATGAGGACGTCTTGTTTCAGCACCACTCTTAGTCACAGTATATGTTCAGTATACAGGTGTGTTCCAGTGAATGATGAGAGACGGTGTGAGCTATAGTGGAAGGACTTTGAGCAGCACCCATTCCTAGCAGACTATCTTGTTAGAAGTCTGCAGGATTGTGCAGCCTGCTTGCTTTTGTCGCCCGTGACAAACAGGAAAACACTATTCAAACATTGTTTTGTCACCAGTGCTGACCTAACTGGATCCAGACTAATCAGCTGACATCTTTCCTCATGATAACTTTGTGCACTAGACTCTGTTTGATTTATCTCACATACTGTATTAGTGCTTGATGGGATGTTGATATTCATTCTAATGATGAGAATGTAATGCTTAATTCACCTCCTTCTCCAAGCATTCTCTAATTTATTCTCAGATTCATGCAGCATTGGGTTATTCATTGTTAAACAATGATGAAATATTTTTTTTTTCAATTTGCTTGAATCAATTTAAAGCCCCTGTCTAAAATATTTAGCGACCACTCTGTAACATTTAGGGGATTTATTGGCAGAAATGGAATATAATATTAATAACTATGTTTTTATTTAGTGTATAATCACCTGTAAATGAGGACCATTGTGTTTTTGTTACCTTAGAATGACCTATTTGGGCTTGCTCGGGCCGGAGTCGATGACATTACTCGCTGCTGCCGTTGCCGCCGCTCTCTCTCTCTTGCTTCACCATTCACTTCCCACATACATACACACTCTACACACTGGCTCTGCTCCAAATGACCTATGCTACTTGTACAACAACTGTCTCTAGAGAGGGCCATATGGATTTTTGCTTTGACCACCGTAGTAATCCTACACGCTTGGCACACGGGAGAAATTGTAATCTGCAACTTCACCCTTAGGTAGTGCCAGGTCCTACAAACTACCTTTAATCTCTCTGTCTTTTTTAATTAAGGTTACTACAAGGAACTTTGTTTAAGAAACTGTCTCAATTTACTACCAATGCCTTGATATGACCAACATTGGCAAACGAGATCATCAGCGAGAATATATAAAGTTGGTCTTAATGCCTGTCATCAAGTCCGATTCTCCGCAAAATCAAACAAAATGATTTACAGCATGCAGGTTCAGACTCCAGCGGGGCCTCCGGCAGCGACCAGCCCGCCGCAGACGGACCCAGATCCGGCTTTGCTGCCGCCTTCGACCTGCAGTTGGAGCTCCTACTCCGGCCAGTCGCAGAGCTGTGCCTCGCTGCTCTGCCTGTCCCCGCTGGGAGCTGTCTATTTGTGAAGTTTAATTGGAAGTGACACATTCACAACCAATGTCTCACATATTGTATCATCTCCTGTTGGTATAAAATGGGAAAGTATGTTGATATTTTCATAAACTAACTGCCGAAACAGTATACTATGACAGTCAATATGTAGTCCATACTGTGTAGAGTATGGATTTGGGACACAGCTTGAAGGTTTCGTCTGTGTTGGGCAAACTTTCAACATCTCTGTTATGCAAAATATTCACATGGATCTTTTTTTAAATGAAGTTGTATTCAACAGCCATGGATGGATTTGTTACACCTACATGCTACACTCGGTACATTCTGTGCTGAGAATCACTCAGAAGGTGAGGAAGCTCCTTTTGACAGACTGATAGACTGACCTAAATTTGGCTTGTGATGAACACCTCCTGTGTCGTGGGAATAATAACTTTGCATATATTTACGCCAATTTCATTGCTGCGAAAAGTTCTCAGTTCAACTAATTCTCATGTAGGAATGTGACATCAAACATGAAAAAAACACCAACTATTCAAAGGGATAAAATCAATACTGACTTCATACTGTTTATACTTGTAACTCTAATTCTCCAGATACTTATTATCATTGTTGTGTTATATTAAAAGGGAATACTTTTGTATTGGTCATGTGGTGCCTTCAAATGAGGTCGTGTTTACCGTGTTCATGAGAAGAATCCATGAACGCCCCCCTAATGTGGTATTCACGACCTCGTAAGTGGAAAGTTTCTGAAAGCTCCAAGTTCACGAGTTGTGACGTGTTTGTAGATGTTGTCAGAAATGAAGTTCATTCTTCAGTGCATGATAGCTGAATATATTGTAATTTTAGTCTGAGGAAAATGTTGATATTCCCAACGGCCTCATCTTTTCCTTCAGTCATTATGCCTTTGCATTTACTGCATTATGTTACCCACTTGCTAGTTTGCTAAATTGTTACCCTCTGTGGCTTCTAGACGCCAACAGTAACGTTAATAATGCCGTTGCTTAGCAGCGGTGTTCTCGCGACTTAACCACTTGAACGCCCAGCATGTTGTCTGCACGACTTCCCATGTTGTAAACATGATCTCACGACTTTCATTTGAAGGCACCATATGAAAAATTGTTCTATATGGAACCTTTAAGGGTTTTATAGCTTGGTACATAATTGGCACCCTCAAAAGTTTCTATAAAGAACCTTGATGTTTTATATAGAACCATGATGAACCCTTTTTTTCTGAGAGTGTAGCATGCAATCTGGAGAGCTGCTCTATCTATAAAGCAATACAGAGAGTTATAAGTAAACAGCTCACGTCTCTGTACAGAATAAAAGGTTTCATGTAATTGTGGGTACTTCACATGCCAAAGAGCTGTGGTAAATGCAATAACCTATAGGAAAGTCTTCATTTCAATTCCATTAACATTTGTGAGGTGAGACTTTATAGAAATATTTGACATGCTATTGACAATTTCATTGTTTTATTGTATCTTTTTGCAAAATATAGTTGCCAAAAACATACTCTATTGTTAGAAAGATCCATGCATATAAGAAAGGGAAAAAAACACTTACATGTTGACACCTGATTAGTAGTCTCTTTGGTCCCATCTGCTACAAACTGTGGATGAAATGCCTCAAATATTGAGTTGGGTTTTTATTAGCAATATAACATATACTGGTTTCCTGGCTGTGGTTGGTGAGGGTCTATTTCCAGTTACTGTGGCAAGAAATGTAACCTTATTAAACCCAGTGTTATATCCCTTCCAAACGATCTATAAAATTACCATACCCAGAATCCACACCTACACCTGCAAAAAAAAAAAGAAAAATCGTATTGCTGCGGTGCATGTGTGTGTGCATGCTTGTCACTTTTGCACATGCAAGTGTGTGTATTTCTCTGTGTGTAGGATCAACAACTCCCAGTGTGTGTTTTGTCATCTTCCCCAGCTATAGTTGTGCTGAGGCGCAGTTTTCCCCCATTCTAATGAATGTAGTTAAACTGGTTATAGACGCTGGGTCTGGGATGCTTTCTCTGTGGCTTGCTGTGCCTGAATCTAATGTGTAGACAGATGATGTATTGGAACCATCACATCAAGGAGTTGTTCATATGAGCCTGGGTTGCCTGGCTCCGCGTTGCTTACTGTCTGCGGTGATGGTGGGGGGGTTGCTGTGCGGAGCTGAGCTGAGGGGTGGGCTTGGACGAGGTTGTATTTTCTTTGGGGAATTGCGTGTTTCAGCAGTATGGATATTGCAGGCTGTGGCAGAAGGAATAAACAGACTTTCTCTGTCTATCTCCTCTACCCCCCCCATCCCCCACCTCCACCCCTTTTCTTCAGGGATGGGCCTGTTCACAGAGGCGGTTCTGTGACTGATGTTTGTCTGTGTTATGCGTCTATTTATTTGTTTGGCAAACAAATGCATTATTAACAAGCCACTGCCACATGTTATCCTCTCGGTGTATTCTCCGTTTGCATCAGTGTCTTTCCATTCAAGTGCAAATGAGCTGGGTCACCGCGCTGCCTCGACTGTAACAGCAAAGTCTAAGGTGGAATTTGACTCAAAAGGGACCTATATGTACCTGATATAATCAAGAATAAAACTATCCCATGTGCAAAAGTGCTTAAGTCTGCCCAGAAGAAGAGGGCAAAGGTGGTTTTATGTCCTATACGCAGGTTATGTCTCCATGCTTTGGCGACAAAATGCCGCCATTACTACGGCCCCGTGAAATTAGCAGGGCTCATTTGGATCGAAGCCTATGGGATAAAAGGGTTTTAAAGACGATATAAAGAGGTCTGGATCATTAAAAGCGGCGATAAATCCTGACATTCAGTATGCATTTCCTTTTTTTAATTCGAAGCCACATTAGATATTAGATCGAGCGGGGCCCCCAAGCGTCATTCCAAACCCAAAAGGAAACCGCCTGTAGGTTTGCCTGGTGAACAGCTTGAATAAAAATAATGCAGTGAAAGGCTTATTCACCCACACAATCACACTTAAGGCAATTTCAGCCATAACAGGGACAAGGACTGGGAGAGAAAATGAGTCTATGGCAAAAAAGACACCTTTTTCTGAGGATTTTTTCCCCCCACCCTCATGCATACCAATGTATTTAGCTCATCTGCAATCATATGGGAAAGGTTGAAACTCTTGTTAGGGTCTCGCTCCTTTGGCAGACTTGAGAAATTATACAATGCATATCCACACGGTGAAAAGAAATTGAGGAAATATATGCAAACACAAATATCAAACTTGGCTCCATTAGTTGAACTGACCAGCCAGTGAAACGCACATTTTTAGAGATAAAGATGTGATAATTGATGCTTGCTGTGTCTCTGAGAGGAAGCGAGTAAAGCAAAGTGCTCAACTCTTCTCTTAAACTACAGGTTGGGGATTCAAGATGGATCAGGAAGCTATTTCTTATAAAGGTCTTGCAGTCAGTGCCAACAGTATCAACATGTTTTCTTGAACACTGATCTCTGAATGGAAAAGTAAATAAATGTTGAATGTGAAGAAGAAGAGTGCTTCAGTAGAAAAGAACCGTCTAAAGCTGAGGTCAAGTTTGTCCTCAGTGTGGAATCTGAAACTCTTCAAACAACCGAGGAGAAGAAGTTTATATTTAGAGGTATTTAGCACTGAAATCGGAACTCCATATTTTATATAACGTGTGAGGAAAAAACTGTAATTGGTGTGAAACTGAAATTGACAACGTGCATAGCAGCTGGGTTATGACACAAATGGTGCATTATGCCAGGGGTGACATGTTTTCACACATACACTGGTCTGTGCCACAAAAAGCAAGGTTACGATTGGAAAGATGAACGCCACAAATTGAACCTTGATGCTGAAATAAAAGGACTTTGATGCGAGGAGGAAGAAGAGGAGGGCGTCATTTATCTTGTTTGCACACAAATAAGAACCAGAGAAAAGATGACACTTTACCTGCCAAACTATCATCCTTTTGTTAAAACCGAGCAAATCGGCCACTGAAGATACGCAAAGGCAATGTAATTAAATGTTTAGAGACCAAATGAAATGAATGTCAAAGCCGTCTTGATCTTCAGAGGACAGCTTTCAAATCAACACCAGCGACAAATTCTTACTGCTAAAACGCTTTTTAATGTTTTTCTTCTGCGGGGCGGATTGAAGATATGTTTAGATGTCTCCAAATATGAGCCACTTTGTTCGAGGCTGAATGAGCCGGAATTACACTCACTGCCGTTGCACACAATGGTTTCTATGTGTAAATGCGTATTTGAGCCTGCGTGGGTGTTTACACACTAAAACAACCTCATTAATGAATAACTGACATTCTCTGCGAGAGTCTGGAACCAAAGATGACATCCGTCTGATGAGTCTGTTACATAATTTAGATGCCAATGCTATCGAGCGCTGCTGCACCTTCCATCCCCGCTGCGAGGGGGCCCACGGTGCTGCCGGCCTGTGATCTCAATGCATGTGCTGTGTCCTAGAGTCAGATTAATCCTCAAAGAATGTGCATCATGAGGACAACATCTTTAAAGAGACCAAGGAAGAACAAATAATGCTCTAAAAAAGGCCGTATGAGTTCAGGGCTTTTTAATGGCATCAAGTTTAGTGATTGTGTGGCCTACAAAGCACAGTAAAATGCCATCTGTGCTGCCATAAAACCAAACTGGCCCCCTATATTTGAAGATTGTACTTTGGGGGTGGACACATTTTATGATCCAACATAGCTGAAAACGTGGGTGGCTCTATACTTACAGCTACAAACAAACAATAGCAGTTGGTCTGAGTAAACTGCTATCTTTTATAGTGTACATTTTGGATACAATGTGCCTATCAAGGTGCAAAAAAGTCTTTCTAGATTAAACATAAATATATCAATCATCTTGCACTTTAATAATCCCATTTATGGAAATGCTATTCTATGTACATGATGGAATAAATGTAGTCGTGTTTGATAGTAAGCAATAACCAAAGCGTTGCACCGAATAGGTGTTTAACGGCTATCTTAATTATCTAAGGAAATCATTTGGAAAGAGACTTTTCCACTCCAGTTTGGGCACAATTAGCACTTTACAGGCCAATTGAACACACTCTCCAAATCGCTCTGATTCGCTGGCAGTTTCTGCTGCTCTGTGCAGTGCTATTGCTGGCATCAGCAGGCTATCAGCAGGTCTTTGTCTTTGTTCTCAGCTGTTGTTCTATTACACACAAGATGAAGGTGTATGTATTTAAATAAAAGAAAGCAAATAGCCACGTAGAAGAAGCAGGCAAACTTTCCAGATGCTCACATGTATGATGGCATCAATTAGAAATTGCAAATGTTTTCCGGGCTCAGCCAGCTGTTGGATTTCATTCTTTAAGCCAAACAATTACTTCTTCTATGTGTTCTTATGTTTGTGCAGTGCCATGGTTGAATGTGTTTCAACAAGCTAAGGATTAGCATAAAGTGTTGCAATAAGGCTCTTAACTCTTCTGGCACATTTTCTCCATTACTCATAGAGTATTTTTTCTGCCAATGTCATGCTGGCTTTGTTTTAAATGGACATTTCCTCTACTGAATGACTTTTTTGTTGGGATTTCCTGACGTTCGACCAATCGGAGGGTGTAGTCACTCACGAATCTTGTTGATTTGAAAAAGAATAAATGGTTTTAAAGCTTTACAACCTAAATTCTTTAGGCTTGATTTGAGAAAAGCAACGCATTGTTTTCAAACCAATCTTCACAATTTCAATCCACAATTAAGATGCTGTGTTTTGTATTCACCAGTAGTTATTTTCTTTCCAAATCTCCTCTTTACAGATGCACCTGTTTCAGTGAGAGCAATTGCAAGCACACCAGCTTCCACACAGGAAGTCTAAAAGGTGTGTCTCTATTGTGTCCCCAGAGTTAACACAGCAAAGTTTATAATACAGCAGCGCTCGCCTCTACAGCACTAAAAAAAAAACATCAAACACGTATATGGATTTTCCAAACTAAGCTGCAGCAACACAGTTTGCCCTTTGACCCCAATAGTTTCACATCAGAGAGATCAGCTATGTTGATCTGCAAAAATTAAAGACTGCAACTTCCATAAGTGTACAAAACATAAGGGACACCTCCTTGATATTGAGAGTTGCAGCCGTGCTTTTGCTTTCGCTCAGTCCAACGCCTCAATTCCCTTAAACTCATCTGGTACAGATTCAACCAGGGATATCAATAAAGGATAAAGGTGTTCACCAGGATTAACCCCTGTTAAAATATTCAAATAGGGCAGCTGAAATTCAACTAAAATCAACATACTTCTCTTCAACTATGTGCTGTATTGTCTGATTCCAGGATAGTATTTATTATTTTTTTAGATGATGTATTAAAAGATTCTGGCACAAGTCACTTCTTCTTTGATTCAGATTCAGAGATGGCCTTGAATTTAGTAGTTTGAGGGTTGGTGATGTGGGGGGTTTGTGACTGTGTGTGTGAAGGAGAGAGTGAGTGAGGGAGGAGGAGAGAAGGTGATGTTGGTGGTGTGTGTGGGCAGAATCATCCAAAAGTGTTGATTTTCAAGCAACATGCCAAATATGTGATGAAAAAGAAAACGTTCACCACAGTGTGGGGACTATTTGACAATATGGACGAGTTTTTTTTTTTGCCTTTTTGTATCATACCAGATGATTCTCCATCTCCATCAAAATGTATGTTTGTTTATTTCTTGGTTCTATAAGAGGAAGCGTTTCTCTGTAGTATCCATCCGCCCTGCGCTGCGTAAAGACGCACCATGCAGTGCATTGTGCTGGAACTTTCTCAGTATTTCCATTCCAGCAATGTTTCTCTTTAAAAAATATTTGCAAACTCCATTGTTATTCTTATGAAAAAAAAAAAAAAAGTCTTTGGATTTATTTCCTAACGTGTAACAAGTGCTGCTGCTGCATGGGAGGCTTTCTGAGTCCAACAGGAGATTTCAGCACCTCGGACAGCGACTGTGTGTGTTTCGTCCTGAGGCCTTTTGCTTTACTCTTACTTCTAACAAACAGCATCTTTTTTCTTCACAATGTTCCCTTTAAGTGAATATGAATAAAAAAGTGATAAATGCGCTTAGCCTATACAATACAATATCTTTTATTAAGCGGGACATATAGGGATTCTTCTATTATTTCCACAATGTACATTTGGTGAGCAAACGTCACTGAACATTAAATCAGTCAAAGCTACGCAGATTTCCGAAATGTAGAACACACAATAATGTGAATATGTACTTTTTATAAATTATAGAATTAGTCTTTATAATAAAAGGGCTCTATAATAATAATAAGTCGTCGTCTCCTGGTGGCTGAAATATGTCGCCTTTTTTTTCCTCTTTCTTTTTAATAAACTCGTCGGCGGTAAACTACATTTGGCTTATTTTATCAATATGTTCAGCATCCAAACGCAACACCATTGACAGCACAAAAACATAAAGTAAAAACTTCCATTCGTGCAAAAAAAATTGCCTTTGGGCGTGAGAGCACTTCTTCTTCTTCTTCTTCATGGTCGTCCATAATTCCCATTATACTTCACTTTTGGACGGTAAACCATATATTCTTTAAGGCTATACAAACATAAAATAGAGCATAACACACTCGGCTTGTCCAGGGCGCCAGTTCTTCCACTCATCATCATCATCATCATCATCTTCTCCACTTGTCCGTTTTTGCACAGTCTGTTTGGCAAAGTTTGTTTTTCCAAGCAAAGAACAGAAAAAAAAAAATCCACATTCCCAATAAGCGCGCGCGCCACTGGCCAATCAAGATCAATACCTTTTAATCATCCAGATTGCGTAAAAGTTGACTGATGGATTTTGAATATATGGAAACTCCAAGGAAACGTTTTGACTAGATAGTGGACGAGTATACAGATATTCGTCGGCTTCCTTGGCTGACAAGTTGAAAATAAATGTTTTTTTTTGTTGGTTTTTTTCTTTTTTTCTCTCTCTTTCTCTCTTTTTGTTCCTCAGAGTCTCCAGTGCGACGTGGAATCATCATCATCGCAGATTTAGATTATAGAGGAAAGACTAGAAAGCCTGAGAAGGTGGAGTATTTCCATCCGCCCATTAAGGTGCCTCGTTCCAGCTTGAGAGAGACGCGGTCCTCCCGTTCAACCATCAGCAGTACTCCGTTACTGGCAGCCTCTCTCGTCACGTCCTGGTCACCGGCGAACGCTGATATAACCGGGTAATCATTCTGCATCAGGTTCACCTGCACAAAAGAGAGGAGACAGTTTAGTCTCGGTGTGTTCAAATGCATGACTGGAAGGATGGAAGCATGTCTGTACACTGTAAAAAAAGGATTTAGGAGTAGATATAACTCATGCAAATGGTTTAAAATGTTCTCATTTATATTAGTGAGCAAGGAAAATATATAATAATGGGTAAATTCTATCTCCGTTACCTGTTTATTAACAGTAACAACTGCAACATAAAACATAAAAAAAAGTAATTAGTTGTGTAATTTACTGAGAAATGTTGGGTAGACTTTACCTAATTTCTTCTAGTGTGTCCTAGCTGTTAAGTTAAGGTACTCAAAACATAGCTGTGAAATCTACCCAACCAAACTGAGTGCAAATTGTTACCTCACATATATTGAGTAGATTCTATAGGTTTGTTTTCCAGTGTATGTGTTTAAGAGTAGATATATGTCATATATGACCATCTAGCCTCATTCAATGCCAAATACACACCCATTATCCACATCACACACACACACACACATTCTTCAACCTGCTTTTATCCCCTTGTATTGTCTTAGTTTTGTTTTTGTACTTTGTTATTTGTCTTTCTCTGTATAATATATTTTGGTCTTTTTTTATATTATGTCCCTGCACATGTCTTCACTTGTTTTGTAATCACTTTATAACACAATAAAAAAAAAGAAAAATGCTGACTGCAACATGCACCAACTGTTTTCAAAGTTGCTCACCTGTATGGTTTGTCTGTTGTAGACCTTCACCACGTGAAAGCTGAAACTATATATCCCCCTCCTTGGAGCCAGGAAAACACTTGCTTTCAGATCGAAATGGTTGCCGATGTTCACTAAAACCTGTGAAAACCAAAGAAGGGTGCAAAATGAAACATTATTTATCTATTTTCCCTCCATCTGCATGCTTCACATAACACAACAGCTGCCTTTTTTTTAGTAATTGTCTCTGCCACGCACAGTGACTACAGAGAGAGAGGCGTATCAGTCATACTCTCTGTTCTGATGTGTGTTTTTAGTCGCAGTTTGGGATGATTCCCAATTTCATGCGTATATATATAACAAACAGGCCGCTGTCCAAACACCTCAACTAAGTGGAACATCCGAGCAAAAAAAGCAACACAATGCAACATGTCAATCAGGCCGAGGCCTTAAAAAAACCATACAGTACATAATACACAACGCATATGTGATGAATGATCCCTGCATGGATGATTATTGGTTTTGACAGCGCATCTGTGGATCACGCCAATTACGCACAGCGTTGAATGAAGCATTTTACAAAAGGAAACAGCGTCTTTATGTTAGAGATATTCAGGGCTCAGATCACACAGAAGCGTGATCAGTGATAGGAAAGCAATGGAACGTGACCTTAAAACAAGTTCTGGCTCAGAGAGGTAGAGCAGGTTGTCCACCAATCGGAAGGTCGGTGGTTCGATCCCCGGTTGCTCCGGGTCTAACATGTCGATGTGTCCTTGAGCAAGACACTTAAAATTTCTCCCAAATTGCTCCCGAATCGGTGTGTGAATGAGTATTTAGATTAGATCCTGATGGGCAAAAGTTGGCACCTTAGTAGCCTCTGCCATCAGTGTATGAATGTGTGTGTGTGTGAATGGGTGAATGCTGACATGTAGTGTAAAAAAAGCGCTTTGAGTGGTCGGAAGACTAGAAAGGCGCTTTATAAAAGCAAGTCCAATTACCATTTACCATTTTAGATCACACAAAAGCGTGATCATTGATAGGAAATCAATGAAACGTGACCTTAAAACAAGTTCTGCTCGGCCACTGCAAATACATGGTATGCATATTGTATAGAGAAAGAGATTTGATTGTAAGAGAAAATGATGGAGCTACAGTATAAGATATTGGCCCATATCTGATTTAATATTCGACTTTTTGTGGAAGATCTGACCTGGTCAAAGTAGATGGTCACAGACGTGTTGCTCATGGTATGATACATGGTATGCATATTGTATAGAGGGATACAAAAAAAGAGAAAATGATGGAGTTATAAGATATTGTCCCATATCTGATTTAATGTTCGACTTTTTGTATAGGACAAAATATTGAGTGGAAGATCTGCTGACCTGGTCAAAGTAGATGGTCATAGACGTGTTGCTCATCTCTGACGGCTCGTGGTTGGTCCCGCGCACGGCGGAAAAAGCCACTTTGGCGCCCGCGGAGCGCACCGAGATGCCGAGCGAGGAGGTGACCCCTCCGTCCGAAGAAGGGTTCGAGTCGCACACCACCAGACACTTCCCTTCCAGCACGATGGGCTCCGTGTCGTTCTGGCCGAGGCAGTAAGCCAATTCGCATCCCAACAGGAGGACCAGAGCCACGGTGGCAAAGGGTCCCGGGCTGCAGCGCGCGGGCACCATGGTCGGAACCGGTTGATCCCGCGTGCACACTGATACAACCCGGCAGCCCCTTGGAGGGTTTGTTAGCACTCGATCACCTGGTCCAGACTTACTCCCTTCTTCTTCTTCCTCTCTCTCTCTTTCTCTCTCTTCTTTCCTCTCAGACTCTCTCCAGGCTGTGACTCCACTCCTCCTCCCTCCTTCTTAGTTAATTTTTGGGAGAGTATTCAGACAAGTGTTGTTGTAAATCCTGATGATTTAAGACACAAAAAGGATAAATCTTCATATCTGGAAATAATATCTGCAGTAGGAAAACAATTTCATATAGTTTAGTCATTAAAGTTATGCGTAATCTGTGTGCGTAAAATGGCCAAATTGTGCGTAAAAATGAAAGATGTCACTAAATACCCAAGTTGTAGATATATTAACACACACATTGCTATACGTCTTGTTATTGATCAACTATTTGTGCTATACTGCGGATTGTTTTCCTATATAACTGTGCGTCACAACTCTTGGTAAAAACAAATTACAATGTCCAAAGAAAAAAAATGGTATAACAGTTTTCTGTTCCAATTTGGAAATGATGGTGCACTTCTTTATTTCTGTTGAGATAAAAAAAAAAAAAAAGGTAAA
The DNA here is from genome assembly GCF_015220745.1 of Sebastes umbrosus. Taxonomy (NCBI): domain Eukaryota; kingdom Metazoa; phylum Chordata; class Actinopteri; order Perciformes; family Sebastidae; genus Sebastes; species Sebastes umbrosus. The sequence goes on from NC_051289.1 coordinate 13,310,879, forward strand.
ATCACGACCTTACCTGTGCAATCCATCCCTGCTGGTGTGCTCTCTCCGTCTCTCTTGCAGACTGCGAACTGAGCGCTCAGATCTGCGGTGCTAAAACAGCCAGAGTCTCTGGGCTCCCTTTCCTTTCGAGGGACAACTCACGCCCATTCTTTGTGTGTAGTAGTAGTATAGCCACTGCAAACGAGACTCCTCACAAGTATGTCCCTGCGATTAAAGAGCACACGCGTGGACTAAAATGGGTTTTGTTTACATATTAATCAGTTTGGGTGCTGTGAGCTCAGGGGCCACCCTCCAGAGATCACTTGCTCTCAATGTTTTGTCATTGATATGCTGTGGGTTCCTCATGTCTCTCCTCATGCTTAATCTGAAATGAAAGGGCGGATAACCTTGCTCGTTGCATGGCACATTCAGCACGCATGTATGTTGCTGTATGTTACTAATTTGAGGACTTAAACAAGTTAGGAGTCCAATAAAGATACGTGTGCGCCATCCAGTGGTGGATCTATCTAACTAACCTCCGCAGAATTTTATCAGGAGGAAAAAATCAAAGTGATTCAAATAAACTTGTGTGGTATATCTGCTTTTGCTTGGGTGTGCAGTAGCAAATAATTCCACATGCACATCAATCAATCAAAATGTATTTGTATAGCCCTTTACAATAACCAAAAGGTACCCAAAATGCTTTACATTAACATCAAGAAATAACAGGAATAAAAACATAACATATAAAATCATAACATCACATTTAACAAACACTCCACAAGCAAGTTGAAAGCAGGTGACACTTCAGAAAAAAGAAAATGCCCACTTCACAGAGAATGTCCTGCTCCTCTCTTGTACCACCCTTGGCCTTTTCTTTTTCAATTCCTGACATGTCATCATCCTTTGAAGAGCAGCCGTGTATAGAGGCTCCCTATCTAGTGGTGCTCCACACCCCTGAAGAGTTTGAGAGTGGGCTTTCGTGAGTGGTGAACCCTCACGTTAAGACCTTTAATGAGCTGTCATTTTCCCTATACCTAAAGATATGCTAACTGGCTACATTATGCATGGCACATCCCTATCACATCTGCAAAAGGGAAGGCACTGTATAAAGACTGTCTTCAACTCCCATCAGTAATCCAGTAAATAGTGGGAGGAAAAAATCTGCTTTTCCCTTCAACATAATTCATCAAAGCTGCATTTTGCATTCAAGCAAATCTTTCCTTAAAGGTGCTGAATGTCATTATGTACACTGTTAAGAATTTCCCAGTAAAATAACAGAACTGGCAGCAGGGTTGCCCTTATGTTACCGTAAAATTAACATTATTATGCTGTCGCTGAAATTTATGCGCTGTACTGTTAATAAAATATGCAGTTTGAACTGTTTTTTTTAATTAATTTCACAGTATTTTACAGTTAATTTACTGTTTAAAGATACATTATATAGCTGTTTTTCACCTTTCTTTTACATTATCTTACTGATTTGTTTAAATGCACTATTTAGGTTGTATTTTTTACATACATTGTTGTTTGCCTAGATGAATAGACTTAGCAGGTTACAGACATAGGAATAGTCACACTAAATACAATTAAAGGCACTTGTTAGGAAAAAGGCTATAATAGACTTGTTGACACTTTTCCCAAAATGTCTGTCTATAGCTGGCTACAAGCACAGAATGCAAACCAGAACAACATGTGAGTGAAGAACAATAAAGCTAATTCAGATTTTCCAATCATGTACAATGTACAAGCCTCACATGTGCAGATCAGGTCCCAGAATTAAAAAAGATACTGCATGAAACTGTTACTGATGATACTTTAGACAGTTGATCAGCAGTAAAGTGCTGTTTTTTTAAGAATGCATTATAGTTCAGTTAAAAAAACGGCCTATGAGCGTAACATTTTTTCTTTTGTATTAACAGTAAAGCACTGTTTTTAGCAATAACAGGTTAATACTGTTGAAATCCTGCTGTAAATTAACAGCAATTGTTTACAGTGATATAAGCATTAAAAAGCCTTGACACAAATACAGAATTTTTCCATAAATGCAACGCCCTAGACATTATTTTAGACCTAATCACGGTGATCCTTTCCCTTACCCTTTCTCAGCCCCCCACTTGACAAACATTGCACTGTCAGAGCTGGCTGACAAACCATGCGGAAGAGTGACATCAGGTATCCAAGAGCCACAACTGACCCCGGGCCTTCAGAAGGACACATAGCTACAGAAGACATCAAATGTCAAGTAATGGGGGAGGAAAGGGATGTGGCCTACATGTACATGGCGTTGCCGTATACCAGGGGCTGCCGTTGCCCTAAAATGGGACTTCACTTCCATCAGGAGAGCTGATCGGCTGCAGACTGACAACAGTGTTATGGTTATTTTCCCTGACAGCTAGCAGAGCCTACTGGCTTCCAGGAAACGGGGAGGTCGATTATGTATGTGATGGGTCTTAAAGCGAGCCATCTGCTTTTGCAAAAGAAAATGACTTCAGTCTGGTTTGTGTTTTTCTGTGCAAATCACACACATATTTACAGTTTATTAGCATAATTCCACTCATGACTTAGATTTGGTTTTTATTTTAATGCAAGAGTTTGTCATCTCATAGTCCACAGTTTGTCCCTATACTTACATAAAACATCCTCAAAATCAGAAGAGGCCCACCGTGCATGCTCACACGCTTCACAAAGTTTAAAATACCCACTTTATAAGACATATCCATCTGCCTGCCTGTCCATCTGTTTGTGTGCAGCAGCTTTAAATTAATCTGTATCTTCATATGTGAAATGAGGTCAGACTCTCAAACAAGTTCATTTTCTCTCCCTCGCTGCAGCCCCGAAAAGAAACCTTTGAGTGAATTTTTGTTATGCCTCTCTTGTTTTACATCAGTAAGATGTGACCTCTATCTTAGCATGTGAGGAGACGAATAACATCAATCTTGCCCGTTACTCCCCTGCTAGCGCTGGGCTAACACCCTGATGAGGAGTTATATTGCTCACCCACAGAAAGGCTACGGCAGGAGATGTACTGTGCCTGCTAGAGTTTACAGTAACTGGTATTACTTTGTGTGTGTGTGTGTGTGTGTGTGTGTGTAAAAAGACATTTGATTTAAGGACAAAAAGAAGGTTCCTTAAATGTAAACCATAAACTTTTAGGTGGTAAGACTTGAAGTAGGGTTAGGGTAAGGTATATTGTGATTATGGTCAGGCAAACAAAATACAGTATGTCAATGTGTGTGTGTCCATATCTACATAATTATGTTAACAATTCATCCCGATCTCATGTGAAACTGAGGTTTCGTTCTTATATAAGTTAAATATACTGTATATAAGCACTGTATAAATCACTGAGTCATTTTTTATTGTTCATATCTTTTATATCTTTGTTTACAGTACTGTACATCTGACACCTAAAACATCTTCAAACATTTGCCAATTACTACTCTCGGCTGCCAAAAACACAGTTTATTCATGTAAGTTTTTTATTTGATAGGGACAATAGAAGTAAACATTGTTATGTAGGACAAAGAAATGCAAGCAGGTGTAATCTATATATGCCTGGCAAGAGCTGATTTGCAGCCTCAGTTCCTGGTTAGCTTTTATAAATTCAGGATGAAACAATCCAAAAAGCATGTAGATAAAACAGATGCACATATTGTATTTATTTCATATAGCAATGTAGTAGGTAATGAAGTGTACAAAGTAAGAAGGGGGTTTGTCTAAATCAAGGGTCTTGGATTTTGAATGCAAGATTTGTAATAGAGCATTTTAAAAATGTTTTCTGTAGCTCTGGAGGAGTTTGTCAAGTCTGAGAAAATCATCAGAGTTATCTCAGCTTGGGCTTTGAGCCCACGCATTTAAAACAGAAAGACTGCATTGGGGGGGTGAGGAGTTTTAAAGGTGTGGGTGTTTACAAGGCAGGGAAGGTCTGGTTAAGTAAGGTTGCATCATGGGAAATGTAGGTCAGTGCTTTAGGAGATTGACACATACTAAAAACTGAAATTCAACATATTTCAGCCTCCGCTGCTTTGATTTTGACCGATTTGTTTTTAATCTATCTTTTGTGAGTCACACAGCTTTATTTTATTCAAACGCCTTTCAAACCACAGCCACCCTGCTGAAAGTGTATCGAGAGCAAACTATTAGTGATGGGAAGTCAGGCTCCTTTTAGTGAGCCAGGTCATTTGGCTCAGCTCACCAAGAAGCGCCGGCTCTTTAGGCTCTCAAACGGCTCTTCATTTGACCACTTCTGCCTTTTATAATTCAGCCAAATTTAGCGCTGTTTTGACCTAGGATTAGTATGTGTGCATATATATCACTTAAATTATTCAACATAATTATGCTAAACCTTATAATTTCCAGAATACTATAATTTTACATGCTGCTTCGTTTCCGACTGTCACTCATCTTGTCTGCTATTCGCGCACAACACTCCTCTCTCTTTCTCTCCTCCTCTCCCTCCTGCTCTGTACCTGTAGAACGTCAGCGCACCGCCCACCCCCGTCCCTCCCTGCCTGATGGTATGATCCTTGTCTGTCATCACCTGATTGGTCGCACGGATGTCATTAACACAACATTCAATCACAGTCAGTGCATGGAGTGCCCGTGGCGCGGAGAAGATCATCCTATCATTCTACCTTGAATTATATAAAGAAAGAAAAAAAAAAAGAGCCAGCTCTTATCGTTCACTTAAAAGAGCCGGCTGTTTGAAGCGGCTCGTTCGTGACCGACACATCATTAATATCCAACATTATTCTAATTTAATTTGATTCAAAGCACATACTGTTTGTAGGCTGCTACATTAAAATATTGCAGTATATTACAGTTTTTCTCGATTGTTTACACACATTTTCTGAAAGCATGCCTCATACTCTCAGAACTCTACACACAAATCAAAAAACACACACACAATGGGCAAAACCCCTCAATTCTCCTGCAAAATGAAACTTTACATTCAAAACAATGGTATTTCTTCTCAAAATGGTATTTTGTTTTCAAATGACACACACAAACCATCATATGAATAGACATTTATAAGAACTAGTTGAACACTGATGTGCTCAATGTAAAACACTATGATGAATGGAAAACACTTCTTCTCCATTCATCATAATGACTTAGGCCTTTTTTTTGTTCAGTGTTACACTTACTAAAGACAGTACATACATAAGTGTGTTGTAAAATATTTTAGAATATTGTTTTTATACTCAGAACACACAAATACACGGTAACAAATATATTTTATTTTCCCCACAAAAACAATGTACACAGTGTACATCCCAACCAACACAAAGTTGCACATACAGTGGTCTACATACAAAACAACAGAAGAATTTACTGTATACAGTTACAGTAAAAAAAAAACGGAAAAAAAAACTATGCTGCATCCTCTCTTCTGTTTCGGTCTGGCCACAGCACCTCATCCACATCACAAGCAATGTTTGCCCTTTTATGCTAAAGCTCTGATTGCTAATTGTAACACTGTGTGACAGGTGTTTGCCCATGTGATGAGTCAGTGTGCATAGTAGGGCAATTGACTTTAGAATTTTGAATGACAGTGTGTTCCTTGTGAAAACGAGATTTTCTTCATGAAAATTGTGCCAAATGCAGAGAATTGTGTGTAGTGTTTTGAAAAAAGTGTGTTTTAGAACTTCAATTTGAGTGTAAAGCAGGAATTGTGCTTGTAGTTTAGCAGAATTGGTTCAGGGGGTTGGTGCATGAGTTACATGTTGTGGTCATTGTGTGTCAAGTACCAGTATTTGTGTGTAAACAATTGAGAAAAACTGTAAGCATATAAATAGAAATATATTAAAGTATAATTTATGATTCAAATGACCAGATTAACCGCTTTTATTTTGAAGGGCCACCCCACCACCGGAAGCTTTGTTCTGCACCTGAAACACGGAACTTGACTGGACGTCACCATGGTGATTGGCACTTCCTAGCAAACATCAATTATCTTGTATCTTGACTCAAAGGAGGTCAAGAGCAGAGAAACAAATGGCAACACCAAAAGCAGCTACTTCCAGAGTGAAGACGTCCAAAAGAGCTGACAAATCATCTCTGAACTATATGAACAGGTAATCTATCACAACACAACTCGTATTTTACACCTGCGTGACGTTCAACAGCTTCACAAACTGTAGCAAGTCAAGGCTTTACTGCCCTGTAGAAGTAAAAGGATTTATAGACAGCAAAACGCAATAAAAGCAGAGCAACAAATCAATACAGGTGGAAGAAGACACTTCACTACATGTTGAAATGAATCTGATTCTTTCCTCCCATTGAATGTAGGCAGTAAATACAGCAATGAAACACCTGGTCAGACAGCAGCAATCACACCATTGCTTTCACCTGTCTTTGTCTGTGATTTCTTATATAGCAAACAAGAGTGTAATGCTATTGAAGCAGATTAATAATCATATTTTGACCCCTCACTTTTCTCCTCTGTGTCTCAAATGTAAAACAGAAATAGGTACTTTAACCCATTGCCTTTGGTCGTGTCATAAATTACAGAAGTACTGGTCTGAAATATTATGGATTTAGAAATGAATCTTTGATTTTTAGGAACCCCAAGTACAAATATAATTACTGCAGCCAACAAAAAGGTTATATAACTTTCTTACATTTGCTGCTAGAAAAAATATATTACTACAGTGGATTAGTGATAAGAAACCCTCTGTCCAAGGCTGGCGTAAAGTCATATTTGAGATGGTCCCTTTGGAATATCTCACAAATATGCCAAAGTAGATCAGTTCCACAATATCTGGCAGCCCTATCTGAATTATATTGGACCTGATCTCTCCTCCATTATCTCACAAGTAGTCTCTTGAACATGAACTCATAAAAATCCTGGGACTTCTCTGCACTATGGATGATTTCCTATGACCTCCTATATACATTTTTTGATCTGAGCTGTACCAGTGTTTGTTTGTTTGTTGTTGTTTTTTTTTTTATCCTTATTGTGTTTGTGAAAATAAGAAAACCCAATAAACATATTATAAAAAAAAATCATATTTAGCAAGAATATTGTTGCACTGAAAGCACATTTTTAATTTTATATATTTATTTAGTTTTTAAGAACCCTGTGTCATAAGATCTGGAGATACATTGCACTATATTCATTTTTAACAGTCTCTTCTGCACTATATTCACTTTTTTAATAGTCGTGTATCACAGCTGTTACCCTGCACTATATTCAGTTTTAACAGTTTTCTTCATCTCCTTGTATTTTTATATCTGGTATATGTTTTGTACTTTGCACTACTAACTTTTTTACTGCCTTTTTACTAACATGTTTTGCACTGTGGAACTGTGATGCTGGAAACTTGAATTTCCCTCGGGATCAATAAGTTACTATCTATCTATCTATCTATCTATCTATCTATCTATCTCAATACACACAAATTACTCTCTCAAATTGGTCTCAGTCTACTGGAACATTATGTCTAAAGCAATCCAAACCTGACTCAATTGCCCTAAAAATGCATTGCACATTACTGTAAATATGTATTTTAGATCAGGGCTGAAACTATCAATGATTTCATTATTATTATTTTCTTCAGTTAATCAATTAACCTTCTATAAAACGTCAGGAAAAAGTGAAAAATACCTGTTTCCCTAAGCCAAAGGGTGAAGTGTTCAGATCGTTTGTTTTGTCCGACCAGCACTCTAAAACCAAGAGATCTTCAGTTTGCTATGACATAACAAAAAAAAGCAAATCGTCACATATGAGAAGCCGGTACCAGAGAATGCTTCGTATTTTTGACTTATAATTGAGTTAAAAATTGTAACTGATTAATTTTCTGTTGACCCCCTAATCGATTATTGGCTACTCGTTTCAGCTCTAGTTTATTCAGAGCAATTCTCTTTCCCTAAAATTAAGTTAAATCATAGGTGGCCTTGTGTGGAAATTTTAGATTTAATTTTAGACTTGATAGACACTGGTTTAAGATGAACACAGTGTTATCTTTATGCGACAATTTACTTGCAATATTGGGGATATGTGTCTTGTGATGCATGTCAACCAATCTCCTAGCAGTCATTTCTCTTTTCACACTTTTAGAAATGCCCAAAATGACTCAAACTAATATTTCTGTACATGTCCACAGCCAATTGAGTGATTTGAATTTTAAAGCTTTGATTAGACACCAAATGATTTATTCATTTTATGTCTCATTTCTGAAGTTGTTTCATCTGGTTGGTGTTTGATATGTAGTGAAATGCCAGTGATTGACCAGGCGGGTAATGTGAACATGAATATATTACTAACTCCAGAGATTGAATTGGATGGCACTGGCGTCATTAACCTGGACAGGTGCAATCAGATCAATATTTCTACATAGAACATCTTTTCACAACTCTTTCACAAGTCTTTTTTTTCAATACCCAAATATACTCATACCAAGAAAGATAAAAGATCTAACACTGGTGACTTGAGATGTGAGATTGAGTCTCACTCACTCTTTAATTCATCACTTCCTGCCGCTTGGGTCTTTTTCTGATGTCAAAATTTTATCCGAGCAAATGTGATGGATCTACTGGGTTTAACACCCTCTTCTGTTGTTTTGTGATTTAGGTGTATTTTCATATTAAAGTCTCATAACAGTGCTTCACAAAACAGTAAATCTTGAAGTCAATGTTGTGTTTGTTTTATACTAAATCTACTGAGTGAGAACACCGATACGGGTCATTTCATTTTGTTGCCAGAGGTGTATGATAAGATTGCCAAGTAGCCTGTCGAGAGCACATTTGTCTCATCCACCGCCGCCTCTAAAGAAGTGCATGTTGAACAAAAACACCGGTGACACTTCCTTGTAGTGATGTCTAATTACCTCTTTTCCACAGACTGCCATCTGAGATCCTGATTAAGATTCTGTCATACTTGGATGCCTCCGCTCTATTCACCATCAGCCACGTCAATAAGCTCTTCTATCAGCTCGCCAATGATAAGTAAGTACCAGCCAGGTCTTGTTAATGCAAAATACACAGTACATTAAATACATTTTAGGAATCCAATCCTACAGTGAACACCTTTTTGTCTTATTTTCTTGAAACAAGTTGTAAAATGCTGCAATCAAGGATTATTTTTATAAACAATCTGTTGATCATTTTCTCTACTAATTGTTTGGTCTAAAATATTTTTGAAAATAAACTGTTCATCACAGTTTCCCAGAGCCCAAGGTGACCAACAAGAGAAGTTGAAACCAGTGAATGTTTTTGGCATTTTTGTTTAAAACATGACATAAATGATGAAGTGGTTCTCAGAATTGTTGATTATTTTTTAAATAACTTCAATAAGGATCAGTTTGTCATTCATAAGTTGATAATTTTATAGATTTTATTTTTCTTGATTGTATTGTTGTGACCTTCATTATTCTTTCTTATTTCAAGAGAAGTACACACATTTCTGAAAAAAAAATCTTTAAAAAAAAGTCTACTTTACTGGAAATAAGTTGAAAAATACTTGGAGCATTGGCAGATTAGTTCACTTTTTCTTAATGAATAGCTTTCAGAACTCAGTTTAGACAGAAATGACTTGATTAGATGGAGATTTGTTTTTGCAAAGTGACAGCTTTCTTGTAGACAGGCAATCTGGCAACCTCGTTGTCCTTCACCACAAATTACTCACTTAAAGACGACGTTTTAGGTTGGCGTCCCACATGAATTGACGCCTGGGAAAATTAAGTAGAAACTGGGTTTTGTATATTATATACTGTGCAGAGACATCTGTTGTTTTGTCAGGCAGTTTTCATGTCCACCTCAAAACAGAAAACTTGTACATGACGTCTCATAAGGAAGAGTGGGATTAGGTATTAGTGACACCTAATGCTGTGTTGTTTCACTCCACAATGTTGTAAAGTTTGCTATCACGTATCAAAACTAGTAGTGATTTGTCTAAAACTGGCATGAGTAATGATACTAAGTCACTGTGTCTAAGTGACTAATGGGGACAACACATTTTGAAATTAGTCCAGTATTGAGGGAGAATGCTGCAGTCGCCAGCCGCTAAATGAGCTGTAATGTAATCCTATTGGGGCAACCTGGCGCCGTCAGTTTACATCCACTAAATGTGCTTGTTTTTGCCACGGACAGGATCAGATTCTTATCCTAAGTGTCTGACAACATTATGGAAAGGACCCTACAGAGAAATGAAACGTTTTTCTTACCTTCCGTTTCCTGTTTGTCATTGTGTCATGTGACTCGTTGCCGGAAGACAACGATGGAAACGTGAGTGAAAGTGGAGAGAGGAGTGCCACTGGACACCGGTGTTGTCAGAGTTTGTTGTGCTGGAGTACAGAAAGCGTAGCTTAGTGTTATCTAAAAGATTTTTAAAATGTCATTGCTAAATATTTAGATGATTTCAACAATGTAGATGCGACGCAAGGTTTCAGAACGAGGCTTTTCCAAGCGAGACACACAATAACAAACAGACCAGATCAAGCCAAAGGTAAGAAAAGCGTTTAATATCTCTAACAATCCGAGTTAGTCAGTGGCAGAAACAAGCACTTTTACTGGACATAAACTGACGGCGCCAGGTTGCCCCAATAGGATTACATTACAGCTCATTTAGCGGCTGGCGGCTGCAGCATTATCCCTCAATACTGGACCAATTTCAAAAGTGTTGTCCCCATTAGTCGCTTAGACACAAAAACATGGGAAAATAAAGTTATCCATTAACAGGAAGTTTATCAGAGTGCATATTTTTTATCAACCAATACACAAAGAACAGAACATTTGCATTGAAAAACAACACACCTGTAACACATTAGCGTATCAGACATATTTCATATAATTCAATCACTTGTCTATCAACCATTTTCGGTCGTTTTCACTGACAGTGACATTTCACCTTTCTGTACCTGTCAATTCCATCATTGCAGTGCTCTGTGGAACAAGCTATACATAGCAGAGTTGGGCAAGAATAAAAAAAAGCGGAAACCCAAGTGCATGGACGAGCTGCTGCTGAAGGTGGCCACAGTGGAGGTGCATGATCGGGCTGCGGGCTACTGGAAGTGGCTGCACTTCAAGACTGTAGCCATGTATGACAAGGACAAGTTGAAGAGTCATCTTAGAGTCATCAGCCGCCACACCGGGCTGCCCAACCAAACGGAGCGGGTCCTCAGGTAAGAGACGGAGAGAGGCGAACACCACTCAGATGGAGGCACCTGAGGTGTATGATTTGTTTAATGTACCAGCCGCTTGATTCCACTTACCAGACACTTGAGTAGCCTGGCAAGTGTTGTTTGTGAGTTAAGCTAATTGAGTGCTTACCATGTGTTTTCAAGTGTTTGAATCCCTTAGCTGCTGAGGTGAGAAAAGGGTCTCACTATTTCTCTGGGAGTCATTGTGTCTATTAGTTCTATATTTTTACAGTTTGCGGCTTTACTTTATTTCAGTTAAAAAGAAGGTGTGTTGATTTGTATACCATCTGCCATCTGTTTGGTATGTCTGGTTTGTTTTTACAATTGGAAGCGGCTCTGTGAGGTATCATGGGAACCCCTGCCCTGTCTGTGGTTAGCAAGCAGTATAACTTCGGAGATCCACCCTGTCAAGAAAGTTCAAGGGTAGAGACTAGAGGACAGTTCAAGCCGCCGGCTATCAAAAACAAAGCGTGGTTTGTTTTTCATATCGCACTTAATGACACTTTCTTATTAAAGGTGAGAAAGGAGGTCTGTGTCTGAGCGAGATGTCTGCTCAGGGGGATGCCATCACGCTGGAGGAAAGCTCCCTCATCGCGGTTTCTGCTGTGTTTTTATAACCTCTGATTAGAGGCTGTGCAGCACTCAATTTTGAGTTCCGTGGCAGTCGCTGTGGTACAGAGGGGAAGTAGAAATAATTGTGTTCCTTGCAGAGGCTGTCTGAATTGTTGAAATAAATTACTTAGCCCCCCCCCAACTCCTCATCCACAACACACACATTCATGCACACACACACCTTCCTCCTTCCCTTCCCGCCTCCCACCAACTCAGACAATTCCCTGTGGGGGGTTTGTCTGTTAGAGACTCTGAGGAGCATGCGATTTACCTTGGTAATAATCATTTCACAAGACATCACACACACAGACAATGCAGAGCGGAATCCCCTGGGTCATCCGGGGCCTCCTGGGCCGCTCCAGTTTTTAGCTTTGTTCCTCCACTTAATTGATATTGGATGGTGCCTCAGCGAGACACCGGCTGCATCACAGTAGGGGCAGCCCTGAATCACAGTTTAGACAGAATTGGATCAAGAGATTCATCACAACAGCTGCGCTTTCGTTTCGTTCGTTGCATATCATTTCATTAAGTAAGTCATGTGTGTATTAATCGAGTTATTTCCCCACTTAATTTCAGGTTTTCCCCCCACCGTACCACACTGCAATTGTACATGCTTTTATTGCAAAATATCTGTCATATCTTCTTTGCTATAATCCTGCAGTTGTGTTACTCTAGAAACTTGCACGTCACCTGGGAGCTGACGGTCTCCGATAAGTCGGGGCGCGAGGGCGCTCATGAGCCGAGCTGGTCCCAGTTCACGGGAACTTCTGTGACTCTGTGCTGGAGTGGAGAAGGCGGCTTGCCCGACTACGAGCAGATTTCCACCCTTCACCTCCACGGCGTCAGGAGGGTAGCCCTCAAATGCCCCGGCCTGAAGAAGTAAGACAGCCAGCGTCCATCTCTACTCTCTCTCTCTCTCTCTCTCTCTCTCTCTCTCTCTCTCTCTCTCTCTCTATGCCTCTGTTTCCTATTTTCTCTCAGTGAAACTTACTGTTTTCTTTGCTTGCTCTGTCAGACCCGGCTGGAGGTCCCTCATGGCGAAGTTAGACATGCAGGCCTTAACTGAAAGTGCGCAGGTCATCGGCCAGGACAGACTGGTTGAACTGAAGCTGCTGCAGCCCGGCGTCATCGTCGGTGTCTGGAGGGTAATTACTTCACAGGCAGCTATTACATTTCAAAATCATTATTCATTAGCTTTTAGTTGCTGAAAAATTCGGTCATTTTTACAACTTAAAAACACAAGAATTTAAGAGGAATTTTAGCGATGTTTCTCTTAGCAGGACCAGTGCTCCGTCGCCTTCATCATGTTCACCCTCCACTTCCACAGGCTGGTGGAAAGAAGCACCCAGGGATCTTCTGTTAGGTAGGCTGCACTTGAACAGGCTCACCTTTTTTATCCACATGCTTATATGGGCGTGCAGTATATCACTGTCAGACGGTTAGGGCTCAGATTCAAAGGATGCGATTCATTCGATGCCCCTGATATGACCCATCTATGATACACAGCAGGGAGAGATTTGAAGCGTCAGCATCACTGGCACCTGTATCTCACCACCACAGTGGATAATGTGACTGTAGCATATTTTTTATATATATAGGATGTTCTTCTTGTCATGTGTCAGCACCAGTTACACCTGTCATTTTTGTTTAATCACTCATTAGCAGACCTTAAAACACAGAGGGTAATTACTTTGAGAATTTGCTTTTGTAGTGTTTAGTTTGAATTAAAAACCAATGGGTTAGACCAGTGGTTGCCAGTACAAGGTTCAGCCACAATCAAAGGACCCAGGAAAGAAATGAAGTAGGTTAACAAATTAAAATGTTAACAAAACAATCTGTATTTTTCAGATTGTGCTGTCTTTCTTGTGAAATACTTTATACCGTCACCCCTTACACCTTGTTTCCACATATCTGTATACGTATGCGGGTCAACCGGAAGTTCATTCATTCCTATGGGAACCTCCGTGATCTGCGATGTGTTTGTGAAACTCCTCCTTCCGTGTTTTTGGTCCAAAATTTGCCTCGAGTACATTGAAAAATAACTTTTGTGGCAGATAATGGACAGACCGTATGCACCTATGCACTGTGTGTAGAATGAGCAAATTAATAAACTGATGAATGTAATGCAGCTCTATTTATTATTTTTTTCGTATAATGTTCGATGGCTTATTTAACAGTTTTTTAACTATTTTGATAAAAGACATATGAAACACTATATGCACTCTACGTTACACAGCTAGTATGCTACCAATGTTAGCTAAATATGCCGTCGAACTTCTTCACTTACAAAAAATGTAACGTTATGAATGTGACTCGTCTAGACTGGACGGCAGAAAACAGACAGTCACTCGTAGATATAAAAAACACTGTTTTATATCTATGTAGTAACTTATTTCCCATATCTGCTGTTTTCTATCCATCCGTAAAGAGATGCCTTTCCTTGCGTTGAACATTAGGGGGCGTGATTTGTGTACTATACAGATTTATGGATACAAAACAAAACTGTGGAAATGAGGCTTACTGCCTCTTAAAATAAAACAAATTAAATGAGGAGTTAGAAGTAGACATTATTTTAAAGGGTTGGCAAACCACTTGGCCAAACTATATAGTGTTCACATTTTATTTTCCATACATCTGAAAATGAAAAAATAATTCAAGTTATGTGATATTTAGTACTGGAGTTGCTGTATAGTCTTAAAGGTGCTTCACTGCTCATTCGAGAGGAGAGATAAAGCCTCAGCAAGACTACACAGCATTCTTGATACTGTCTGCTACACACTGCTATTGTGAGTCTTGAGCACAGTGAGTCTTGAGCATAGTGTGGACACAGCCCCCTCTCCTGGTTTCATGTGAGAACACACTGTTCCAGCACATCATGATTACAGTCCACAGAAGTAATAAACCTCTGAAATGCCTCCTTAATGAAATACCTTTTTCTTAATGTTCTCTTCACTCGCTAATCTTAGTTTCATTATTAACCTTTTTCTCTTTTCTTCCTCCAGCCCCTACGTGGTTCCAATCATCAAACCCCCTTTTGATGACACAGACCCTGACTACGGTCTCCATGGTTACCACCTACACATTGTTCTCCACGACACTGCATGCGAGATCGTGTCCGGAAGCTTCCCGCAGCTCTTCTGCAGGAGAAGTAATTTATTTATACTCATATTATTCACTAAGTCACACTGTCCACTGTGCTGTATGGGTCATTTAAGAACTCTAGTCTTTTCAATCAGAGTAGGTGTGATTCACATGTATGGTAACTTTTAGAGGAATACAGAGCAAGGTTAATGTTATCAGTTTGCTTTTTTTTATGTTGTTTTTATTTCTCATACTACATATTGTTGTTATGCCTCTGTAGCCAAAAGTCCAATACAGACAGACTCCAAAAAAGCCTCTTTTCTCAGGCCATCTACATCCTCATCCTTGTGAAGCTGCACATTGTCCTCTGCCTTTGCACCACACTGTACGTTTGCATATTTGCACCTCAGCATGTACTGTACAATATTTTATTGTATAGTTCGTCTTTCAACTGTGACATACTGTATGTATGTTTTTCCATTTTTATATACAAATTAAGGCTATCACAATATCAGATTTTCACTACACGATTATCGTGACCAAAAGAATTCATGATAACGATATTATTGCGATATCTATAGAAAATAATAAAAAAAAGAATACTGCTATCATTTAAATTCATCTTTAACTTAGTTTATTGTGCGTTTTGTCTCTTTTTGGCAAATTAATTACACTCAGAATACGAGTAGGGAGGTAGAGAGAGAGTCTGTAACCATAACCGTATATATAAAATGACATAAGAGGTGCTGGATTATTTACACAATATTGTCATAGGTGTATTATTTACATGATATCAAGTATTTAATTTTGAAATATCACGGTTATCGCCAATACCTGTATATTGCCACACCAAATGACACTAATACAAATACACACATTGCACAGCCCACCAACACGCCAGGTCAATACACGCTTTAGCATTTTACATCACATATATTTATTTATTTTGTATCTTAAAATCTTTATCTTTTTCTATTTCTATTTCTATTTCTATTTCTCTTATTCAAATAAAACCTTTGAAATTTTCGATAACCTTTATTAGCTATTTTCACTAAGAAATTAATTGTATATGAAGATTATTTATATAGCTCATAGATTGAAATCCAGGTAACATCACAATCTTCCTAATGTGTTTGCCATGTTTTTGAAATGACTAAACGTATTATTTTGATGCTTTCAGCCTTAACTAATCGTGACCTAACACTATAATGCTACTTATTATAATGTTAGACTTACTTGCCATGTGTTGTTGTCTTTGACCAGCTCATATCAGTGACGGCCTAATCCAGCTGACTGCCATTAGCAGGACGACCTCATCGCAGCAGACACCTCTATCTGGCAGCATCACGCTGCCCTGGAGGTGTGAGGCCCTGCAGGGCAGCGTGAAGGTACAACATGTGCTGTGTGCTCTGTTTTCACTATGTGTTATACAAAGACAACATCTTAAGTATGTTACTGACAAATGGTAAAAAGAATTGCTAATGAGACCACATAGTAGTTTTATTGTAATGTTCACAGATCTAATAAGAAGTTAATTTCAGAATCATTCCCTCTGATCTCCGGGCTAAGGAGAATAATGTTTATTTCTCATTTTATCATGCATTTTTTACAGTTTTTTTTTAGTCCTAGCATTATGAGGATGCATATTTTTAAGAAGTATACATACTTAATGGAACCCCACTGAAATCACAACAATGATAGTGCAGAAAAGAGGTCTTGACAATTGCTCATTCCTTGCCAGAATTGCTGCATCATGAATCTGACGCTACTGGACGAATTCAGGAAACCCTTCTGGTGTGTCGGCTCTCCTGTTTCCATGGAGCCACAGAAGACGCCCGTCTCCTATGACTACGACGGTGAGCACTTCCTGATCCACTATCAGGACTCAGACGGTCAGCTGGAGATGGAACTTGTATGGATGAAGGAACAGAAGCAGTTTGTTCTTATCAGTTTAGTCGTCTATGTGACGGTTGGCAAAGTCAACCAGCACTTCAGTCGAGATTACTGAACCTGTCTGCGGTATTTTTTGCAAGTTTTAAGGGTTTTAATCACAGTTTGATACTGTGACTATGCTTTTTAATATTTCAATTAAACATATTATATCTGTATATGATTGGCTGATATTATATTATATCATAATAGATATTATAATAGAGTGTGCCACCAGAATAAATTGACACTTTTAATTATATTTTTAAACTTAATTGATACTTTTAAAACAGCAATTTATTTAGTGATATCTTGTATAAACAGAAAATATCGCAGTTCAAAAACTTACTTGCCGCAGTGATAATGCGTTTTCATTATTTTGTCTTTAAATGCTTAATAAATTAATACATTTTTAAATGGATTTACGAAATAATTCATGATCTCCTTTGACATTTTACTTACCAGTAACTTTTTAATTTCATTTTACAAATGTGTCCTCCTGCTGTACTTAATAATAATACCAAAGTTTATTTGTTTTTACAGTTTTGATGAATGGATTATTAACTATTAAAAGAGAGACGAATCGGATACAAAGATTAATTGCAACATTTAATTACCACTTTGTAATATAATTAAAAAGACTATTAATTAAATTAATGATTTATGAATCAGATTCAGCTTTATTGGCCAAATATGTGCACATCATGTGCATATCACTTTTTACATCATACAGATAGAAGAACGGGATTGAAATATTAATAGGGACATTTAATTACCACTTTGTAATGTAATTAATAAGTTATTTTTGTATTTAAATCAAATGAATAATTTATTTATCAGAATCAGCTTTATTGGCCAAGTATGTGCGTACATACAAGGAATTAGATTCGGTTTTAAGTTGCTCTGAACGTACTTAAACACAGAAAGTCTTTTGTTGCAATTGAAGACACATATTTTCATATCCATGCAGTGCATTGACATGCAGCTATGAACAGTAGTTACTGTAAAACATCTGAAAGTAGACAACCAATCTGTTGGATTTTAAAATCAGAAGCATACTCATGCAGATGTGGATCTTTATCAAGGTGACAACAGAGTAGACCTTCTTTACATATTCAATGTGAATTCTGCTAGGGGGTAATCTATTCTCTACTCTATATTTAAATGGAAACCTAAGCTTAGAGGTGAGCCAGGTCATTGCAGTCATTTTGCCCAGCCTTATACTGTATTACACCGCTCCACTATGACTCAAAAATCAGCTTTACATGTACTGTAAGAGGATATTTTACTCAGGGCACAGAATCTGATGCTCCATTTACATTGAGTCACTTTGAGTCACTGCACGGATGCTTTTGGAAATTTGGCCCACAACAGCTGAAGGAGACTCCATAGTATCTTTGTCATCCTCCCTCATAGCTGCTTTCATCACTTTAGCAGATCCCTTTTAACTTAAAGTATTCACATTACTGATAAATCAATCTTATTAGAGTTCTATCTTTCATGTATTTGGTGTATTTTCCAATTTCCTTTGTTCATATTTTTTTAAAACCAGTGTTCACAACCCTGAACAGGCACTAATAGCTTTAAAGCATCTTCCCTTTAATTAACACTTTTAACTTTTAACTCTTGAGTATTCTTATTTTTTTCGGAAATTTGCTAAATTAGGGCATGCTTTACATTTATAAATGGAATGAAAGTTTTGCTGCTTTCGTAAGATTCACGCAAATCGAGTTTAGTTATCTCGTATCGTGGCATTTATACCTGGACACCCGCATCACCTCAATTGCATTGTCAGCCATTATGCAATCACTTTTAGATGAAAATTGAGTTTAATGTCCACACCCTGGGCAAGTCTGGCAACGGCGAAAGAATTAGTGCGGGAGCAATTGTTGGAAACAGTTGCTGTGTGCGCTGCTGATGGGGCCAGCACTGCTGATGGCAATAAAATATCTCTAGGTAATAGGATTTCAGAGGCTTCCCTTCCGTTTTTCTCTGCGAGGGTCATCATCACCTTGAAAAGATGCTTATTTTTCCAAACACATCACCAACTGCATTGGCACTAGATCCAAAATTGTTTGCCAGAGGGGGGAAAAAAAGAAGAGGGGCAACAGTATGTGTGATGAATTGTTTTTTTTTGTCACAAGCTTCACAATTGAATTGAGACAAAAACTGTGATGGGGGAGAGAGAGAGAGAGAGACACTGTCTGAATCACAAGGACTCCAACATTTTACATGCTCTCCAGCTGCATACATGTCAAGGCTGCTGAATGGCTATATGGATGAGAGCCCATATACATTGGATTGCTGACTTGGAGACTTAATGCGCTGACAAATTATATGAAATTGGCCATTACTGGGTCTGGATGGTGTGTGCTATATGTGACTTTCAGGTTACAAGTGTATTACAACACCTTTCCATCACGGTGTGACCTTCATACTAGTGTTTGCTGTGTGTTGCAAACTGCCAATCCGTCATTCTTCATTTTATTCGAAAAACCAGGAGTCAAGGGTATTGTGGGAAAGTTAATGGAATCTCAAGAACATGAGGCCACTTATTCAAAGGTTTGAGTCTGAGTAATGGTATATGGGAGGCAAGGACTATGGTCCCTTGACAGAAAGCACAGTATTCTGTCTCTGGTGTTGCAGAATCAATTCATACAAGCATGCAAATGTACATTTATTTGTAGTTTAATATAGGCAGTTCTCCAGTAGATGGCTCTCTTTAGTAAACAATGGGAGAATCCTTAAACAGCACTGTGGGTTACATGTTCTCCATCCTTTCAGTCTGTCCAAAGATAAGTGTAGAGGAATATATAACAATGTTTTTATGATCAGCATAGTATTAATGTTTTTTTCTGTGGATCATTTCTGCACTATGCAGGTTATACTCTCTTTATCTTCCTCATGTTTTCTCCTTTCTTTTTCTGCCCCTTTTTGCAAAGCAATCGCGAGCCTGTAACGTTAATCAAAACTTAAAAGACTTTAACACCAAATAACGATTAAGAAAGGACCCACAGCTAAACCACTGAATGGATACATTTAGTGACATAGAGCTTCATTAAACTCATCTTTCTTAGTTTCCTCACAGGCTAATCTTGGAAGAAAATTGCTTCCATTTTTAGCCTTTTAATTCTCTCCCTTGTGAGTGACCAGCTGGGTCCGCGAACTATTCAGCCTCGGAAGCCAATGACACAGTGCTCTTTATTTAGTCCTCTCATTGGAGGGAAAACAGTGGACTAATGAAATGCACCAGGAGAGTGCTTGATTATGTGTGTGTGTGTGTGTGTGTGCGCACAATCAAAATTGCATGCTATTTTGACCTTCCAAACTGATTGTCTTAAAGAATATTAGAGCTCATTTTACATCTCCCAAAAGACTGGGAGATAATCATGGTGTTGCTCCACACTGATGCGTGCAAAGCTTTAACAATTCCTAACCCCTAACACGCCACATTTATCACCCCGTTGGGTGAGTACCCTTTAGGCTAGAGAAGTTAATTATGCTTGTAATGATCCGAAAAACATCAACAGCCCTAAACACCTTTGCCAAAAAACACACATTAGAAACGGCATTAAGTAGGAAAATGTGTTCCGTTGATGCCACAAAATAACAGATGGTCGGGCATTTACATTGCTGGAACTAAACCCAGCTACAGCACCATTGACCAGCAGTAACCCTCCTCTCTGTTATTCACCTTTTTTTCACTTTCTTCCACTCTTTTGATCCCGGTAGGGATGTGGAACCGCTGGGGAAAGCTTCGAGTGGTGACAGTATTATGAAAGGCTCATGATGCCCAGTAAGATCCCCACTTTATTGTCCCCCCTTTAAGTGGTGCATCACGGCCAGACGGGCGTGGAGAAATCCATTTATATCAAAGCTGCAGCTCGTCCTGTGGCTGCAAGAGCTCAATGAGCAATATGACTAGGGTGCCATTCCTGCTGCATGGTCCTCAGTCTGCAATGACAGACAGTAGAACGCATGTACTATTCCTGCATGTTCCTGAAGTCCAGGTAGTGATGATCATCTGTGGTAATTCTAGTAGAGGTATTCATTAACAATTAACTAAGTACACTTACTTACGTGTGCTTTACTTTAGTATTTCATATTTTCTATTCCTCTACATTTCAGAGGGAAATATTGTACATTTTACTTGCATTTATCTGACAGCTTTACTTACAGATTTAGATTTAATATACAAAACCTACAATCAACAACTCAAATATGATGCATTTTATAGATTAGACTACCCAAGACTATATAAAGTAGCTCCACCTTGACCAGCTACAACATTAAAATGCTACTACATGGTATTGCATACATAATATAAACCCAATAATATCATAAATAATAGTAAACTACCCCAGAAGGGCCAATTCTGGATTATACGTGCCTTTAATTTACTTTAAGTACATTCTACTGATAATATGTCTCTACTTAAAGTCCCCCTCCACTCAAAAAAAGTGTAAATTGTGTATATTACACTGTGGTATTACTACTTTATCTTTATATAAAGGATTTGGCACGTTAAAGAAAATACAAATTGCTAAACTTACAAGTGAATTGACCCCTCTGATTTGCCACATTACAGTCCATTTATTTGAAAGCCGTTGGATTACAGTCCCGGACATTCAGTCCTGAACTATGTCTGCTCCCCCGGGTCTCCATGTCCTTTTACTCTTCCGTACATTATCTATAATTTTGGGTAACTGTTGGGTGAACGTTCATCGTGTCATAAAATATATTACCCGCCACTATTTCTCTCTAACTCCCTCACACAGGTTACTCAGCGTGTGTGCCAGAGAATGAGAGGGGTGGCATGAGTCAGCACATTATGCAGTACACTGTAGAAGCACTTTCCGCAATTTCACACGGATCAGTAGTTTGTATTACCCTCGCAGTAACATCCTGTGGCTGTCTGGTCTCAGAGCAGATGTTTGGTAGGCAGGTACAGTCCAAACTGCTCTCTGATCCTGCTGCAGTTGAATGTGGGTTCAAAAAGGGTTGCCTGGTTATCTAAGCTGAATTTTAAAGGAAATGTTTGACATTTTGGGAAATAAACTTGTTTATTTTTGTGCAGCTTGATACCTTTGAGCAATCAGCTTAGCATGAACACTGGAAACAGGGGAAACAGCTAGCCTGGCTCTGTCTAAAGGTCACAAAATCCACCTACCAGCACATCTAAAGCTAATAACCTGATATATGTTTGATTAATCTGTGCAAAAAACGACGTTTAAAGGTGCAGCGCGTACAGTAAGATCAACAACATCTAGCGGTGAGGTTGCATATTGCAGATAAATGGTTCATTCTAACGTAACGACAGCACAACAATTCTTATTTTCAGGTGATTATACACTAAAGAAAACATACTTATTAATATTATATTCCTTCCCAGCCAATTTCCTGTGATTTTGTTTGAATTCACAACGTTAACCACGTGTTTACTGCGACCGTAGTGGAGCGTCATAGTTTGGCGCTTAGGGATACCCAGTGCGTTAGAGAGTGACGCCAAGGGGTTCTGACCAAACGTCCGTATGTAACGAGTTGGGAATGAGAACGGGTTGATTTACTTTACAATGGCATCAACCTTCTCCTCTAACTATCGCCAAAAAAAGTATTTCCCCAAAAGTCGGATGTATTTATAAATAAATATATGCAGTATATATCTACCTGCTATATCTAACTAGCTTTCTGTTATTGTAAACATTATCATGACATCATTGTGGCATTAAGCAAAAAACAAACATGTTTTCTTTCTAACTAAAGCAAATGTCAAATCCAACCCATTTTGTGGGATGCAAAAATCAGGCATGCTTCACAGAAAACAGCCCGGGCTCTGCTTGTATAGAGTTCCTGGAACAATTGGTTTTCGTGCAAAGGTCTTTGCCTGAGGCTAACTCTATTGATCTGATCCACTATTAAGAGGGATTGACGTAGAGAGAGAGAGAGAGAGAGAGAGAGAACCAAAAAACAGAGAGAAACACAGAGGCAGCATTTTGAGACCCACAAAGAAAGCCTCCCTCGTTATGTGCGAACTGGTACACTGATGTTTTCATGTATTTAAACACCTTAAACACCAAACACCTGCAGTTGTGATGGCAAATCTAGTGTTGTGTTGCATGTGGAGTGTCAGTGATGTTTCTGGTCAATTACACCAAACCAGGCGCTGTTCACTGCATCTGTAAACTCTCTCTACAAGGCTGTGAGTTATTGAAAACCCAGATGTTAGTTGTATCTGTGTCATAGCAGTGTGTTGTTGAGACTTTTGACACCGGGAAACTCCGAGGGTACCATTAGTCATCGCTTGTGTCTGACTTGTTACTGTGAAGCGCCACATTGAGTTCTTCACTGCCGGCTTACGGCTCTGACTGAAATGAAAATTTAAACAGAGGCTGCTTGTGGTCATAAGAGGTCACTGCTGAAGATCTGTGTGGCTGTAGTGTTGCTTGGAGAAACCAGGAATGCTGTATCACTGCACGCCACTCGAGTGTCACATTGAAGAACTACATTAAAACTCGGGCTGTCAAAGTTAACACGTTAACGCAACCATGTCATAGTAGCTTGTTACAAAGGAGGCTAAATAACACTCCAAACTTACACTAAATTTTGGTAGATAAAAAAATAATTGCAACTAATTTGTGATTAATTGCAATTATCATTGTTGCGAATAAATATTTTAATCAATTGACAGCCCTAATTAAAGCATACATGTAAACACACACCTACAGTATGTCTACCTGCATACCACAATCCAGATTTACCCATGGGAGCTTCTCCTACTACTTTTATTATTACATGCATATTCAACGGAGCCAGCGGCTTTCTGGTACGGTATGATTGCCTTTTAATCACATCTCTGTTGTGGGGCCACCTGTGTGTGACACCCATTAAAGATGATTGCAGCTACTGTGGCTGGGATAACATTTCCACATACTTGCACCTGTCGCAAAAGCAAATTAAGACGGATATGCGGGCAATCTGCCACACTGATACTCGGGCCTTCCCTCGGAGACCTGCCAAATCCTCCGAATGTCGCTGAGTCACAACATTTTGATTCAGTTTAACTACTGTACCCCACAGGCTTCAGGCTTTCATCACTGCTCCATTGTACAGTATGAAATACTGTATAGCAGTTATAGTATGCACCATAATATTTCTTATCCGCTGTTGGTGCTCTATGTATTTTCTTTTACTGATTCTCTCGGCACCTGTCCTCATGTTTTATGTTGCTGCAAGGATGTGGCTTTATGATGCATATTAAATTGATGAGATTCACCTCTGCTGTTACTATGGCAATGACCCTTGACTGCGTATTTCTGACCCCACTGGCCATTGGCTGTTGCACAACAACGCAGGGGGAAAAGTGCACAGCTGCTGTTCTCTTACATAAAAACAAAAAAGAAACAGGGGATAAAGTGCTGTACATTATGCTCATCAGTAAGATGAGAAAGATGCTAAGTCAGCTTTCAGCCATGCTTGTCGGTCTGTCAGTCTACCACCCTGGTCCAGACTGAAATATCTCAACAAAAATCAGATGCCATTGTTGTACATTCATGGTCCTCAGAGGATAAAGCCGACTGACTTTGGTCCTCTAGTGCCACTGTGAGTTTTTGGTTTTTAGTGAAGTATCTCAACTCTTTGATGGAGTTCCTTGGAATTTTTTGCAGGTATCCATGGTTCCCAGAGGACAAAGCCACAAACAGCGTGGTTTTTATGTGAAATATCTAAACAACTGTTGGATGGATTGGCACGAAACTTGGTTCAGACATTCATGTCCCCCTCGGAATGAATAAAAACTGAACCCTTAACTTTTCATCTGGTGTCATCTTCAGGACAATTTTTTTTATTTGTCCAAAGCTTTGGTTTATGACCAAATATCTGCAAGACTAATGCTATTTACATCAGCTTCAGGTGTACTTTGTGTTTTGTGCTATTATGCTAAACTGGTAAACATTATAACATCTCAACATCACCACGTTAGAATTGTCTTTTTGAGCATGTTAGTGTGCTGACATCTGACTATAAAGCAAGGAATTTCTGTCTGTCTGTCCCTCTGTGTGTTGTTCGCATATCTCAAGAAGCGCTCATCCGTTCTACGTCACACTGCAGTGTCGAATATGTTGGAATTTTGCCAGATGTTGGCGCTATAACAACAAACTATGTTTTAGCCTGTAACTTTTGAATCTTAAATCTCAGAAACTAAATTATTTTCCCCTGGATTTTGTCGGTCCAGACGAATCCATCTATGTAAGCCACACCCATTTTCGTCTAGACAGATTTTCTGTAATTTTGAATTTTTTCCAAATCTGTTTTTTTGCTATTCTTCCTACAAATGTTGTACCATTTGGCCGATAGGTGGTGCTGTAGCGGCATCATCTAACTATAAAGGAAGTATTCTCTGTCTGTCTATGTATGTATGACTGTTCTTTGCATATCTCGAAGACCGTTCATACAATCAACTTCACACTTGGCGGGTACAAGCAGACAACGCTGCAAGCAGAACTTCTGTGGGGCCAAGCAATCGGCCCGTTCCAGTCAGGTGCTGCACTAGTTTAGCTCAAAAGCACCATAGTGCTTTAGTACAGCCTCACAGAACTGCTAGCATGGCTGTGGACTTGTTATGTGAAAGAAGGATCAAACCAATTGTGCAACATGTGAGGAAGCAATGTCAGCAGTATTTCAGTGTGTAGTTAGCATCTGATCAGATTAATTCAGTCCTGACATGCACTCCACCAAAGTGGCATGAATGTGAAAGGTCAAGCATTGCGCACCTCGCTTCGTTAAGCTGTCATCTTAATCAAATGCAATTCCTGTCCTCACTCAACCACTCCATGATTGAATGTGTAAAATCCGCGCAGGCTTGATGAATGTTATTTTCCCGCAGCAACAATCGACGAGGCGCCGCGTTAAATAATGACCAACGCATCTGACTAATGAGTGCAGTTAGTAGCGGTTGAGGTGCAAGCTTTCTGTTTCGCTCTCTTTACTTACTTTGTGTGGTGAGAGATATCCATTCGCCGGCATGATGATGATTGATACTATTGGGTCCCAACTTTTCCGCTGGAGTCTCCACGCTTTTGTGATCACTCACCTCTGGTATTAGTAAGATGAATGGTCTTTCCTTGACTAGAGCCGGAGAGGTAATTTTCTCTTGTGCTCACGTGAAAGCAATTGTTGGAAAAAAAAAAAATATAACACTGAGGAAATGCAGCTTAATAGTGATTGCTGGAAATGGTAGGGATCATTTTTCATGTTTGCTTTAAACATCCCCTACAGCTCACGAAGCTGCGTGTGAGAGACTGTGATTAAAGATAAAGCCTCTTAGCTTAATGCAGAGTAAATCATGGGCATTAAAGGGAAAAAAAACAAACATTGGAACTGCCTAAAAATAACCTTTAACAGTATTTGACATAGTATTTTCTCAAGGTCTTTAATTGTCAGTGTCTTGTGGCTATATACTGAAAGTGATACACCAGTGAACCCTAGAGAAAAAGGAAGAAATAGAGAGTGGCCACAAGACGGCACTGAAGCACCTCGTGTGACTCCCTCACCCTTTTCTATCTTACAGAGAACAGCCATGGCAAGTAACATCTTTTCTTGTGTTCTATTATTTTTTTTTAATTTATAGTGTATCCACTGTGTATTTTCTGAAAAAAAATACCACATAGAAAATAACCATTCACCTTAATCCAAGAACTGGTAGTTATTAAAGTCATTTCTGAGGATTGTACAGGTCATAACCCAACTCTTCTGGCAGATATGCAAACAATCTATTTTTCTAGGTCTATATGAAAGTTTGCTTGATAATCGCTTTTGTTGTTTCCCCTTTAAAGCCTCTTTTGAGCGGTCACGCTCAATAAAACCACCCCGATATTGAACCGGCGCTTGAGTCGAACACTAAAAACAGCAGTCCTGTCTTTGGGTAAATTGCTTTGCTTGCCAGGCAACTTTGGGCCAGAGCAAGACAATAATGATTTACAGTGATTCTACTCCGATTTTTTTGTTATTTGCAAATAAATCTCAACTTAATGCGTTTTCATTCCGGCATCTGCCAAATGCTCTTTTCTGTTTGATGTAGCAGCAGACATCAAGTGAAGAGTCAGGCTGTTGTTCTGACATTGTGCATGTCAAAATGCAGATTTGGGGAATAACACTGGTTAATGTATTGTTTTAATCATACCATAACACCTTACACAATGAATTTGTCAAATATTGCGTGCACAAACTCCAAGAAGGCAGAACAAGGAATTAATTAAGACAACAAACACTGCTGCAAGAATTCATCTGAGAATGCAACCATGCTGTAGAGTATAAGGAGCTCATCTTATGGTTCGTTGTCCAAGTATATAGTCAGATAACGTCAACGTCAGTGTTCGGAAACATTAAGAGTGCACTAGTGTACTGTTTACTCATCCAAAAACATCGTCAAATGGGTGGAGCATGACGTTCAGTAGAGGAGAAACGCCCGAAATAGATCTGCCCAAGGAGTAAGAACCACTTTAGGTGACTGTATTTCATGTCTGATGTCCGGGGTGTGATGGCATAAATCGTTTCTATCACCGCTCTCGTGACTCCTCCACCCTCCCCCTGTGGCCTTGCTGCACTGTCTCCCACAGCCTCACGTCATCACTTTTGTGCTGTACTCACAACCTTGTGGGCCGAAGCACTGCACGCTCCGTCTCATCCGAGAATATTACCTAACACTCGGAGGACAACATTCATCAACGTCGCGGGGCTTTTGCCAACAGTGCATTTCTTTCTGTGGGTGCCCCAAGTCCATTTCGGTTGTTCCAGCAGCACCACGGGGTACCTCATGTGACCTGTGCCACCTCAGCAGTGCACACGCTGTATCTCTTTCAAGGTGCTTCAGTCTCAAGTTTCTGCTGATATGAACTGTATTGTATTAATAGTGTGTCCTGGCCGTTTGATTTGGCTAATGTTCTCTCACTGTATTGTGTGAGTTTAGCATTGGCTTTCACTCTAAATACATTTGGTAGATTTGAATGAAATGCTGACTGTCTTTAATGCGTGCTAGTTTAAGTTAATCACAAGCAAGTCTGTTTAAACCAAGCTCTTAAAGGCATACTATGCAGGAATTGTCCCATACTGTTTGTATACACATTCAAAGTTGGCTCCTCCTCCCTCCGACTCAATGACACCAGAAGTGCCCAGTGTCCGACCTGGAGCGTCACAT
The DNA here is from genome assembly GCF_015220745.1 of Sebastes umbrosus. Taxonomy (NCBI): domain Eukaryota; kingdom Metazoa; phylum Chordata; class Actinopteri; order Perciformes; family Sebastidae; genus Sebastes; species Sebastes umbrosus. Next base: position 13,338,815 of record NC_051289.1, read on the forward strand.
ACAACAGCGAAAGTGAAAAGCCAACGCTAGATGACCTTTCCCCGCTTGGTGTTTCGTCTCGCGCAACGTTTTCCTTGGACGGCAGCTGGATTCTGGCATTGTCACAAGGTCATGCGAGAATCGCGGGATCGCATATCACACAAAAATCCATCTAGTCAGGCTTCAAGTAATGCGTTTGTGTCCGGCAAGCCAGACCACGGGCCTGTCGGCGTCCTGGGAGGAGCTACTGCAGCTACGGGCGTGGCTTAGGTGTGTGAGACGACGCGGATAAGCGACCGTTCATTCTAGACAACAAATGGCAGAAACACAACTGAATGCGGTACAGCTGATGAACTGCTAGACCTCTCCATCAGCATGCAAATAAAGCAAAATTGTTAGAAACACAATCCAAAATCCATAAAAAACCATGATCCCCAGATCCTAAAATCTATGAAGTGAAATAGTCCCGAAGGACACCCTGCCCACCAAAGCTCAGCAGAATATGTTTGAAACATTCAGAGGTCCTTCTCACAAACAGGCCGGTAGTGAAGCTATCGCCTCCTTCCAGGTGGAAAATCTGCATCAAACACACCTTGTCAGTTTTTCCCAAAGCTCTTTTTTTGCAATATACACACTCTAGACTCGCAATAGACGTATGCATAACACAACGCCAAACATGCCTAAAAGCAGTTTACACATTAAACTTTCATGAGCAGATGTGCGGTGACTCCGTCATAATAATTTTGAGTGGCAAGTCCACTTACTTTACGAGGATTGCATCACTTGCAATATCAGTACATGGGCAGGCATGGCATAAGCACCGCTCTGGGGGCTTTATGTTATTTAGAGCCTCTTAAGAACAACAGTCGTCCAAAAACACCCTCGGGAATTTACAACGATTCCACTATCTGGAGAGAGTCACGTAAGAGCTGCAGCCAGCACACAAATGGAGGGAAAATCACATTAGCTGCTAGAAAGCCTTTTGATTTAAGAAGTGCAAACACGTCAGCCCTGTCGAGGAGGACGGCATGCGTGCGCTAAATCATGGCATCTGATTTATTGTTTGAAATTTAACAAGTGAGCTTTGTCCTTGGCATTTTAAACACTGTAGGTGTAAATCTTGGATTTTCAACACTGTAGGTGTAAATCTTCAATCTAAGTGTTTTGAACAAAAGGGGAAAGAAAGTGTTTGGACCATGATAAACGGAGGGAGCTTAAGTATGACTAAGATATTCAAAAAAAGCCTCACAGCCTATGCAAATGAGCTACATGGGGATTCTTTTGAAAGCACGTGAAAGATGCAGATAGGAGATTGCAAAATATATATAGGGTATATGAAAAAATGATGCATGCATTTCAATATGAAAATCACACGAATTAACAAAGCAGCTATTAGATAAAGGTTTTTCAATTCCCTCTGTTCATCTTATTTACAACATTAATGTCACACTTTATTAACATGACGTATTAAGACTTCTTTATAGTGAACAGCTGTGACAAAGCACGTTGTTTTCCCACTACAACTCATCTCCCTGTCCATCCTTTACTACTTTGCCCTTTCTTGGAGCTGATCAGTACAGGAAAAAGGTCGATGTGGATCCCGGTGTATGCACACAGGTAGACCAAAGCCAATTTCAGATGTGTCAGTGGAACTGATGCTGCCAGCTTCCTGTGACAGCTTGAGGGGAACAGCCTCAGCCTTCATCTCCAAAACTTACTGAGCGGAAACCGTTCGTCGCATTCGTCTGTGATGCTCTGTCAAGCCCTGTCAGCACACATCTATTATTATTATTATTATATCATGATCATTATTTGCGTTGTTATTATTATTATTATACAATACCATGCGCATCCTCCTCTGTGATTTCATTTATCACCCATTAAGCCCTGCCACCGTTAGTTGCCATCATTTTGTAATCTGTATATTTCAATGGTGTTTGTTTTTTTATGTTATTTTGATTTCTTCTACATTGATCATCTGGTGAGGATGCTGACCTTTTGCCTGAGATATGCCGCATAGAGCTCAACAGTGAGTTTCTGTAAGTGAAAATCCCATTCATATTCTGAATCAAGGCTTTTGATTATTAGCCATAATGTCGTAACCAGACAAGGTAGCCTTACCACGAGGTAACGATAGTAGAAGCCACAAGTCGTATGATAGCAACCTTGTTTTAAAAAATCATGGAGAAGTACTACACTACCCACAATCCTAAAGTGTAAACTGCTACGTCTCTGATTGGTGGTTACCATGAAAATGTTTACTGCACCAGCGAACGTCTATAGTTGGGGTACCAAGCCCCCAGGTAGAGTGCTCGGCTTTGAAGCTAATTTGACATAGTGGCCAAACGGTGGCATTACATCTTCCTTGTCCATCATATGTTGCCATCCGATCCAAAAAGATCTTTTCCCATATATGACTTACATTGGGAAAGAAACGTCTGTCTGGGTAGGAAGGACTTGAATAGCGCTTATTTAAATCATTTGTTCCTAAAAGTTGTAAAATTCACTAATAGCCGAATGCAGAGTTATTTTTGTTCTGCCGTTCATGTGAACAAGTCCGAAAATGAGCGGCAGGTTGGAGGGGTTAAAGGAAACGCTAGTGCGCTTGCTCTATGGGCCAGGATACCAGAAAGTAATTTTATTTTTTTTGGCTTCATGCGCCATTGAGCAACTTTCATAGGAATGAAAACACTGTATCCAGTTGTTTTTCAACCAATGTTTTTCTGAAAACATATGAGGCGAGAAATAGGGCATGGAGTTGCTGAATCTGTCTTCTTTTTAGATCGTCAATAGATGGTTTAAACGTTTTTTGTGAGTTTCCAGAGTTGGAGAGTCGCCATTCACAATGGTTTATCAGAATCAGAATCAGAATCAGAATCAGTATCAGAATCGTGTTTATTGCCAGGTGTAACAGGTATACACTAGGAATTTGCTTTGGTTTTGTTGGTGCAAGTAAGCAGTTTAATAACAAAAGAACAGATAAAAACTTTAGAATAAAATAAGAATAACAAATTGAAATTCTACCAATATACAATAGGATGTGTAGATGTGTAGATATAGGATGAGTAGTTCCTTCACTCTGAAAATAATTATGTACACAGTCTTGTACCTTTGCCTTTTTTTTTTCATTTTCCAATTTCGTTTTCTCTCCGAAAGAAATGTTTTATGGTCACGATTCATCTCATGGTTGGTTGGCTTATTATATATCATTTCACCACTTATAATAAAAAGTAATGAATCAGCTTATAGAAATTGGCTTGTTGTATTATTGTCCATTTCTTAGATGGATGCCAACTTTATTCATGAGTCTCACCTCCTCCACCAAAGCGTAACAACATTTTGCATCCTGCTATCCCTCCTTATTTAATTCCTGCATTCCGGGATCATTAAAATAAAACTTGTCACTGTAATTGGAGCCTGACAGCACCCCCCAAACCCCAGGCTCAGCGTGTACTATCCGTATTGAAGTCGTTCCCCTGACTTAAAAGAAGAGGGTTAGCGAGACAAGCACAAAGTAAACTTTAAAGCGTGCAGTAATGTATGCGGGCCCCTCTGTATTTGATGCTGCTCTGTTGCATTAAGATCCATCCCTCAATGCCCATATTTAATGTGTCGAGTCGGAGCTTTTCTGTGGCAGAGGGTTGCTGCAGAGCATGGCGGGTGTCACTGGGGAGCAGCGATCACACAGTCGCACTACAGAAAGCATTCGGCGCCATCCCCCGAGGAGCTCATTCAGCGTATTCCTGCATAATTACCTCAAAGTGATTACAGAAATCAATGGAGTACTGTCACTGCCGAGGGCACTTCCCAAAGCCTGGGATAATCACAGTATACATACCTGTCCAGCTTGCTTGCATAAGATTTCTGTAAACACTCGACAACATGCTCAACACTCCACAAATCGCACACACATTTGTACTCCTCCAAACCTGTTGCCCTGAGGACTTGTTGTGCCTCATACGGTTATTGGAAATGTAAGACTGGGAGTGTTTGCAGCTTTTTTTTATGAAGCCCTGGAGACGATTGTCAGGATGCATCCCTCCTTGACACCGAACAATTTTTTTTTATGAGATTTGGTGTTGGAGGTAATGACTGAGAGTGGAGAGTCTACTAAATCATCCATCCTGAGGCCCAGTTGGCAAAAACTGCTGCTTGTGTTCCTTCCTGGTGATTTTCTCTAGCGCACACCAGACAGCAACAAACCAAATAGACCTGATGGTCCTTTTTTTCATGCTGTTGACTATAATCTATAGAGAATTATGTGCTAAATGTGTCTGTGCCTATAGGTCAGTAAATGTCCTGCAAATGCCTACATTGTGCCTAAGAGACATAATCACACATAATTTGGGCTTAAAAAGCTGTGCTAATGGTCTGTATGTACCACAAAGTACAGGGGCTGAGAGATAGGAGGTAATGTGTGATCACAAAGTGCATTTAGAGTTCAGCAAGTGTGGCGGACGTGTTTAATATCTCCACCAGGAGAGTATGTATTCGCCCGTTAGTGTGCATCTCAGTGTCTGTCCGTCTGTCCATGGCTAATCTGACACATTAGGCTTATATGTTTGTGCTCATTTGTGACTGTATATGCTCAAGTGGTTGCAGTGATTCACACTTTTTGAAAACATATTTTATTGACTTTTTTATTTATTAACTGCTGATTTCTCGCTACTCTTACCATTTGGGAGGGGCTGTGTTACTTAAGTTTAAAGGCATACTGCATTGATTTCAAGAAATAGCTTCAATAACGGACGCAGTTTCATACTGATTTTGACAAACCAAAACAAGCAAGAGATACAAAAAAACATAATCTGCACAGATAGCATGAGTCTGTGCATGTACTGTATGTCAAGGTGTATCTTTGTGTGAGTGACTTATAGTCCCCAAGTTTAATATTTTACAGTTTTTACTTTCGCGACCTGCTCTGTCCTTGAAAAAAGTGAAGTATACACTATCAAGGAGCAATACATCAAGATAACAAAAAAAAATTGGAGCAACAGATTAAAAAGAAATATCCACACATCCATCAGCAGCTACGCAGGTAGTCACACTCAAAGTCTTAACATCGTATAATATTTTTTTTCCAGCTCAGCATCAACAACAGCAAACTCTGATGCATATTAATGGGCATATAGGTAGTTTGAACCATGAAAATATAAAAAAAAACCTAGCTCCTGGTAAATTTAAATGCACACATCTCCTCCACTTCATTGTGAAGTGTTCATTTGTGTCTCTTTTCTCACCTATATGTCCATGGACCATACATCAACACTCTGTGATGCATAACATCAACAATGTCATAGCCCACTGATAGCTGAAGGCATTCATAGCAGTGTTTTTATCGTATACATTGCTGTGAAATTGGCTCATTCATTAGTGTCATGTTTGCATCATTTTGCACGCAAAATCGAATTTTAATAGGACATAACACGGTTGTGTTTTCCATATTGCGATCCCATTATTCTATTATAACTCATCTTGCGAACATCTATTCATTTTGGCAGATATGACTAAATTTGTATCCACAATAATGTGACACTTGTCAGGGCGACCATTCATAAAAACGAAGGTCTCACCTCGAGCACTGACACTGTCACTAATGCGGCAATGTGTTTGATATACGATAATGACTCCAGGGTTGATTGTGTTGAAGCCTGTCAAGGACTCCTCACAATACGCTTAGAGCAGAGGTCGCAACCATAATTGGAATTTAGGGAGCTGACAGGTTTGGTGTAATACACTGACCTTGGACCGGAAAACCTGAGACATGAAGGGGAGGAGGCAGGGGATTACAGAAACACAGTGAGAGAGAGAATACAACATGCATGGGTCTCAGAGAATACACAGTTTGTTGGTCATTCAAGCAGTTAAAGTACACTCCCAATGGGTTTTTGTTGAATTTGTTTATTCTCTTACTATTTTGCATTTAAAAACATACAGTAAGATATGAGACAGTAGGCTCTCTCTGTTTTTCTTCCTCTTGTTTTTTATAAAGTATTTTTGTTGTTGTTGTTGTCTGAGAGTCCCAGGCATTTAAAATGTTAAATGTTTTCATCGATTAAAATATTTAATAGCGATTAATTGCATGATTGTCCATAGTTAATCGCGATTAATCGAAAATGAATCACACATTTTTTACCTGTTCAAAATGTACCATAAAGGGAGATTTGTCAAGTTTTTAATACTCTTAACATGTGAGTGGGCAAATATGCTTGCTTTATACAATTGTATGTATATATTTATTATTGGAAATCAATTGATTTTATTTTTTATTTGTATTTAACCTTTATTTAACCAGGTTAGTCCCATTGAGATTAAGAACCTCTTTTCCAAGGGAGACTTGGCCAAGACGGTCAGCAGCAAGAACACAAAGTTGCAGACACAGACACAAATAGAGATAAAATACAATTCACAAACACTAAAAGCACAACATAGTTGCTGCTATTTAACTGCTAATGCTAACTGAACATTTCGGGCTGCTGCTGCTTCAAATGGGGTGGCTTTTATTATGAAGCAGTCACAGGAAATTCAATTTATTTGTCAATGAGGTTGGCGCATATGTTACCAAAACACAGTCGTGTTCTGCTTTTCTTTGTGATTGAATGTTATTGGTTTTAAAGATATGCATTGGTAATTATTAACACAAATAAATAATTAAATGAATAAAGAATTCAGAATTCAGAACAATAATTGAAACACATAAAATAGAATAATAAAATGAAAGTAATAAAAGGATTACTGATAATGATAATAATAAAAATTTTGCATTTGCATTTTTTAACAGAGGATCAGTATCAGGGAGTCATGCAATAAGAAGGAGCAGCCACAGAGAGCCTCAGACGAAGAGTTTCAGGCGATGGGCCACGCTCCTCCAACTCCTCAGCAAGGTAACCAACTTTACTGTGCTGTACTGTTCTGTGGAAAAACTTACCGTGCGCAGCATGAAACCAGATTGTGAATGCGGTTACTGACTGTCTTTAAAACAACGTGCATGTTGTTTGGCTGCTCTGTAAACGGATACGCCATTGCTCAGCTGTTGTATTTCTGACAAAGTCGCTGCTCGAGGAGTGTTTACTGTGGTATTAAACTGCACCTGGTAACTGTGGGTGTCATCAACTCAACCACAACAGAAATCTCAGGAAATCTTTTAAAACACGTGGCTGCACAAATTTGATACTGGCACAGGAAAACGGTGACTGAGATAGTTAATCAACTGAATTGCAGCTGAGGGTTTTTTGAGTGCAAAAGCCAGGTGTTTGCCTATATGATGTTGCACTGAGTGCCAACTTAGGATGCATCTGATGGCGGCATTGTTGATGAGAACAAATGGAAAGCTCCAACATCCAGAAAAATGAATCACATCCCAACAGTAGTGTGCACAGGTGGCTAAAACAAGAGAAACTTAGCAGCTGATAGCACAATGTCAAGCAGAGATTATCTCAAAACAAAAGACCCGCAAAGTTCATGCTGAGAATGAACAACAGAACGACTAAACGGGCGACTTTTCAACCTGTTATGTCTCCAAATTGTAACAAATAAAGCTCAGGGGATCTTAGAATTGACACAAGAGTTATATTGTGGTGCTTTGTTGTTGGCCGTAACTAAAAATACAGTTGTTAATCTCTTAGGTTTTGCTAGCAAAAAGTGCAGCTTTTAACAGTGAAACCTTATTTAGACAATACATTTTGGGCTTAAATCATCTCTTGGCATCCCACTCTCCTTGTTGATGCTTCATCGTTTGTTCTCTTCTGTCATCTTCTCAGCTCTCAGGCAAACGACAACGCAGACTTGACAAACAGCCTCTGATATCGCAAAAGCACACTTTGTCATTTTACATGACACCTTACAAATGCTCTTTGTGCTATTCTGCTGCTACTACAAACGTACATTATTTTAACCTGTTAATTGGATCCGCAAAAGCATTTCACTTTGAAACATTGTGCCTCAGCTTTCTCCCCAAAGTTAAATTATTAACAAGATTTAGTGTAAGTCTATTTCTTCACTGTTTGGGGAGTATTATGAGTGAGCTGCGCTGAAGGGGGAGGCTATTACTATTACTCTCCCTGCATCCTGCGAGGGCCTGCAGAGCAGGATTACATGATAAAGAGCTTTAACCTTCATAAAGAACACCAGTCAAGTGCATTTGTTTTTCACTCTAATGATGAATGCATGTCGTAATAACTCTAATTCTGACAGGGACGACGGGAAATGGCACAAAGACAAAAGAAAACAGCCTTGAGAATATGTAAAATGAACTGCATGTTGTGCATGTTAACTCTGGATATTACCACATACCTGGAAATAATTCAGAAAAGATAAGCGACAGAAGATATACAGTATATCTCTTTAAGAAAAAGTCAAACATTAACGTGCCCATGTTGTCACTCTGAGTGCCGGCATGTCAGTCAGAATCATTTCTGCCACACAAAGAGCCACACTGTGGCACCAAATATCATTTTGGACATACTGTATTGTATGTTAAAGAGGAGGTTCCCCCAGCGGTTGCTTTCTGGCTGTAATGTCGAGCATTCTTCAGCTGCTAAAGTGTCCCTCCAGCCTTTAGGGAGCCTGTCCTATACTTGAACCTGTCCTTAATCTCCCCCGAGGAATGGAAGTGAATATTTCCCTCCATGGGTAAATAAAAGGCACTTAAGTATTCACATTATTACAATTCCATTAAACCCCAACAGGGAACAGAAGACAGCAAAATAATGTTGGCTTTATTTGCCAAGCTACTGGAGTAAGAACACAATCTCCATTTGCTGAATATTCCTTCTTTGTTTATCTACTATTTGTATAATCCTCAGGCAAACCAAAGGTCTGGTTTGGAAATGTGTTTCCTTACACTGTAGGTACAGTAGTTGGTTTGGAGATTAAATATCTAAAAGGAGATTGAGTATTTGACATACATTCATCAAGTGGACAGAAACACAGCTTCGAAAGAATGCTAATGTTGCTCCATATCTCCTGGATGTATAAATAGGCTACACTAACACATTCACCATGTCAACTTAAAATGTTAACATATGTCAGTGTTGTGTTTACATGTTGGTTAAAAAATCCGTTATTGCAGGTTTGACAATATGTACTACTAAATTAAATATTGACTTTTAAAGGTTCTTATTACTAAATACATTGATCTTTACGTTTAACCTTTCAACTTGAAGATGACAGGAATGATAATGAAAGAGAGGGAGACAGCGGGGTGGGGATCCATAGGGTTAATCAGGCCCATGTTGGCTTAAATGGGACTTCACCGTCACCTTGTGTTGCACACTGAGAATGAGCTACTAGATTAAATAACAGAAGGGAATCAAAAAGATGCAGTATGTAGGGATGAGTAACTCATCTGGGTACATACTATGCAGAGAGCCGGGATCAAACATCTCACAGTATGATTAAATACCAAGCTTTACTGAATCACTTCAAACAGTGCTTCATTCTTTGATTGCAGTTCCCTCAAATATGACAGATTGTTCAAAAATTACAGCCAAGGAAAGTCCACTTATTCAGCCTTCCAGCCAATGTACCAAAGAGTCTGTATTACACTGATTTTGGAAAACGCTAATAAGTGTTGATGGTAAATAAAAGGCGATTAAATACTCAAAGGGTAAAAGTCTTTCTCTAAAAAGTGCCTTAAACTTGCATTATTTCTAATAGCCAGCAGGGGGCGACTCCTCTGGTTGCAAAAATAAGTTCCACTGTATAGAAGTCTATGAGAAAATGACCCTACTTCTCACTTAATTTATTACCTCAGTAAACATTGTAAACATGAATTTATGGTCTCATTCACTAGTTTCAAGTCTTCTTCAATACAGCATGATGTTCATTTAGTAAATTATGGTCCCATTTAGAGTCAAATAGACCATAAAGCAGGGTATGCTTCAGGGCGTGGCTACCTTGTGATTGACAGGTCTCTACTACGGCGTTGTCCGGTCTGAGAGTTGTCCGTGTTGTCGTCTTAGAACTTTAACCCTTTAACCCTGTTCATGAAAGTTAATTGTAACATTTTGGTCGCCTAAAAATGTATTATTCAGCATTTGGTTGTACTTAGCTCCACCCTCTTTCACTTCTGGTTGCAAAAAAACAAGAATGCCGAACTCGAGGCTTCAAAACGGCAGTCCAGAAACCAATGGGTAACTTCTTATATAGTCGATGGTAAAACTCCATCAAGCAAAACGCACCATCAATTTAAAGTAACATAGTTGCCACCAAATGACACAAAATAAGTGACAAATAAGCACTTTTATGTGTATTTCTACAAAGATTAAAGCATGAGTCAGTTGAGTAGATTGAACTTGACTGCAGCAATACACAGTTTTTAAGAGCATATGCTGCTGCATTACTATGAATATGTGAAGTGAACACACCGTGACAGCATGCCTTTTCACTCTAGTTTCTTTTTTTTTCGCGAGACAATAACAAATTCAATGTTTTGCCAACACCTCTGACAGCAGCAGGTTGGTAAAAGTGTGAGAATTACTGAAATGCAAATCACTCTGTCTGAATCTGTCAGCATCCTCGGGAGGATGGAGACTTGCGAGACAGTCGAGATATTCAAAAAGGCAGAGAGAGGAGAGATTTTACATTTGACAGATGTTTAATGCAGCGCATGCTCAGCAAATTCCTGACACCTGGACTTCTGGTGAACTGAACATACAATCGGGTATAGCCGTATGAAACCTGCCCGGGTTTATTTGTATCAAAAGAGGTGTGCTGCTGCTAGACTGACTGATTATCTTTAACACCTGAGTAAGCTCTACGGCTGCCCACCGCAGGCCTAAACATTTTCCCCAGCACCTCCGAGGCTTTCTTTGAATTTCAGATGGCTGACAGTGAAATTGAGCTGTTTGAAACATTAACAGGATTAGATGATTTTTCTTCTTCAAAAAGAAAGCGATGATAACCCCCCCGTCCATTCTCCTCTGCTGGTTCGGCAACGATAAAGTGTGACTGATATCGATCGTCTGATTATTTAATAACGTTACCTCGCTGGTAGGACATATAGAGTGTGCAGTTCACATGCCTTGCAACATTGATAAGCAAGTATAAAAGGATTGCTAGACATTTCATTATATCATTTATGCATAATATAGTGGCTAAAACAGTTGATGCTTGATAAGATATAATTCATAATTGGATATATTTGATTTACTTATCTTCTGTATATCACAGTTTAATTTGATTTCAATATAGACAAGCGGTTTCCCCAAAGATACAGTAATTACTAGAAAATATGAAATATGATTTGTTATGCATTAATATGGCCTCTATGAATGCTGCTTCTTTAAGCTTTAGTACTACTGTTGTGAGGGTAAGAGCACTAATTGCCACAACATTAAAGGTGATCCAAAATGTTAGTAACACTTTGTAATACTGTACGCTCCCAAAGGCTTAAGTAAGACATGTCTAAGGTATGCCTCATGATGATTTCATGAATGACGTAATGCAGGATGAATTGTGAATTCATGTTGCTCACAACCATAAACTGTATATAAGAAGTGGACATAATCACCGTGAGATCACCCCCTGGTTTGTGGCGTGTCATTCTGAAGCCTCAAGTTCAGCAAGTCCCCTTTTTGACATTTTGCAACCAGAAGTGATACGAGAGGGTGGAGCTAAGTACAACCGAACGCTGAATAAGACATTTTTTAGGCGAGCAAAATGTTACAATTAACATTTATTAGTACCCCACAGGCTAGCTCATGACTGCTGCTCTGCACTGCTTTCATACGGCGGTTAAAGCTGATAACGGCGTCTCGATCGACGACGTCCTCGCCGAAGCATAGCGCACACTCTCCGGTTCCCCCCACCCCCCAAGGTTTACACTGTTTGCTCTGTCAGCACTTTTGTAATTGTTTGCGCCGTTAGCACTGTTCAGTTGTGTGAGGCAACAGACATACTCTGAATTTTGAATTTAGCACCTTTAAGGAATCATCAATTAATGAATGTTAACTCACGGTTACTTTATATGCCAGCAAAGTAGCTGGAATCCAGTTCCATAGTACCTGTTATTTTAGAAACATTAAGCGTTTTTTATCAGTCAGATGTAATCATTGACTCGTTTCTGCACGGCGGTCTTCATTTATGTTACATTTATACAAGCCAGGAGGTGAAACGTGAGGTTTTTTAAAATGTGCATTATTATCTTTTTTGTTGTTAAAAGAAGTGAGTGCATAGATGAAGCTGGTGAACTAAAACCAAAACCCTCCAGCAGGTGATTTGACCATGGGCCACGAGTGACTGAGTGAATAAGACATCATTATTTTAACATTAATTCTCACATGAGATCGCCATTTCTTATAAGTTACCTGCTGTACTTGTGTCCCCTAAAGTTAAGACATATTGTTCTACAAACGTACAAGTGATTACTTGATGTACATTCATTAAAGGTGAGTATAAATACATACTACATGTTGTCGGAGAGGCTGAATGAATGTTTTGGTCTGAAATGCCCTTTTTCGTGCATGGAGTAACTATGAGTTTGCATTCATTAATTGATGATAATGGTTTATTAATCACATAAACTCATAGTGACTTTCCTTAAACAGGAATTCATTCACTAAATCAATGAAGCATGCACGACTTACGCATTTATCATGGATGTTGTTTTTTTTACCCGTATTGTAAAGTGTTACCAAAATACAATGCCAGAATACTTTCATTTACTCACATTGCACCCTTTCACTCATAAGAAGCAGAGCCTTTTTCTTGGTTCAGTGGAGCTGACTCTGATGCTTTTTTGCTTAAAACGCATAATTTCAACATTTGTTCAGATGCATCATCTTTAATATATATCAGACTGTATTTGTCAGCGACTAAAGATTTGTGATGAGTCACCGGCGTTTCCTCGCTTCAGTTTCTGGCATCTCTTCTGCTTCTATTATCTAAACAGGTTTTGTTCAGCTCTCACTGAAACAAAGACAGAATACATTATGTCTCCTTTTTGTTTAAAACTGTCACATTGTAATCTGTATCACTATGGCACATAGGATAGAAGGTTTCTAATGAAGAGTGTTGTATTATAGGATTCAGCATTTAGCCAAATGATATTTCCTGCATCAACATTTTTATCCGTACGTAATACTTACTACATCACCATTACAAAGAGGCTTCGCATGCATCCTTTCCCTGTGCTTAAAATCCACTGATCTCTCTCTCATGACCTCCCTTGTAGCATTTTTGTGGCTTCAATCTTAACTGACAAGCTCAACTGTTTTGCATGCAGGGTGGAAACATTAAAGACTGAGTTAATCCTCTCTGATTCCCCGCCGCTGTCACTCACACAGACTAAAAGCCTCAACATGTTCCTGAATCAAACAGCACAGCATCACACCTTTGATGTGGCGTGTAATTTTAGACTGAAACACAGTAATTCCCCCATCATTTGAGGGGATTTCGATTGTTTTTGTGGTAATCACCGGAGAGATGAAAAGAAAAATTATGGATATTTGCTGCGGAGATAATGTCCGGGCCCTACTGTTCCAGATTTTCAACCAAGGTCCAATTAGCAGTTCATTTTTTATTTTCTTTACAGAGTATACTTTAAAGGTCTTATTGATAACATATTTATGTGGACAGAGATTTTTTCTTTTAAATAATACATCCACAGAGCTTTTAGAAAGGTATACCACATACAGTAAAAGTATCGGTTTTCCTAAAAAAAATATTATGATTGTGAATTATTAATTTAAAAATGTTGCGGCTCCAAAATGAATGTTTGGTTTATCTCTGTGGAAAATACCCGACGCCTGTGTTACGAAGCGAGTTCAACATTCCCAGGGTATCTTCTCGTTATCCGGCGAGATCCCGCCAAGCGGTCCTACGAAGGTGGTTATCAACTCAACCCAATCTGTATAATATGAGTGCATTCACATAAAAGGGGAGATCTTTGCAGCGTATGACCAATCACAAACATGGACAAGTCTACCATCAGCAGAGCGGCACATTTTACAAACGAAGAGCAATATATTAGACAAATACGAAGAAGTTAAACACATAATGCAAACTAAAAGTAACACAGTTGTAGCTGCCAAATGCAGGAAGGACAGCTGGCAAAAGAAAAAAATAGCCGATGTGTGAATGCGTAAATTAACAGACTTATTTCAGTCAGCTGCGTCCCCGTCCACCCACACTATACAGCCAGCTGTCCTTCCTGCACTTGTCAGTTTAAACTGTGTTGCTTTCAGCCCAGATTATGACTTTAACTTCTTCGTCTTTGTGTAATATAATCATACGATCTGCGCACCGAGCTTTGATTGGTCAGTAGGCGGTGCTTTCATACAAGTTGATCTCTTATCTCGTACATAACCAGAGCAGGTTAGGTGTTCAGCACAAGTTACCATGATGATCTACCCCAGTAAGAAGTGAACCACCATCGTAGGACGGAAAAACCAGGGTTAACCCTGAAGTTATACCTCGCTAACTCCAAATCCTGCTTCGTAGTACAGGCCTCTGACGTTTGGTTCTCATTTCTCACAAGGCTTCTAACAAGGTGTGGCACCTTTAACTTTACAACTCGTACAGGCAGTATGTCTGTGTTCCTGCCCCTCGCTGAACTCCAGATGCTGTGCGATCAAGGTGCACGTTTCAAAGTTCAACTTCATTATTGTGTCGGTGATTAATCTGATGATTAATCATTTCAAATCGGTCGGGGAGCAACCCACAAATTAATTCTGCTGCCGGCTGATCTGTTGCAGCTCATTTATTAGCATATCGTGTCTCATTCGCTGCCAAATCAACTTGTTCAATAGAAAGATAACACGCCTGTGTGCACGTCAATACCCCGATGTGATTTTGGCAACTGTGATGGAATGAAGTAAAGTATACTCAACAGGAGCTGTACATGGCGTACTTTTCTATATGCTCTCAAAAATACATTTAATTTCACAGCTGGCGTAAAATCTACACAATTAGGACGATTAAACGCTTTGTGCCACTAATCATAACTCGATTAAACAAATGGAGATAAGGCCGTGACCGTAAAATAGCTTTCTGGCAACATTGTTCATTGTGAAGCGGATCTGATTTACTGTGAGGGAAATAATTTCACTATATGTCATGTGGAATAATGAGACAATATATTTCTTTTGGTGCGTTTTATGTATGTGTACGGCTTTGCAATGCTATGCTCTCTGACTTTAAGCAAACATAATTCCCACACAAGTGATAGAACCTGAATTTGAACTTGAAATGTAAACAGTTTTAGGGCTTTTACTTAATCCTCTCCCTTAAAGATCAGTGTTCAGACTGCAAAATAGCAGTTGCGGAAATCGCTGGAATCAAAGAAATTCTTGCACTACATACACCACCAGTATCTGATGTACATTGCTATATTAGTAATATGTCTTCTTTGGTTCATTTTTTTTCTCTCTGGATAAAGATGTTATCATTTATTAATCTGTCCATAACCTGACTGCTGTGTACAAATTCTTCTCAAAGTCAAACATTTAATGATCTGTCAGATCAAAAGGCTTAACCCGTGCAGCCTTCACTTGTTTACAAATTTTCCGCTCGTGGATGTGCAAATAAATCAAAGTGAGAGATAACGTCACAGTGATGTACACAGCGCGCTGCTCCATATATCTTTTAAACTTGATTATTCGGCATTAGATTAGAGAAGGACACGGGCGGTTGAAAAGTTAAGCGTCTTTACGTTAGTGTAAGTCATTTAAGCATAACAGATGTTCCTTTTTTCCAAATCCCCCTCCTCTGCAGGCCAAATGAACATTTCTGCATTTCCGTTTAAACATTTCAGTAACATATATAATCCATTTATATTTTGCCATTATAAAATAATTATTTTTACATTGAGCAAATAAGCATTATATTTGCTTGCTTGCCAAGAGTTAGATAAGAAGATTGATACAACATATCTGCAGGGCTGTTCTAAAAACATGACAGCACTCGTTTTTCTACCGTACTCTAGGTACCATAGGTATCAGGGATCAAGGCTCGAGACTAAGGGCGTCTAAAATTCGAAAGGACGCAGTAAACTCACTATCAACTATCATTCTGATGCGTTCAAGCAAGTAAACATTAGTATAAGAGAAAATTTAAATAATAATAATAAATACAGTTGTTTGAAGGTCATGTTTTCACATCAATATAAAATAGATAATAAAGAGGGAATTATGACCTGTTAAACTTCTTAACACTAGCTCTACGTGTTTATTGTTTTGATTTTTGTTTTTTTACCGTGGTATCAAATTGGGTATTGTGAATTGTGTAATTTCACTGGTATTGGTATCGACTACTACAATTTTTTTTTTATCGTGACATCCCTACATGTCTGTACAGAAAATATGAAGCTATAGTGTTAGCTATAATATCATTTTAGCATAAAGACTGGAAACAGTGTGAAACTTCTGGTTCGTCTCTGTTCAAATTTAACAAAATCTGCCTACCAGCACATTTAAAGCGTAAAACGACACCTTTGAAAAGAGCCAGGTTAGCTGTTTTCCCATTTCCAGTCTTAATGCTAAGCATAGCTAACTGGCTGTATAGGTTCATATATACTGTTAAGAGTGGTATCAATCTTCTCGTCTAACTCTCAAGAAAGTGAATAATTGCATTTGCAAAACTATTCCTTCAAGTCAGTAGTATCTAACTGTTACGGGTAGTTATTATTTACTCAATTTAATGTCCTATACAGTAACCTTCACCCAGTGAGTATATAAGAAGAAGAGCAATAGTGTCACTCGTTTGAAAACCTTCCTTAAAAACAAAGCCATTTTCTACACCACAGCATCCTCCAGGTGGCCTATACGTGTCATAGTGTCATCGATCGGAATAAAGAGACTAATGAAATATTTCCCGACTTCTCAAAAAACATCAGTGATGGAAAGCGATGGGTGGCTGATAGTGACATCCAAAAAGCAGAAGCGGTAAAGTGCCGGCTCAGTGATTACACCTGGCATTTGTTTTGTTAAGGTCAGATCTGTAATGTAATCACCTTACTTAACTGCCATACCTCTTCGGTGAAAGGCCAGTCTTTATTAGGCAAACGATGCGTATGGGCAACAGCATGCATTATTCAGGAGATGGACCATCTCTCTCCTCTCTGTTCTCTATCTCACTTCTTATACAAGCGGTCTCAGCCCTGAGGTGTATCCCCCTCGGACAAGAGTCAAAGTCCCACACAAATGTAATCTTGTAGGTAATATTTTATTTTCACTTGTACAGGTTTTAGTAACAATTATAACTGGGGTATTAACGGCTTATACATTATCGTTGACATAGCTGTACAAATCGTTCACAGGCAGGTGTAAAACTGTTTATGGATGTGTTCAAAAGCATAAAGACGTTACATTTGAAGGTTCATTCGTAATCTTGGAATTACTAATACAAAAATAAAAATAAATATATTAACTCAATGTACACTTACTAGAATTCTTTTCCGAAGCTTTCGGCCGCACCTCATGGCCTTCATCAGCAGATGGAGTTTGTTCATGGTGAATGAAGATGAAGTATTTATAAATAGATAAATACATCATCAATAAATAATATGAAGTAGCCTATATGAATATATATTATATAATTATAACTGTTATATTATATTGTCAATCATTGATTATCTGTTTATAAATACAACAATTATAGATGCATCACAGGAGGAGTTATAGTTGTTAACACATACATTATAAAACACTACAAATTATGACTTTAATAGGTCCTTGTATCGGCAATAAACCTTTTATTGTTATATATTATTAACAGGGGGAATTGAATAAAAATGTTACCAGTTTAGGTAAGATTAATCTCCATACGGGCTTAGTGTAACATACATTTTAAAGTCTGTATACCAAAATGTATTGTATATTTAATGTATGATATTTATGAAAGAAATCATAATGTATTCAACCACACGTGTTTGTATAACCAAACATTGTTTATATTTTAATTTAATTCTAAGATCATATTTTGTCTTGTATATCCAAGCACTTAGAATGGAAAGACTTGATTTCCAATTTATCAAAAAATACATGACCACGGCTGTGATGAGTACTTGTCAACATGAAGTGTGAAGCAGGATGCTGCTGGAAGAGAGCAAAATAGCATGTGGTCGCCACTTCAATCCACTTTCATGTCTGATCATCTCCATAACTTCCTCCCAAATCCTGCAAAGTTTGGAGTAGCTCTTCTAAATGTCTAAATGTGGACTCGGACTGAGCATGCACCATCTTCATTGACCTTTAAAGACAAATCCCTCTACATCCCCGATGCCCAGGTTCAATAGTCCCTCTGAGAGTGTGTCCCTTGATGGGCAAAATCAATAACCAGTTTTCACACAACATTCATCTTGGCGTTTACGTTTGCCTAATCAGCAATAGAAAAATCACTGACACTCTGTTCAACTCTCGCAGGCCCTACTCCGTTATAATGCTGTTTTCTAATGCTAATCTGCTATCTCATGCGCTCCGGCATTTTCTACTGCAGAGTGGCTGTTAATTGGCCGCGGTGCCCTGATGTTTGCTTAGTCCCTTCTTCATTTCTTCAAGTCTCACAGACCCTCTAACACACTCCATAATTAGCATATCCACACAGCATGGTCAGGAGCATTTTATGCAATCATCAATTCATGTTCTCCATATTTCTTTAAGGCAGAGAGACCCCGCGGAAACCATAAATATCTTTGAGAATAATTACTGGTCTCAGCTTTATCTTTGTGACTCTACCTTTTTGTGTACTCACACATATGCAGTCTCTGTCTTTATTTTCCTTGACGCTGTAGTGAGCAAGGCATGTATATGGTAATTACTTTGTGTATAATGTATGGAAATTTGGGGTTTAAAATGAAACTTGCATAGCACAGGGAAAACAAATGCCCATGTTCTTAATTCTCTCCAGTGGCATGTCTTTCCATGAAAAGTGGCAACAGATTGCATTTTAAAGCGACACGTCAGAGCCTCACCGGGACTTGTTGACAACAGTCGAAATTGAACAAGGATGAAAACATGATTGGGAGCATCAATGCTGCAGACGGAGAAAAAAGAAAAACAAAAGCCATTATTGAGAATGATAGTGCAGAACTGGCTGTGCACCCGAGGATGGAAAACACAAAAAATGATTTGATCTGATGGAGTTGCGCTGACACATCTGCAAATTCACATTTTTACTTGCTAAGATTTTACTACAATATCGAGTCCAGATGTGCTCAGCCCAGGTAGAAAACATCAGTATCTGTTTAGCCATGGTACCATTAACATCAAGCCTTTCACAGGTGTCAACTCTATATTTCAGTCTTCAATCAGCTCTTAATCATTTAAGTTAGCGGCGAACCGCTGATCTGTCTCCCCGAGCATCTCCAACGGCTCCTGCGGTCATGGAGCCACACATGATCGATGCCTCCTGCTCTGTTCCTGTCGCAGAGGTAATAACCAGACCATGACCCTCTCAAAGACGTTTCCCTTTGTCTTGAACACCTCCTAATCCCACAAACATTCAGACCCCAAGCACACTGACAGCCACACAAACACACACACACATAGCAAAGAAAACGCAGTGCATTCACAAACATACACCCCTGTCCTCCGGCGAATCAGAGCTGTGAGTCAGCTATTGGAAATGTGGCAACTAAGGCAAGCACTTGATATGCAGGCATCTGCTTTGTGGCTTATCTCCACTGCTCAACTGTGCAGAGCAATTGCTGCTTGGCTGGCCCCCCGTAAAAAAAAAAAAAAAGAAGCTTTCTCTTTTCTTTTTTCTCTCCTTCTTCTCCTCTCAGTTGGGTCTTCTTTGGTTTGCCTATTTGGCTTCGCTGCTCTTAATTGCTATTTTGGGAAGACATTATTAGAATTGTTTCCAATTATGTCAATTGCAATCAAATGGATGATTTAACCCTAATGTGGAAGATGGTCCAGTGGCATTCCAAATTGTGTTAGTGTTGAGGCGGCGCTGCTGAAAGGAGGATGAGGATGGGGAAGAAAAATCGTCCTAATCTGTTGTCCAACAACAATAAGGTCAATACCATCAAAAAACTAGACCAAATATGATCATCTCCATGCCAGAATATTTAAAAAATGTGGGTAAACTTTCCGTCTGTTTACAAATATTATGTGGGATTAAAGGTCTTGACCCACTATGTTTTCTCTCACGTTGTGTTTATGTATTTACTCCATTTTCTCAGGTAGGTTTTCGAGGCACTGACAAGAAATTCTTAAAGGTTTGGGTCACTTTGCACAAAACTTAATATGAACTAGACTTACTTCCTTTTTGTAAACACAAATACAGTCTGTGACACTGTTTTTCAGTGTTGAGATAAGGGTATATCTTATATGTGTTTACACCGTCGGCAAGCTAGCTTCTAGTACTGTCTGACAACAGAAATATGATAATTTTGGTTCAACTACAGGTCAGACTCTGTTTACCACAGAAACTTAAGTGAGACACTCTACACACAAGAAGTTTCATTTTAGGGTGGCATATTTCGTTGCTACAAATCATATAGCAATTTTTAAAAAAGGGGGTCATGGGGTGGACACTGTTGTGTTTTTGTTGTTTATTTTAAAAAGCCAGAGTTAACTGATTGCACCTTTATCTCCTGCAAATATAGCAAATAGTTTAGGTTAATACAATACTTACATAAGTCAACGTATCCTCATACAATAGTCCGTATATCTTACGAAAAGGTATTCCTCTATTTTTTGTGCGTTTTCCTACAAATGTCCAGCAAAACGTGACGCAAGTGTCAATTTCCGCTCCAGTCTTTTCAAAATAAATGTCTTCACAGGAAACAACTTTATTTATGTTTAGACAACAAAACTAAGTTTTGGGAAAAAATTTGACTTGGTGAAGTTTAGGCAGCAAAACTACTTAAGTTTAGGAAAAGATTGCGGTTTGGGTTAAAATAACTTTGTAGTGGCGTAAATTATGGAAGTTACGTGACAAATAAATCCACGTTGACTTCTGGTTTCACACGGAGTACGAACATCGGTCTCCTGGCCAAAGTCCGGTATTTTTTCACACACCCATCCACTCCGACCTCCTTCCTCCGCGCAGCGTTTGTTGCTCTTTGTACGTCCTGGTTCATGATTACGTGGTTTACACACAATTGATTTTGTTGGATATATACGAATTACAGTGTGTTACTTTTCGGCAGTATAGCTATGAACGGTGAATGAGAACAGTCTGCATAATCAGTGACATAATCATTATCTTTGTTTCATTTATTGTTTTGCAAGTCATTTTTTATCAATCATCATTATGCCTTACTTTGTAGGCGCATTTTAATGAACAATCGTAGTCAGTGCTGCACAATAAATTCCACCCGTGTTTTGCCAGTTAAATGCTTTTTTCAGGCTGCTGTCGATGATTACCAGTTATGCTGTATTACATGCTTTCATTTTTCTCTTTGAATCCCTCATGGTTAGGTAGGCAGGCTGAGTGGTCTCCGCCACTACCAAGAAAGACCATTATATAGAGAGATAATGACTGAATGTACATACATCAAATGACTATTGAAGAAAAAATGCTGACCATAATGGGTTTGAAAAGGATTATAACTTTAATGACCTAGTTAACAGTACATTTATTATGAAATCCAAATCAGAGGATTAAATGAAAAGTGAGCGCTGGATTGCCACTGCACATCATTTATAGTCCAGTTTTTACTCATGAAGAGTCATTCAGTATCGTGAAACAGGTACTCCACCTGTAGTCTTTAGCTGGCTGACTCTCCTTCTTTGACGGTATAAACGATAGAGCACCGGTTCTTTCATCCCATTGTGCATGGAGTAGATCTGAAATGTCACTGGGAGTGTAAGCCATGATCTAGCTAAGGCAGTGGCTGAAATGAGGTATTTAAATATTAAAGTGAAGACAAAAAGTTTCCCCTTCGTGGATGAGAAATGTTAAACACCCAAAATCTATTGAAATCTTCACCAGTTTTGTATAATTAATGCATTCAATCCGCTAATTATTGAAAGGTCGGGGCTTCTGTCCTGTAATGTTTGATCCTCACATAGTGTACAGTAGCAGCAGGCTTACATATATCTTACCACAACCATTATAACTCAATGTAATCAGGCTGCATTGAGTTAGAAATAAAGCACATCAAATCAGGATGGAACTAAAATCACCAAGTAATTGTTCTGCATATTACCGCATTGAATGAAAGGAAACCATAATGTTCATAATCGCCCAGTGGCATTAGGAACAAAAAGTCGTGTAGGGAAACTGCAGGGAAGAGATGAAGAGTTGGACATTTGATGGCTTATTTTCAGAGTTAGATCAACTTATAATGTATTTTAAACATTTAAGCATTGTGTTTCTGTGCTGTTCAATAAACTTTGGTTCAATTAGTAACCCTAAAGAGTGTCTGATTTCATTCTGAACTGAACCATGCTGATTATTTTCATTAAATCGAGCTACAGAATTGTTTTTTGTTGCCACTTTCTCATCTTAAAGGGGAACATACGCCCATTTTCAAAATTTATATTCATATTATATTGCTATTACTGTGGTCTAAGACGGTCCAAAAAATATTCGTGAACATGAACAACTCTCTCACAAATCCAAAAACTAGAGTGCTAAAAGTCGAACTTGTGAGGTCATAGGGTACTTCTCCATGGACGATGAATTGGGAAAGACGTTATACATGAAACTGAGAGCACCCAAGGACATGTTCTGAGTATATGGACACATTTTCTGTTTCACAACTGAGAACACTAAAATAGAATAAAGCTGGGGAATAAAAAAAGAAAACAACACAAAATCAGTCTCCCATTCATTGCCTATGGAGCAGCTCCAGACTTTATACCCTATGACATCACAAGTTTTACGACTTCCTTCTCTGGCTTCTTTGAGAGAGAGTAGCTCATGTTCACAAATATTGATTGACCTTTCCTAGGCCATGGAAATAACATATTGTAATTCTTAATTTAGGTGGTGTTCCCCTTTAATTTCCCACCTGCCTATAGTGTATCTTTCTTCAGTAAACCTCAAAGTGGACTCCTTTGTTTCCGCCTGTGTACAGTTTTTTGTATAACCTTTGAATACCTTTCTTTTTTTCTATTCCCAGGCCAGTGTAACAAGGAGAAACTAGCAGACAAATGATAAGGACTATTTCAGTCAGTTATTCCCAGTTCACAGCCACCCTATTACTTTTTTTATGAGGGCTTCTGACACCTTTCCCGATGCCCACATCTATCACTTAAGATTTCTTGTGCTCTCCAGCAATAATCAGGTTGCTTGCACTGTCTATATTTAGTTCATTCAATGTCGAGTAAGGACGGGGAAGATATATCCGTAGTGTGAAAGGGGGTTGTTAAAGCTGGTGTCCCTGGTGTAGCTCTATAAAGACATGTTGTCAAAACCATTTATAGGTTCATAATATACTTCAAATTGTTCTTCCGGTGCCATCTCACTCTATCAAATGTAATTAAAGCCCTGTCCCACTCCACTGCCTGCTCTCGCTCTATCTCTTTCTGTCTCTCTTGTCTGATGTCAGTTATACTTTGAGCCATTTGCCACGCCGCCTCTGATTGCTCATTGTGCCTTCATTATGTATGTTTAATGAACAAACAGATTTACAGACGCCATAAACTTCTCATGCATACCCTAAATGTAAGTCTTATAATTGAAATGAGGCTCAAATTACGCTATCTGAGGGTGGCAATTTACTCCAACGCGTTCTCCCCTTCTTGCTGCGTTTAAAGTGCTATAACACAGTTATCTACTGACTGTCAGACTGAACAGTTGGTCCAGGAAGAGAAGTGACACTGAGTACCTCTCTGGAGCCAGATAGAGTGCCTTGGGTCTAGTGTGGGTCCAGTGTAGTGGCTGGTTGATAAATTGTTTGGCGAGTTGTGGTCAATATAACTGATGCTGTCACGCTTAAATGGATCGCTGTCTATGTTTCACAGGACAAAAAAAAAAAGAAGAGGGTGTTTTAAATGCAAAGACTACTTTTTAAAGATGAATAAGACAATAAGCGCAGGCTTTTACTGCACATCAATCCACCTGCGTGACATCCATCCCGTTTGACAATGGTGGCGTGAAATATGAGCGCGGCCCAACCAGCGTGTGTGATTGATAATTGCTGCACTGTGGCTGCCCGCCCTGCCGTCTCCACTGTGGCCTGCCAATTCATCAGGCATCAGAGGCAGATCGGGGCCCGATGACTAATGTGTGCGCCTGTCTGTGACAAACCTCGGCTATACGCTTTCTGCTGCAGCCAGACAGCACGCTACTCGCAAATCTGGCTTATTAGCGAGGTGACAGTCCGACTCTTGAGCTCGGCATCAAATAATAATATAAAAGGGAAAAGAAATTGTTTGAAGCGCTTCACCCCTTTCTGATACTTCAAAAGTCGCATGGAGTCTTAAAGTTTCGGCTACTCTTTGCGCGCTATTACCATTTTCTCAGTCACAATTTCAAACAAAAAACTGTGTTCCTATATAGTTCATGTATCCATTGCGATAAGGTGTCGCCAGCCTCACTCTACTCCACACACACCGTTCCGTGTGTTAATGAGGTAAGGATATGCTCGCTCTCTCTGTTCTTTTGCTGATTGACTTCCTATTTCCATCCCTCACTCTCGGATGGTGTCGTTATTAAGCAAATGAGTCACTGCTCCATTGGGCTTTACCATCAGATAGCCGTGACTGAAGGTTAATGACAGTGTTGTTCAACGGGGAAATAGGGAGCCTCACCGAGCATGACGCCCCCGCCACGTACATGTGCCCTTTGACCTGCCGTCACCTGTCTCACGCTCCGGGGTCCTGGCTCCCACGGGGGTGCGTGATCTATCTGCACCAGATGCTCAACGTTGAAAACATCATTAATCAGCGCGACGCAAAGGTGTCCTTATTTTACCTTTTCACGGCATACATGGATTGTTTATTACAGTAGCCGGGCTGGTTGTCATGCAATACATTAGCTAAAGCAGTCACAGATAATGCACCCTAGAAGCAAAGGAGAGGGAGACTTGAATGTGCCGAAGGTTGTTCCAAATTGAACATCTTGCCAGACTGTAATTCACTACACCATCTCACACTACACAGCAGGTGAGAACATGCCAGGATTGTACTATTTGCTATTATGTTAGCAGCAAGAACTTTGTGTAAATATGCTTTGCTGCTGGCAATATGGTAATCAAGAGATTGCTAGTCTCTAGTAACAGAGAGATATGACCTCAGAGCTGTGCTTGAAATAGCTGAAATTAATTGCTCTCCCTGTTTGATTTCCTGTTACTACTCTGTAAAACTTTCCCTCTTGTACTAATGTGTTGTTTAACTCCATTTAAGTCCTCTCTGTTGTTAAATCCATTTGCATCTGCTCTATAATTAGCTTTCCTCCCCCCCCACCCTCGTCAAAGCGAACCAACCAGGAGCTAAGGAGTTCAGCTTCTCTTTTTTTTGACAAATCCCAAATCCGCACCAGAAATCTTTTGCCGCAGGTTAATTGCCACGTTTGAAAAGTCGACCTCCTTTGCCGGTCTTGAATGAATCCTTTTCTTTGTCTCCTGTGTGCCAAACATAAAAAGAAGGAAAAAATAAATAGCTAGAATCCTTAGGGCTGGTAGTGCCAACAGACATTGTGCTTGGCTCGGTGCCTGGTTTCTGGAGAAGATTCTTTCATTTGCAGCAGGCTTTCCTCCCTCAATGGGGGGATAGAGGTGGATTTTCCTGTATTACACCAGAAAATCGCTCTTTTAATTTGAAATCTGGGTATCTGTTGTTGTCACTTTTGTCTTCGGTGGAGACATATGGCAGCAATTCTCAGAAGAGTACCAAGATATACAGTGCATTCAATTTGGTATCTTGTAAGGAAAAATATACCGGTAACAACAAAAGCAAGTATGAGGTATCTACTGTAAGAGATTCACATGACTGTTAAGGTCACAAACAGACCTATTTAACCCCTAATGAATCTCAATATTTGCAGGTTATGTCAACAGCTTTAAGCTTATGTTGAATTCTGGTGTAAAAATACAACAAAAGAAAAAAAAAACAGCTGATGTGTCAGTGTTGAGATCAATGGTTGTGTTTAGATAATCCCTGCAAAACACTACTTTAGGCAACATTTCTGATTCCATCAAACGACGTAAACCCTGCCTAAGGTAGGCCTATGCAAAGACCTTTAAGTAGATAATTCCAGCGTGATCCCCCCTTTCATTGAGGTGTGAATATGTGGATTACAAGACAATCTTTGGGTCTCTGGCAGTGTTGGTCTGTTGGTTTATTCTATGAATTACCATGGAGTTTTATGCAAACATTCGTGGTTCCCAGAGGATGCATTCTGATGACTTTGGTGATCCCTTGACTTTTCATTAATGCCATCATCAGGTCAACAGTTTAGTTTTGTCCAATACTTTAGTTTTGCATTTATTTGGTCATAAACCAATATGTTTTTTGTTGGCTGATTAGCAGTAATTAGCATTAATTTAATTTAATGTTAGCATACATGCATTTTAAATTCTGATGATGAACCTAGTAAAATGCAGGCTGTTCTCATACACCGTTCGTAGCTATACCTACGAAAACTAATGTACTGTAATTTGTGTATATCCCACAAAATTAGTTTGTATGTAATCCACGTAATCGTGAACCAGGAAGTATAAAGAGTGACAAAGAGCACATAGGATGATGGGCTGGCCGGAGTTCATATCTTGTGTGAGTCAAGTTACATCACTTCCGTATTTGAATGCAAACGTTGACTTATTTGTCACGTAACGTCCGTACTTATGTGGCGCCATTTCCACGATCTTATCATAAACCTAACTAAGCAGTTTTGTTGCCCAAACCTAACTTAGAGGTATCGTTGCCTAAACCTAACAAAGTATTTCAAGTGTAGTTATTTTAACCTAAACCACAATATTTTCGTAAACCTAACCAAGTCGTTTTGTTGCTTGAACCTAACTAATTAGTTTTGTTGCCTAAACCTAACCAAGTTGTTTCCTGTGAAGACGGAAGTTTATTTTGAAAAGACTGCCTGCATGTAACGAGCGGAAAATGACACATGTTGCTGGACATTCGTAGGAAAACACACAAAAATTGAGGAATAACTTTTCATAAGATATCATATGAACCATTGTATGAGCTTACATTGAAAAATGATACCTGCTAAACATCAGAATGTTAGCATTGTCATTGTGATTATGTTAGCATGCACAGGTCAGCATTTAACTCGAGTATCTACTAGTACACCCTGTCAACGATTTCCTATAACAGCTGCTCATGGAAACTACGGTTTGGTTATGGTTAGGTAAAGATGGTTATTTTAAAAAAGGCAAACATTAATAAGGTCTCTTGACAATACATCCATCCACCCCCTCAACCTCCATACCTATATTTTCTGCTTCGCTACATAAAGGGCACACTTACTACCTGCTTTGGCACTTGACATACATTGGTAACGTGGATGTGATTCCTGGGAAAATGGGTTAGAAATCTGTCACAGAGTGAACAGAACCTAAACACCTGTACCTGGATTTCAGTTTAACTAGAACCAAAAACTTGTAATGAGATTTGAGTTGAGTACGAAGTGCTCGTGTTATGAAAGAGTTAAACAACACAATGGACACACTTTAAGAGTCTATAGAGCGACACTTTCCAGTTGCAGGTGGTGCCACTGACACTAATGTACCTGAAATGGCTTCTATGTCAAAGACGCAGTTGAAGAGGTCAAAAGGGATCCTCTGGCTCTAGCTCTGACACTGAGCACAGCCATCAGCCAACAACCATCCCAGCCATTCAAATGACATGTTGCGGCATTTGCCTCGAACACAGTGGGAGGAGTGAAACAGAGGAAAACATCTTATGTTTGGCCATGAAAAAATCGACTACATTGTGTTCCGAGTATAGAGACATTGATTGCCAGTCGGGGATGAGCCTGTCAGTCAATCCTCATCTCCAGATCCTTGAGAGTGTTGACATTTCCAGTGCAACGGGAGCTTTTCCTCATTTCTTCCATTCGGTTGCTGCTTTACATCTGCAGATCACTGCTTTTTTCTGGCCCGCAGAGCAGAGTGTGCCAACCACATTATTAATTACTTGCTCAGTGGTTAATTACAACAGATTAATAGGTATATAAAAAACTATTTACAATGTGATTAAGTGCCTATTTACACGGCACAATCAATAAAGCAGTTAATAGACAAAATTTGCAAAACATTCATTAATCAGTCAATTAATTATGCATTATTCTGCACTGAATACATTTCACCATTTATGAATAGATTTGTACAATGATTTCTTGGAGCCTGACATTGTCTTGGATTCAAATTCAACTATGCAAAACCCAATTGGCATCTGTTTGTTCAAAGTTATTGGATGAATTCGAAATGTCCCAGAGTGTTTTCTTTGGCATTAGGAGTTTTATTGGAATGAATGAAGATGAGCCGGCTGCACAGTATTTTATCCCACTATAAGCATTAAAGAAGACTCATCGCTTCTTCAAACACTTACAATGACTTACAGTAGGCTACAGCCCCTTTCAGACATGCTTCTCTTTATGTAAATAAGATGTCAATAATTATACAATGATAGACTGCATAAAATATGGACGTAGTCTCCGTGACGTTGTTAGGCATTTTAACATGGGGGTTTATGGGGATTGACTCACTTTTGGAGTCAGCCTCAAGAGGCCATTCGATGAACTGCAGTATTTGCCACTTCCGCGTTGACTTCATTTCTCAACACCGGAGGTTGCCGCTTGGTCTGCAAAAAGCACCTGAATCACTTTAACATAAAACACAAGACAGAAATCGTACTAAGCCAGACCCATTAACAATTTCGTAACACTTTTAACACGATAAAAAATCTCAATTGAATGCTGTCGTATTAATGTAAAGTGTGCATTTGAAGCCAGAGAGCATGGTTTGCGTCCCATCATCTATCAGGTTTCTTAAGACCATTTAGGCGGTCTTCCCTAAACTAACCAAGTACTTTTTGTTTGCCCAAACTTCTTGGGTGACCATAAAACACTCACATGGGTCCCAGCTGTCATTTTCGAAGATACTGACAAACTATTTTGTCGTTCAGGTATGAGGACATATTACCTGATTCATGAATGGAATAATGCTGCCGAGTCGGTCTTTGTAAATCAAACAAAACATACAGGCAGCTGTTACAGGAATGAGTCTCAGATGCCTGAACTCTGAAAATGAGTGCTGTGATTAAAGCTTTGCCGATTGATTCTTTCATCATATCACTTGATTTTACTCTCCATTTTGTTCTTTTATGACAGATATGATTAATAAATGATACACAAGGGATTGGCTGTTTCAATTCCATTCACCTTTTCAATTAGAACTTAATTATTTAGGAAGCTATCTCAGTTAACTGCTAAACCTTGCCAATCTGACAACTTTCATTGCCCATTTGATTAGCGATCATTTGTTCATCGGCCTGATAGCGTTTAATAGAGAGCGTCCGCAGACAGCTGAGTCTGCGATTCAGAAGTGATCCTTCTGTGAAAGAAAAGCCCCGGGGTAATGATTATGTCACAAGTTATCGCTCTTTTCTTCCTTCTTTCTTCCCTTTTCCAGCTGAACAGAGCTCCCCAGCACAACATCAGTGCTTTGGCCAAGAAGTTCAAACATTTCTTCTCCCTGTGAGGAAGAGGAGCGAGCAATTAGACCCATGAATAAGAGAAAAGCCCAAAACCAAAAGGGAATTGTTTTGTCATCGCACTGGGTTCACAACAAGGTTGAGTACGGCCCTTCATCCCGAAAATAGCAGAATTGTGGAGAGGAATAAATGTCCAGCACATCATCAGGACACACATACCGCCTGCAAATATCATCTTTAATGATTTATATATACGTTCCCATGACAGCATGTTTCTTGCTGTTGGAGTTGACCTATTTATTACGCCCACTGCGGGCAATAAATGATGTCTTGTATTATTAACGCTGTCTCCGAAGGACAATTGTCACCCGTTGTAACCCACCATGGAGCGTTGTTCCCAATGCATAATTTATACTGTGCAATTAAATGGGATCAAGCAAACTAGCTGGGCTTCTCCAAATGTCTGTGATATTTGGGTTTGCGTCCTCTGTAGATAATTATAAGCATCAAATATGATAAGACCTTACATGCAAACGTCCCACTTTCATCCCTGACCAGGGGTCCAGTTTAAAAGTGAACATTTTTCTGTATCTAATTTGAATCTCTAAAGCTGAATTTCTTATATCAAAACCAATTTATTTTACAACATGCAAGACTAATCAATTTAACCTCTCTTTTGTGATTCTTTTGCAGGTATTCTGAACCAAATCCGTTTCAGCACTTACAACCACCCCCATCACCTGCATGGACTCAGACCAGATGGGATTTAATAAAGACTTAAGGTGAATTGAAGAAGAAAGTCGGGGTCAGTGCACGCTGAGGACAGGTATAGCTTCAGTGCGGCCTCATTCTGCCTGACCTTTGTTGTATGTGTCTGTTGCAGCTCATGCAACACAGCAAAGGCAGTGGCCCTTGGGACACATATACATGAGGGTTACAACAGACCAAGAGGAATTCAGCAACTCTTTATCACCGGAGATGGGAAAGGACGGACTCGGAGGTCGCTCTCACCACTCCCACCATCACTCTCCCTTTTCTTCTGGTGGCAGTGAGGCTGCAGGTGAGTAACCCAACACTGACATATTATCACGTTATATATTGATATGATGAACTTGTTAGCAAACAATTGCCTATTTACATATTCAGCAGATATAATGCAACTTTAGCAATCATTTGGATTCATGTTTTTGTCCACCTGATGAATGTAAGTCCAATAGTCATTCTCCTTTTAGCTCTGTTTTTGGTCTCCACCAACTGCTCAGTGAAATATCTGGCTCTGTATCTGCTAAATGCTCCGCTTTGTTCAACAACTGGTTGCTAACTTTGTCGGTCTGTAGTTTGTTGCGGGGCAGGTAGTGTACAGTGGGTTTTTAGAGCATTTTTACTGAAAGCATCAACACTATGAGAGTGAACCAAAACAGTAAAGTTTAGGGCCAGAAAACCAAAACAATGAGCTGAAAGATGCTAAAATGTTCCATAGTGCTGTTTTTATTTTTTTTCTTTGTGTGCAACATGCTGTCCAACCACATACATACAGTAATGCACATCATAATATTATTATTTTACCAGCTCTTGCACGTCACCCAAAAAGTTAATTGAAGATGCATTCCCTTTAGTGTCACACAAAGTTTAACCCAATAAACTCAGGAGACATTTTCAGGAGATTGCAACAACACGTATGGCAATTTCATGGCTGTTGTGTTTTCCGTGAAGCCACATTTAATTAGAAACCGTTTGAGTGTGAACAATATCAACAACAAGCTCGTTACAGGCTTACAAATTACATTTACAGCTGACAATTCATTTAACAAAAAAAATGCTTATTTGCTTCTTGATTCCAGGGGTCATTTTTTATATTGAAAAACAATCATCGTTACTTTTATGCCTACATTATTTTTAGCATCCCCAAAAACAACACATGAGCCTCGGGACACAAGATTAGCAGGGAAGCAATTGGGGATTGTAAAGTTTGAAGTGTGGTCGAGAGAGCATACTGTAGCTAGATGCTGTTAGTGTGTTGAGTGATGAGTTCTATTAGTTGGCCAATTACAGGAACATCTGAATGAACGGCATAAGGATATAGAAAGCTATTCATCATTTAGAACTACAACAACTCTGTAGGTAATAATGGAAATACCCATTCATCTTAAAACTCACCAAGGAATTTGTGTCCAGCTTGATACTGCTGTGCTGTCTATAATGTAATAGTGGTTTCAAAAAGGATGCTGGTTACATGATTGATTGAGTTGGTAAATGCTATTATTGGGATTCTTTATTAATTATCAGCATCATCCATCTCATTAGTTTCTGTGAAGCCTATTCATCCTATTGATTTCCCATTAGGCATTAAGTTACAGTGCTTCCACATTTATTTTTTTCCTCTTTGTTCAGCGTTTGATATTCTCTGCAGATTAGTTCTTACTCCAAGATAAAATGGTGACTCACCAAGAAAAGCTTTACATCTGCACTCTGGTTCAGTTTCACTACTGACCCTTTTTGTTTTCGGGAGTGTATGTGTGTGTGTATGTGGTGTGTGTGTGGATTGTGGAGAAAGCTGCAAAGAGAGGGATGACAGGAAGGAGACAAAGACCTAAAACATATACTTTTAGCCACAGAGACATTTATGTCTTGTGTTTAGCAGGCAGCTCCAGCATCAGCTATGAGTCAGCCATAATAATGAGTTCAGACCTTCAAACCTCCACGGCACAGAGGTGTTTGTGTCTGTAACCTTAGTTACTAAGGGGGCCGCACTGTTTGCGTCATTTGCCCAAGACTGCCAGTCCAAATGGCTGATTCAAAAATACAACCTAAGCTAACAAAGCACACCAAATTGGGACAGCTTTTATTCGAAATTCACAAACTACCAATCGAACGTGGTCAAATTTTAAATATTCTATTTGTAAGATTTCAAGTTTCTCAGTTTGTAAATGCAACACGATGCGCCTTGTAATCTGTTGACTTCCTAAAAAGCACTGTCCGTCTGACATACTGCATACCCTGTTGCAACCCAAAATGCCAAAACCTGTAATAGAACCGCCTGTCCACCAGAGGATAGTGTGTCAGTGTGCAGCCCGTTCTCATTGCCAGGGCGTATGTTACCAACATTTTGTCACGCCCATCGGCGTGTGACACCAATGTATGCGCCTGTATGTAACACACCGAGCTTTCAATTAACTACAATGTAAACCCATCCATGGCAATATTAAACGCTCAGAGAAAGTGCTTCGGGAGTCTGGTGATGTAGTTTAAAAAAAGCAAAAAGGCCAAACAAACACAAGGCTTTCATCCAGGAGACCGCTGTTTGTGTCCCTTGCGTAAAGTTTCACTTTCACGTTACAATCAGCTGTTCGGTCGTCTCCTGTGTTCACAACGTTAAGTCTCATTTTCCGTTTACAAACGTAGTAAATTTAAGCCCAATCATGTTTGTTTTTTTCCTAAACCTAACCAAGTGGTTTTGTTGCCTAAACTTAAGCAAGTGTTTTTTGTTTAATTAACAATGTAAAGTACGTGTTTACTGCGACTCAAAAGTGAAACCAAGGGATCTGACAAATGGTGAGTTGGGACAAGTTGGGATGAGAATGTGTTTTGCCTCGCCGAGGCGTGAATAGTACACGCGTGTATGAAGGTGCGGTACCAGCAGGGGCCAACAAAACCACCCACTTAAGTTTAGGCAACAAAACCACTAAATTAGGTTTAGGAAAAGCGTCATGGTTGGACTTAAAATGAGTATGTAAACTAGGTACGGAAAACAAGTCACTAACGTAACTTACAAAACAAAACATCGGCGTGTGACACCAATGTAGGTCTCAAACATGGGTCCCCTCCACCTTACTGTAGTTCACCCATTAACTTGACGTGATTAAGTACTGCAGCAATAGACAATACAGCGCCTTTACAGGCAGGTTATACGAAAGCAAAGGCAACTTGTTCAGCACACACATAATGTCCTTTATGCAGATTATTTGCTCCTTATTAATTATATTCCAGAGGAGGCATTGTTCTTTCCAAATGATACGATAGTTCACTGAAATTAACTTTGCCTACATAACCAGTTTACATGTTTTACCCTGCAGATCACTTATCCTTTATATTACCAAAAAACACTTATTTGATGTGTATTTCCTGCTCCAGGAGGCCACTGGTTTCCACTCATTTTAGTACAGTATTATGAAAATGAACTTGCTGATACTCGAAACTTAGCTGAGTCACAATAACACATTAGAGTAAATATTATTTTACTTTAGTCAGTGTTTTTTTTTAACAATATGTGGCAACACTGTTGAGATTTCTGGTGCATTCATTTGCTTGTGAGATGTCATCGCCTTCACGTTGATGATAAAATAAAACCTAGAAGACATACAATAAGCAGACATGGTGAAGAGGATTACGTGTATTTAATCTCTCTTTAAAACGGAGCTGTTTAGTAACCAACAGTTGTCGTCAAACTGATGCTAATTAATGCTTTTGTTTTGTACCATGTGCTTGTATGATGGCTTAAATACATCAATATAGCAGTCAATGACAACAAACACAAATAACTTTTTTCTGTCTCAACAGATATAATTGCAAATGTGACATCTGTGAAAACCCCTAATATAGTTATATCTATAATAAAATGATAACTTATGCAGTAAATTCCACATGCTGAAGGGACAATGAAGCAGAACTGTAGTAGAAATGGTAACCCCTTGCACGCAGAGAGATGCCACTGCACAAGAAATGAATGCTGTGAAGTCATAAATATCTGTCGTATAGCCATATAGCTGCTGTACTGATTGCTACTCCTTGGTGTTGTATACGTGTCGTTTTATATGTACGAAATAAGCCCAAGTGGCTAGTATGTGTGTGCATGCACATGTTATATGTACCATTGTGCTTGTAAATTACAAGTGGCCCCCAACTCCAGATCCTTTGGCCCCAATAATTTGAGTTTGATTGTGTGGCTGTTTCGCTCAACACGAAGGTCTGCGGAGGTGATAAACATGGGAAAGAAATGTGGATGGGGACACTCGAACATGAATGTCTGAACGAGCAAGCACTCGACAGCTCAATCCCAGCTTTAATTTGTCTCCCACATGGCCATAAGTATAGTGCACAAGCATTTGTATTTATTTTATCCGTTGTCTCCTAGCCATCAGCTTTTAAATGGACGCCAGTGTGTCACCTTGTTATTATGAAACGCATCAAGACAAAAGTGGAGCCTCTTCATTTCCTCTACGTTCTGTTGAGTGCAGCTGGAGACAGAAAACAGAGCACAGACTGATGCACCTCTGCTATGACTTGACACACTGACAGCACCTTCTGATTGCTGTTTCTGCAGTCTCTGCTTTCACTCACACACTCTTCTAAGTCACTAGTTCCCAACCTGGGGTCTGGGCGCCAAAGATTCAAGTCGAGTCAATTTTATTGGTATAGCCGAAAATCACGAATCACAAACTTGCCTCAGGGGACTTTACAATCTGTACAGGATATGACAACCTCTGTCCTTTACAGTACGACCCTTACGGGCACATCACATGGGGTGTGCCAGGATTTGTCTGCTTTGAGGTTGTTCATGTAGAACTAAAATCATAATAACACATTCATTCATTATCTGATAACCATCCACGCTCACATTCACATTTAGAGTCCACAATTAACCTAACCTGCATGTCTTTGGACTGTGGGAGACACAAGGAAAACTTGCAAACTCCACACAGAAGGGCCCCAAGCTGGATTCAAACCTGCAACCTTCTTGCTGTGAGACGACAGTGTTAACCACTGCACCACCGTACAGCCCTATAATAACACACTTACCGGATAATTTCCACAACAATCTGTATATAAAACTATTTAAAAAGATATATTTTTGCTCTCCCGCTTCACGCACACAAAGAGGCATGCACCTGTATTAACGGGGCGGTCTAGCAGCAATCTAACAACACCATAAATTACATTTATTTAACCACAAAAACAAAAAAAATATTTTTAGGCTCTAATGCTATTATTGTAAGTTAATTAAGTTGTTACAAAAAACATCATTATGTATCTGCATTCGCTTGGCGAATCTGTCAAGACGTTGATTAATATACTGAATATATGTATTCAAATTGAGGATTTTGTTCAAGGATTTAAAATGTATTTTTAGGGTTATAATATCAGTGGGGGTAGGGGGGGTGGGGGGGGGGGGCTCTGCTTTTCTTGGATACAAGGGTTTCAAGGAAAATAGGTTGCTCTATGTTGCTTTTAACACGAGCTATCAGAGGACTTTCTTTACCTTTTGCTCTTTTTTTATTTATAATGAGATATAGCAATAAGAGGTGAAGGGCTAAAGGAAGAATCCCTGACTACTGATTTTGGTAGCGAATCACCCTCAGTGCTCCGTGGGTAATATGTGCAACCTTCTGGACATAAACAGTGGCTTATTGGCTGCGAGTGACAGCAGAGTGCAGCTTTTCAAGGCTGCCGGGTCTGGAGATGCGGGGTGCTGTTTAATATGCATGGACTCACTAATTACAGCCCTCTTACTCTAATGATGTGGCCTTGAGACCGGCATGCAGAGGAATGGGCTCAAATATGCATGTGTGCACACACGTACTGTACTCACACACACACACACACAAGTCACTAAAACACACAACACCCATGCCGGATAAGTTTGAATCAATCTGAGAATCCCCTCGAGCAAATCAGCGTGTTAGTGGGAATTTGAGACGGTGGTGCGTAGGTTGGCACACAGCACATATGCCACAACAGATAAAATAGAACCGCAGCCTGTAAACAAGAATGAGGGAAAAAATTATAATTTAATGGCATAAACAGTCAGGTTTGTGTGCACCTGTGGAGATGTCTGCATAACACAAGAGATCTCCCTACAGATTTAGGCAGATTTATGGCTCGCTGAGCTAAAATTACTGAAATGTACAAGAGAGGAACATCCCCAGAGAAAATTGTAGTGTCAATTGGCAGATCAAATGGGTAATTTTTGGTTTTTCGGTACATGAGGTTCTCATTCTGTTACTCCTCCGAAGCTGGCACCAGGACATGGAGCTGGGAGGCTGCCTAGCACACTGTCAGTCAGCGAGTGTCAGTGAGTAATCCAAAGTCTCCCCTCCTGCCTCCCTAATCAACCATCTATTACACCGCTGTCTGCAGCTCTCCAGCAAAACACAGCCACATGTGCACACACACACAATTATTTATCTGCCCCCGTCTTTCTCTCCCGACATATTTTTCATTCACACACAAGCCCGAGCGCGAAAGCTGCACACTCCCACTCGGTACTTTTGTTTCTGTTGCTGTCTCTCACACAGAATTATAAACACACACACACACTCTCTCTCTAGAACTCTCCACTGTGGGAGCTTGCTGTGGCAGAGACATTAAACGCATGGAAGCAAAATCTCCTGTTTGAGCCAGGGCACACTGACACAACGCTGCTACGCTCTTTGATGAACGCCCAGCTGAAATTTAGAAAATAAATTTCAGCAAAAAGAAATACTGCACACATTCAGAGGCGACCTCCATGTCGCGGGAGGTGATTGCATTGTGTTTGTGAAATACAAAGCGAATTAATAATTCACACAAGACAGAGCCACAATTTGCACAACACCTTTTGCATTTCCATGAATTGTTCTGGATTAGGTAACAACGGAAAAGGCTTTTCTTATTTATTTTTATTCTTTTCCAGATGTCTTGTACGAAGACGCATTGGCAGTTCCCTTGAGAGAGTTCAGGCTGAAATTGAAAGCAAGGCATCCAAATTGTTCCTCAGCCCTCAGCAGGGCTTCTGCTGCTACACGGCAGAAATTCCACAGCTACGCCGTGGCTAGCAGAGGGGGGAGATTACAGCATTGTGTATGCTTTCTGAAGCCGTATCTTCGCCCTGCTCAGCGGGTGGCTTTCACACCCACAAAATGGATCAATTATCCAGTCACAGACACCCATCCACACCACTCTCACACAATTAACTGGGCCTGACACATGACAAGAGGGACTTGGCGATTTGGGAACAGCTTCCTCAGTTGTAAAATCGATCTAAATGCATACCCTCTCAACCTTCTCCAAAAATAACAAATCTGTCTTTTCTCTGTATTACTACTGCTCTGCTTCAATCACAACAGAGCCCATCTGTGGTTGCCTCATGTTGTACCAGTAGACTGGCAAATGTAGGAATCTGACAAACCGTTTGGACTTAATTAGACATGAGTAAAAATCCGAGACTTAGATGCAGAGTTGTCTGCACAGACGTCTCCAGCATTGACCCATAAGTCATATTCGTAACAAAGTGATATGCTCTGAATGTGAACGCACCCCTGCCCCCGTGGTTCTTCTCATGAGGTTGACAGAGAACATGATGTTGCTTTAATTGCTGTTTTGTGAGGACACACTGAGGCAAGCAGGGAGACATTTCATGGAGCCTTAGATTAGACAGTGTCATAAGGTTTGGCTCAACTTGTCCTAGTTATTAAAGTGTTGTCACATGAGATTTATTTTCTTTAACAAACAGAAAAAGAAATGCGAGGAAATGCCATTTTCTTATCATAGGTTCTTGGGTAATGAGCATGGCCTTCAGTTTGGGTTCAATCATTTAAAACGCACACCCACATACAGATGCAGCCACACAGAATTTCCCCTCCCAGCCAACTGCTTGCCGGTTGCCAGCCAGTTCCCAGCCAACTTCCAGCCGCTAGGAGTCTCCCCGCCCTCCTGTTTCCTGACAAGGCGTATCTATATTCCACTGTAAACACGCCCATTCATTCAACTGCAGGGTGTCACCATGAGATGGCACTTCCTTCACAAAAACACAAACACTGAAGTACACTGAAGGTTTCTTTGTTTAGGCCATCCTGATAGGGATCAGTGTTGGGTAACACAATACTTAGTAACACCTTACAGTAATGTGATTACTTTTTTCAGTAGGCTACTCCAAAAAATTACAGCATTGTTCCAGTCTCATGCTTTCAGCATCACTCAGAAACAGATGGATGAATCCTGAATGTAGCTTATCAGTGATGAACGTTAGCAAGCCAGCTAAAAACAAAAAACAACTACAACTTCAAAGTTAGCTGGAATCTCATTTGTCCTATTTTGGTTAGCCGCCTCAATCCCATATCAACGGTGTCTTAGAGTGAGTTTTAGCTCATTCTTTAGCTGTCCGGCCTGCAACTTTCCTGTTTTTGTTTCACTCTCAACACACTCATAATGTTGGAGAATTAGCTGAAGAGCCAGATGTTTCCCTCAGGAAAAGAGACCAGTTTGGTGGAGACCAAAACAGAGCTAAAAGATAATGAATATTGGACTTACATTCACCAGGTGGCCAAAAACACGACTCCAAATGAATGATAATGTTGCTCTGTAACTGCTTGCAAACAAGTTCAACATATCAACTTGAAACTGATGATAATGGTAATTGCAAGTTTATACCCAAGCCTGGAATAATGTCTCTGTCATTTCTTTGGAGTAATCTTCTCTTATGTGTTGAATATCAGTGGATCTCCTGGTTTCAAGTAGTGTAAGAGGTTACAATTTCAAATTCAGTAATCACATCACAGTATTGCTCCGTTACTTTGACAATTTGGGGGTTAGCTTTTTCGTCCTGTTTTCTATTTATACATGTTTTAAATACAGAATATGTGATGCCGTTGATGGAGCTGGTTTTAGTAACAAAAGTAAGGTAATGTAACTACACTTTTGCCATTGAGTAGTTGATTATAGCTTTCAAGTAAGACAAACTAATCTGCACACACACTCACACCTCTGATGAGCTTTCAACCCTGATCTTGCAGGTAAAGGTAAAGAGCGTGCAATCATCCATCGCACAGCGCACTGTGAACCTGTGTGTTTGTGCTTGCAGTGAAAGAAACGAGAGGTACTGGAGGAGAGGTAAAGACAGAGAGAGAGGAAAAAGACTCGGGGAAGGACAAAGCTGGCTCAGCACTCCAGCAACCTCAACTAGGTAGGTAACCTCATCACACTTTGGGCTGATCATCACGCCGCAGTAACAGGGGTAAAAACATTAGCTTTGCGACATTCAATATGATCCTTATATGAATTCATAAATACCATAGTCACATTGTGGCAATTACTTTGGGACAAACTTTTCAGAACAACTCACATTTCCATTAGCATATGTTCAGCCAGACATTTTATTGCCTCCCTGGATTTTTTTTATTGCTCCGGCAGATGTTCTAGTGGCTATCATCAAAGAGATTTATGCAAGCTGATTACAGCCAAACAGTCTCCAGAACTGAATAAACATATTCAAGCCGGAAATGGACCCAGGCTCCTTCTGTACTGTAGCTAAATAAGGTCTGCTCTCCTTTGGTCTGTAGTTTAACCTGCATGTGGAAAGAGACTGGTCTATGGTCTGACATGTAGGAGGTAAAAATGTCAGGAATCTTGCTCTGTGTACTTTGCCTTAAAAAGAATCCATGAAATCTTAGTGCTAGAAAAGTGGCTGCACATGAAGTATCGCTTCCCCTCTCATTATGTGTTTCCTTCTCTTCCCTAGCCATATTACTTCACCTCCAGAAATCTGTTATCGTGTCATCTCCGGTTTTCGGAATTTGTGCATTATTTGCCAAAGTCTGTAATTGTCAAATTGTTAGGAAGACTCTACCAATTATCTTCCATTTCTGCCTAAAATGACCCATTTCAGAACTAATCTGAGTCAAATAAAATCAACAGTGACCAAAACAAATCAACTTTCCTACATTCTGTTAACTTACCAGTCTCTATAGGGCTTCTCAAGTAGGCTTCTCAGGCAGCGTTTATTCACTGTGTATAACTCCCAGCAATTAAGATGTCAGAAAACTAGATGTAAGCCTATACCTGCACTGCCAATCTCTAATGTAACATAAATATAAAACTTCCCATTTTATTTATGGAGCTTATTGGGTGCTGGCTGTACACAGTCTGGAAATAGGAATTACCTCACACTGCTGGCGGGTCTCATACACTGTTCATAGCTATACCTATGAAATGTGTGTGTGTGTGTGTGTGTGTGTGTGTGTGCGTGTGTATGTGTGTGTGTGTTTCCAGATGTTCTATTGTGTCCCGTGTACCTGCTGCCAATGCTGGAGTCAGTGTCTGTGAACAGCCGGGCCAAAAGTGGCATCTGAGACAATGGTATGTGCTTGGTGCCCACAACCCCCCACTTAAGGCAATGAATTAAAGGTACCATCTATTATAGGCAACATCTAGTGGCGTGGTTGCAGACTGCAACCAACTGAGTACCCCTCCGCTCACTCCTCCCTTTGCAAGACTGCGGTAACGTGAGCCGCTGTGTTGAAAACCATGGTGACGCCGTTCGCCTCGCTCAGAGGCCGTCATTACCATAATGAAGTCAGACGGTGGCTGGCGGTACCAAGGTTTTGCACTCTGCGGCTCATGTTACTGCAGTTTCACAAGCGTGTCGGAGAACTACGGTGGCCTTCGGGTAACGTAAAAACGTGAAAGGCTCTCTCCAGAGCCAGTGTTTGGTTTGTCCATTCTGGGCTACTGTAGAAACTTGGCGGAGAAACATGGTGGACTCCCTAAAGAGGACCTGCTCCCTATGTAGATATGAAGGGCTCATTCTAAGCTAACGAAAACACAAAAATTCTTACTTTCAGGTGGTTATGCACTAATGAAAACATAGTTATGAATATTTTTCATTTCTGCTAATGGATCCCCCGAAATGTTAAGCACTCCTTTAACTAAGCAGTAAACAGGTTGTTTGTCTATGCCTAAACATTTAATTAGAAACTTGCCACCAGATAATCACATAGAGTCCCCAACGGCATGCGCAGGCTTGTGGCCTGACCTATCTATCAGTATTCGACAACTGGAAACATTCAGTCTTAAGTGACACCAATTCATTACAGACAGGCAGCACTGGGGACCACCAAGGCCGCTGCTGCTGTCTCCTGGGTTCTGAGCTGTCAATATGAGGGACGAAACAGCAACAGTCAGCCCAAATCAGCAATTAACAAATAACCTTTTACATTAATTTAGGACCAACTCTTAAATCAAATGGTAAATACATTACTCGGTATTGCTCTCTTGAGTGTGAAATTTACTGTTACTTGCTGCACTGTGGCATTGGGTTAATGAATTGTACTTGGAAAATCCAAACCAGAAGAAATTATAAGAGTAATATGGTAATCAGTGAGGATGAGATTTGTAAAAAGTCATTTTTTATTCTAAAATGCTAAAGCCCCTATGTAGATAAACTTTCAATGAAGTAATTTGAAATAAAAATCTACTTTTTATAGCTTATATTTATGGGGGAAACCATTTATTGTTAGTTTATCAGAGAGTTGTGCTACCATTTTCAGAGTGTAATAGTGTATTGTAATAATTTCCTTCTTATATTAAAAACATAATGTTTTCCACTTAACTGCTCAGATGTTCATTAGTTCCCCGATGTGTGGGTTACAACATAAACGTTTTGTTCTAACATCAGAGTAGCCTCTGAGCAATTAATGTCTTCTATTAGCGAGCAAAAAATCGTATCTGTTACTGACACAGCGTTATCCTCCTCCAGTCCGTTGGGGTTCAGTGGCTTTCATGATGAGCTTTTCGTTGAATGCTGAAAAGATTGATTAAAACACCAGAATTATGTGTCTCGCAGCACAATTAAAAACATTGATTTTCTGGAGGGCGGCTAAAGGGGATTTCTGTCCTCATTGATTGTTTGTCCATTCCAATTGGTTGATTATTTCAATTGATTTGAAGCTTTGGTGTGATGACACCTCACCCATGTAAGGGCAGTTTTTACATTAGACTCATTAAACATGAAAAAGCAAAAAACTGTCACGACTTGCATTTATCCACATGACCAATCCAAACTTTAGTAAGAAGCTGGTGGTGTCTTATCTTTTAGCCTTTCCAAAACCAAAAAT
The DNA here is from genome assembly GCF_015220745.1 of Sebastes umbrosus. Lineage (NCBI taxonomy): Eukaryota > Metazoa > Chordata > Actinopteri > Perciformes > Sebastidae > Sebastes > Sebastes umbrosus. Next base: position 13,381,170 of record NC_051289.1, read on the forward strand.
ACAAGAGCTAAAGTGTAAAAAATGGATAGAACAGAGTGTTTGTCTGCTCTATTGTGAGCAGTGGGCAACCTCCGGGTCTGAAAAATGAAGCCAATGTGGAAGTGCATTAAACTTACCTTCTTTCTAATAGCCAGCAGGGGGCGACTCCTCTGGTTGCAAAAAGAAGTCAGATTAAGTCTATGAGAAAATGAGCCTACTTCTCACTTGATTTATTACCTCAGTAAACATTGTAAACATGAGTTTATGTTGTAGTTTCAAGTCTTCTTCAATACAGGATGAGGTTCATTTAGTAAATTAGGGTCCCATTTAGAATAAATTTGACGATAAAGCAGAGTATGCTTTAGGGCGTGGCGACCTTGTGATTGACAGGTCACTACCAGAGCGTTGTCCGGTCTGGGAGTTAGTCCGTGGTTCGTCTTGCAACTTTAACTCTTTCACAGTGTTCTTTCAGTTTATGAAAGTTAATTATAACCTTTGTTGTCAGCTAAACATTCAGCGTTCAGTTGTATTTTGCTCCACCCTCTCGTGTCACTTCTGGTTGCAAAAAAACTAGATGGCGGCAGCCAAAAACCAAGATGGAAACGGACAAAATGCCGAACTCGAGGCTTCAAAATGTCAGTCCACGAACCAATGGGTGCCAGTTGGTCAAAGCCTTCTTACCAATCCTTTTCTGGATTCTGTAATCCATTTTCTTTTACTGGAAACCTGAATTCTGAAATGTGTTGCCCGTCTGTTTGAACCACAGCCTGATCTTTGGACTCTTTGGATTCCTTCCCTTGCCTGACCTTTGTCGTATTTGCTTGCCTGTTTCGACTGCCTTCTCAGTTTTGAGCCTTGCTTACCTCATGAGTCCTGCACCTGCCAGTAAGCCTATATATACCTTCAATAAATCACTAACTGACCCTGTCTGCCTGCTTTGTCTGCATTTGGGTCCAGTCCTGTGTTACCCTAGTTGTGACAAATGCAGTCTCTCTTTCAGCATTTCTTTCATCCGCCTTTCTGAATAAAGCATGTTCCTGGGCTGACTAGCTCTACTAGCTGTACTTAACCTTTAGCTGTACTTAACCTTCAGCTTTAGCCTCACTCTTTAAGCGTGATATGTAAGCCAAGTCAAGTGTACATTTATTTTCTGTCTCAAGGACTCCGAGTTTTCAACCAACTCTTGGAGCTAACGATAATTAGCTAGTTAGCTACAATGAAATATGCGAGTGACAGTCAAAATCGCCTGCTAGAATTGAGAATCCTGTTACTGCCTGAAATCAAGGACGCCTTGTTTAAAAGATTACTTAAAATTCAGAGTGGTAAATCTGACATTTTGTATCATTGTAAACTGCATATGTATTTGTATTTGCATCGACACAAACACACAAGATGGATCGGAGTTGGTATGCGCGTGTGAAGCACCTTCTACTCCCTGTGGTCTGCTGCTGGCTAAGCCTCTGTTAATTTCACTAACCACCTTGGCCATCTTCTCTACAGTCATCATTAATCATCTCTCTCCTCTCCTCTCCTTCCCTTTCCTCTTCTCTCCTCTACTCTCTATACCCTTCCCCCACATCCTCTCCTTTATTTTCCTCCTCTACACACTATCTTTCCCCCCTCTCTCTTCTGCTGCCTGGTGCTCCAGTGGTTGTGTCAGAGCTGCAGTGATGAGATAACACCAACAGGCCTAATGGCGAGAATGCAATAAAGTTGACAAAGAACCTAGTACGTACAAATTATGCAGATAATGTGCTGCTACACTGCTGTGGAACACTGTTAACCAGAAAGTGCTATAAACCATCTACACCAAGAATATAACATATATATATATGTTTTAAATTACATTTTTATGATCTAAGTCTTAAAAAAAAATAAAAGGCTGCAGATTAAAATGTTGTCCAGTACACATATCCAACCTCTTTGTCAACAAACAGATGTGCTACCGTACAGAAAATGTAAAAAAAAAAAAAGAATCTGTTAATTCAAATGAGAGATCACAGGAAGATAATTCTTACCAGCATCTCATGAAGTGTACATGGTATGAGATTAGGGCAATATGGCAAGAGCCGCCTCCGAGATGAATTATTTAACCGCCATATTGCAACATTTGCGCAGGCCTATGATTCACTCATGAATCCATATGTTCCTTTTGTTTCTTTTAGTTAGAAATAAATGCATTTCAAGAAATCCAGGTTTCAGCTCAGTGGAAACATTTACTGTAAAAGCCGCCTGTTTACATTCACTATTATTACATCACATGCTACCGTCTGCAGGCAGCCAAGGAATGCAGCTGTGTGTGTAACCCAGTTTTCTAAAGATTATGTTGATATGATACCCATTTCTGAACCCAATCGGCTATTAGTTTGACGCCGATTTAGCCTTCTGGGGGCAACAGCCAATATTTCTGGGGTTCCGATGTAACCATATCCGATAACGGGTAACGGATATCCGGGCCAAGACTCTTTTGTGCGCCAGTCATTGTTTACAGACTGACAAGCAAATTTTAAGCGAATAAAAAGCGAAATCATCGTCAGACGATAGCCGGTGGGTTTCCAGATTGCATTTCGGCCAATGAGTTCTGCCTCTTTTTCTCTCCACACGGACCGTTTACATGCATGCAACCACAGCCTGCTCGAACGGGATTGGTCAGTAGCTACTACTAGGACTACAAACAGAGACAAAACGCCCAAGATTTAGTCCCGTTGCCTACCAGATTACTGCCAGATTCTGCATTCTTATGCACAATCTGTTCATTAATATAATACTAATTTGCAGAGGGAGATGTGTTTTTGAGAGAAACGTTACGCCGCCTGAATAATGTTCAATCTACTCCCCAAATGCACTATAGTTGGAGCATCATCTTTACATTGTTAGCTGTTTTGTGATTTGTTAATTTAGTTTGATCAGTTTACTGCTAATCAAGTTAGTCAGAAAACTATAGCTGCCTGAGGCTAATATATTGCTAATGCATATTAATACTGTTACGACAATTGCTGCATATTTTACTCATTTCCACTTAATTACTCTCGTGGACTATGTGTATATTTAATTAATTGCTGTGATGTACTTCCTTTGAGACTTGCCGCCATGAGGGACAAGGGCTAACTAATTTGACATGTATTGTGAATACAGTTTTCCTTGTTACTGTACTAGATTAGTTAATTTTTACCATATCTATGGTCTGACTATATACAGTTTAATAATAGCTTCCAGTAAAAACCACAAAGGCCAACTTCATCTTTTAAGTGAGGTGTGTTTAACTCTCTGCACTTCTTTGACTGAATATAATCAAAGCAGCAATCATATTTGCCTCAAAACATATTTGACAAAACATTTGTATAAATGTCACTTTTAGGGGACAGGGCTGGTGTATGACAACAGGCAGTGTCAGAGAAAATGACTGTAGATTTGAGATATCTCTCATTTTTGTGTCCCAAATTTGTTTGTTATGATTCATGATGCATGAAGACTTTAGAACGTAAGCTGAGAAATTGCATTTCTGCCAGTAGTGGTTATTTTTGGAAGGAAAAGCTGCTTTTATAAATGCAGGTAACACAAAAGATTAACATAACATCCGCAACAGCGATAGCTAAATGGCTTTTTAACCTCGGCGCCTTCTGCTGTGTACGGGGCCCAGATATTCTTCTCTACAAAATCAAACTTGTGAGATTAAACTTCAAAGTTCGTATAAAACTTTTCCCCTTTCACTTAGACAAAATCATTTCTTCCATTATAGACATTAACTGCTGCCCTGTGCCCCAGAAAAACTGAATTCGTCACACACCAATGACTTGACTCCACATATCAATGAGTAGGTCAGGAATTTTTCACATCACACAGCTTCTACCCCGGCAGTGCCTGTAAGGAAGATGAGAAAAGCTCTTGTTGGAAAGTCAAGTTATGTTACATAACTGAAAAATTACAGAATGTAGATTGTATGTTATAGTGCCGAAAGAAATCAACCCCACTGACTTTTATTCCTCACAACCCTTTATAATCCTGACTTGCTCGCCCAAAGTGAACGCACTCTTCACTGTGACATTTTCGAGATCACTTGACTGCAGTTCAACTGGATGAAATGTACCATGCACAAACACGGAGGTAACCTGACAATGTGGATGTTTAAGGGTGAGAGGACCTCAGCAAGCCGAGCCGTGTCTTCAAACATTGGGGCCAATATAAAAGGTCATCTCTCACCACTACACAGAGCCCACCTGGCATTTCAGCGGAAACACTCTCTATCCATGCCAGTGTGCAGTCGGGCTCCTTGAACACAGGACAAATAACAATTTTACACCTCCACAGAGGGGAGGGCGGGTATGAGAGTTAAAAAAAGAAAAAGACCAAGTAAACAAAAAGGCTTCTTATTTATAGCCAATGACTGTGGATTTTGTCAGCTGAAATGACTATCTCTAGCAGATTTGATCAGCTGTGGCCTCAGTAGCTAGTGTAAGCTACAGTAATGCCGACGCTGAAACTCCACAAGCTGGTTGAAAACTCTGTCTCCAAAATAAATAATAGAATAACACACAATGATAGAAGACTGACGCTAAAGCTAACAGGTCCCAGGTAAACAAAACAGCAGCATCCTCACCAGCTACTCATCCATGTAAAAAGTCACACAGGTGGATTTACAAAAAAAGGGTTTTATTTGCCCCCCTTTAAACAAAGGGGTAGCACAAAGACGAACACCTAATCTACAAATAAAACAAAACTGAATAATTAGTCACAGTATAAATATTTAAGCAATTAAACAAAACGAAAGCATCAACATAGTCTGAAGAAATGAGGTAAATCTCTAAACTATAAATCCCAATCCCCCCGTGATGTGGTGGGCACTTGGTACATTCTGATTGGCCCCTTTTCTGTATTTAAGCGCTATAGGTAGAAGGTAACCCGCAAATTGTGTACTCTGATCTGAAATCTGCAAAAACTCTTGCGAGTCTCGCTGTCCGACGACCTATCCTAACCTTAACAATTCAAGGTCAATGCCTAACCTTAACTATTCAAAGTCAATGCCTAACCTTAACAATTCAAGGTCAATGTTAAAGATGAAAGGTGGAGAAGAATGCGGAGCACTTTATCACTATGCTTCACCAGTGAAAGACTGAAACAGGTTTTTCCCATCGTTGCTCGCTATGCAGACCAACTCACTGTAAAAACTCACCTTAACTATTCAAGGTCAATGCCTAACCTTAACCATCTCGTGAGAGTTTCACAATTTGCGTCTTACCTTCTAGCCACTATCTTTAGGAAGCCATCTTTTGCTCCGGCCTGACAAGATGTCCCTCCAGCAGCAGCATTCAAAAGCACTGGTAACTCGAAGCTAAATAAGCATTAAAACAAATTAAGGCAAAGTCATCTAAAGACAAACTGTAACTCTGATATACTCGCATCTCTACTCCCACCGGCTGAATGTTCCAGTATTTTTCAAACGAAAGTTGTATCCCCATGAAATGTAGTTGGCTAATGACATGTCCCCTTGCCTTTGGAAATAACACTACTGTAGGTAGTAAGCTGGGTATGCTAACATATGCAGCTTATGTTAGGGCAACTAAACAAAGTTGAATCCATTCCTTACACTTTAGCTGTTGTTTATTGGGTCTTCAGATGTGAAATATCGCTCTTATTAGAGCTACTCTAAGGAATCCGAAGGCCTGCTGTGCCTGGTTATGGTTTCTAAGCTATGATTGGACAGTTGCTATTTAGGGGTGGGGTTTAGCGGTGAATTGCAATAGCTTTTCTAATAAATGCAAATTCAATTAATTGCATGCGAACTGTTTTGAAATGCATGTAGTGTGCACCGTGGTTTATCAGATGCTGTAAATAAACAAACAAACAATCAGTGTCGGCTGTGATTCTGGCTTCACTCGCTCAACCTCAATCCAAAAAGAAAGTCGGCGTTTTGGTGACAGTATGACATTGGTGATTCTAACTCCCCCATCAGGGGTGTTATGGCCCACAGAGTGTCACTCCACAGTGTCTATGGCACCCCTACCAAGTGGCTAATGAGGTCAAATGAGGAATTACACAGTCAGTTTAACCCAGAGGCTTGGGACTTCATACACAGAACAGATTGCAGAGGGTATGGTAGCCCAAATCCAGGACACCTGTGAAGTCACTGCTTCCTTTATGCCTGATCATATAGACAGGGGGGCGGACATGCAGAGGAAACACAAGGACAAAAGATCTGCTGAAAAATGAAAACAAAAATTAGCCCTCTCATATAACTACACTCCAAACTGTAACTAGAGCAGAAATCTGCAGAGCAGGCGTAGCAATTCGGCAGACGTTTAGGTTCATAGACAGTGCAGCTGCCCCTCTTGGGCTGAGATTAATTGCTGGATGGATAAAGCCACAGTGATTGACAGATGAGTTGCAGCCTTTAGGAGACATGAGAGAGATGAATGTGAAGCAGTTCAAAGTGATGTTAGCATCGAACACTTTGAATTCCTCAAAAGAAAAGTATGCTACAACCAAACGTTTGGAGTTTATCTTGCAAAATGTGATTTTAGTCATAAGCATTAGCAACACTGGGCGACTTATAGATGTCCCAGGTGTCCAAGGTTTTGTTACGTCTGTGCCTTCAAACCACGCATTGTTAAGTGTTCTATTGACAGTGATACTTCCGAGCTATCCAACTATCCAACACATGTACACAGTATTGTGTGTTGTGTCCTTGCCTCTTAAGTTGTTCACCCCGAAGGTCATAGCTCTTGTTGACTCCATCTTTAAATGCGATAGCGTTCGCAGGGTAACAAAGCCCATACAGTATGACCTTCTGGATGTTCCATAACACATATGGACTGTTTAAACACAGACTGAGGGTTAGGGTTGTTGATTACGTGACGCACAGGACACGAACATCGGTCTGCTGGATGAAAGCCTTGAGTTTGTTTGGCGCATCCACCTCCACTTCCGCCCGCCCCGCGTGTGTCTTTTCGCTCTTAAAGCTACATCACCACACTCCCGCCGCGCTTTCCCTGAGCGTTAATATTGACGCAGATGGGTTTACATTGTTGTTAATGGAAAGCCCGGTGCTTCTCATACCACCGCTAAAGGGGGCCTTGTGCGTCGGTATCTAACGCCAACCATCATACCAAAGCGTTGGTATTTGACGCCCTGGGAATGAGAACAGGCTGGATAACGCCATCCCGACCGACGGCGCCATCGCAGAAGCGTATTGTTAAGCTCAGCCGTCGCCACGTTGAGAGCCGTCCAGAGGCAATAGAAATGCTTCCTCACATTTAGCATGTTTAAGTGCAAAAATGTATCTGGTCCAACTTTTAAAATGTCACTATTTGCTGGACTTTTTCCCTCTTTGATAGTAAATTGAATATAATTAAGTTTTTATACTGGTGATCGGACCAAACAAGTGATTTCATGACATTAGCATGGGCTTATGGAAATTGTGATGAGCATTTTTCTCTATTTTCTAACATTTTAAGACCAGACAATTGATTGATTAATTTTAAAATTAATTGGGTAGATCAATCAATAATGAAAATAATCATTAGCAGCCCTACTATAATGTAATTTTTTCGACATAATTGTTGCACCACTGGCAAATACATTATATTTTTTTACTCTGAGTCGTTTTTTGTGTCCATTATAATTTCCTTTAACCATGTGTCATTTTGCACAATATAAGGTGCATTTTTGAGAGAGAGAGCTCGCAGGCTTATAATGGCATGCTGCATTGCAAACTAACAAAAGCACCTCAACAAAAACGAAGCCACAGGTAGTTTATGGGCTATCATCTGATGGAATTATTTTCCCAGCTGGCTCCAGGTGCAGGGCCGGGATAAAGGCAGTCCATCACCAGAGACCCAGACAGCTAATGTAGCATAAAGAGCAGCTCAAAATGTTGCCCTCGGTCGGAGCGACCTTTTCTTGTAACTGGGTCCTGCTTAATGAACTACAAGGCGCCTTGAATGACAAATAAATGGTGTTTTTTTTAGGCCAACAAACTGCTCAATGCATCACTAATAAGGTTAATTTGAGTCCCAGCGGGCTGGAGGCATTAGCCTAAGTGTTTATCCGCTTTAGCGCTGTCCCCTGTTAGACTGACAAAAAGAAACAGTGCTGGCAGTGTCGTTAGGACGACACAAAGTGGAAGGTGAATGCCCAATTTGCTCATCAGGTCTGAGCCAAATGAACAGGCTGCAATCACGAATTACTTTGTGTACATATGGATAATATACTTGTTTTAAGTGAAGCTTATGAGCCTTGATGTTTGGGGAAACAGGTGGTAGCTGGACAATGAGCAATCATGAGATGAAGATAAAACCGCAAATGGATGTGTAACGTATCGATGTGTTTACCTGTCCGTGTAGCCGTGTGCTGCATGTTAAACGTATGGTTCCCGGCCTGCATTGAATGTCCCATTTCCCCCAAACTGATTACAATTACAAATGTAGGTTAGTCCGACACGGCACAACAGATATCTTCGGCCCAGATGATAGACTTCCTTAATTAAAAATGGCAGACTTTGGAGGCTGCTGTTGAATGAATTATTTCTCCGAGATGCACCCGCTGCCTCGGGGCCATTCAGTCAAACAGACACGCCGGAGAGCTAAACCAGAGGCTGCTGTTAAATTCACCAGGGCTACTGTTGCATACAGTGGGCTCCCGATAAGCCTCATTTGAATAATTCCCATATAGCTCTGCTGCTTTTATCTCAGAGTCAGAAACGTGTGGCATGTGTGCTTGTAAAGCTGTCCAACACCACAGCACCACTGTTGATCAATAACAAGCTTCGGGCATTGTATTTTGGCGCAGATATTATTGACGCCCCCCCTTCAGACTGGGAGATCTATAAAAGGCTTTGCAGAGGAAAATTGACATTTCAAATTCTTTTCAGTCATGTGAAATTTTGAAGAGCGAGCTCAGCTACACTTTGGGCTTCATGGGAGTTCATTGTACAGTAGAAAGGAAGTGACTGGCTAAGCTTCAGTTCTTCTGTTGGAAGGGTGGGGATGGGGGGTCTAAATCCCAAGTCCATTAAATCACTCTGTATAACAGATTAGCAGGAGCCTATTAGTTGAAAAGAGTTCTGAGATTTCCCACTCCTCCCACGCGTATTCTTCGAAGTCGGCGTGGCTCCTTGCAGAAGTCTGCATTACCTGCTGTAAAAACCAAGCACTTTTAGAGCAGAGCGATAACAGGCCCAATCTTTGGGACAGGATGTAATTAAGAGGAGGACATTGGAGACGATAGTACGTCTTTATCTTGGAAATCTCAAGAGGGTTTGGAAAAAAAAACACAAGTGGTGGAGGAGGGTGGTTCATTAACTGTATATTTTAAGCTAATCCAAACCAGCAACATTAACACACACACACACACACACAGAGAGAGAGAGAGAGAGAGAGAGAGTTGGAAGGGGACTGAGTCCAAGATTGCCTCTGCAGCAGGAGTATCTGAAGATGGATATTGTCTGCCGGGTGCCAAGACTATTTTGGGAGCCCGAGCCCCCTGACTTGCTCCCTGAGCACCCTCTGATCAGCTTTGTCATCAGGTGTGAGAGTGGTTACACACAATACAGTACATCCTGATGCTCACACACCTGCAGGGAAGTATTGGGTGTTTGTCACTTTTCTGTGGACAAATAGAGAAAGAAAACTTCACTTTACCTCTCCATTTCTTGTAGAAATTGGAATCATGGAGAGGTATGGGGAAATCTGGAGATGTCATGATAACCTTGAAGTTGGGAGGCTGTATAATGTAATGGAAAATTACATTGTATGTAATAATGTCTCTTTATGCAACAGTGGAAAGTTACTGTCTGTGTGCTCTTCGTCTCATGTAGTGGGAAAGTACTGAGTAGAGTGATGACTTTTACTGGGACACTGTCTGAGTAAAACAACTCATCTGTGCAAAACAACTCCTTTTCTCACAGTCCCATGTTGTAAATTTCTATATAATCACGTTGTAATAATCTCCTGCAGTGCACTCTTCTGCAGACTTTGTGTGACTCTGTATAACCAGTCGTCTCTTCTTGCAAGAGTACAATACAAAAAAGACATTTCATCTGTTTGAGATCCTTATTTCAACGTTCATTAGGACTCATCTTGGAATATTGACAGAATTTCCATTACAATTAGCAGGAGTTTTAGATGGGTTTTTTAACCAGAAGCAAAGCTTTGACTGTGAATGTGCAGAAAGAAGCAGGATGAAAGATGATGCTTTCCAGATGTTTGTACATAACAATGCTGTATTTCTCATTATGCAGGTGCTTGATTAAGCTGATAGAACTCACTCTCTGACATGTACGTATGCGTATTTTGCTTGTTTATTCAATTTCATATCGCATTGCCTTCTTCTCCATTTCTTGTAGGAATTGGAATCATGGAGAGGTATGGGGAAATCTGGAGATGTCATGATAACCTTGAAGTGGGGTGGCATGTATTAGCAAGAGTTTTTAGATGGTTTTTAACCAGAAGCAAAGCTCTGACTGTGAATGTGCAGAAGAATCAGGATGTAAGATGATGCTTTCCAGATGTTTGTACATAACAATGCATGTATTTCTTAGTCTGCAGCTGTTTGATCACGCTGATAGAACTCACTCTCTGACATGTATGCGTATTTTGCTTGTTTATTCCCATTTCATATCTCATTTCCTTTCCTCTGCTTACCTTTCCATTTTTCCCCCCATTGCAGCAGCACACACTCATAAACACACACACACACACACATATAAGTGCTCCTTTCTCTCTCTCTACTATTCCTGGTGTGAGTGTGAAGTCGTGTGCTGGAGAAGTTTTCACTGCGTGCCTCAGAAGTGCGTAAGGATTGTGGCGCATTGGACGGCAGCGCATGGTGTTGGATGAGCAGGAAGGAGGAGGGAGATCATGCATTAACTCCTCTGCTGGCTGCAGGGGGACTCTCCAGTTGATAGAAGAAGACAAGACAAGAGGAGGATGCACTCAGAGAAAACACTGACAAGCTGCGACCAATGAAACCCAAACGAAAAGCCACTTGATTTTTGGTGTTTTTGTGTTTTCCAGGGGATTTTACGCACCACTATAAAGAGTGCAGAAAACGCTGCAGAGATGAGTGTTGCGTGGTTTTCCATGCTTCTCCTGAAGGATCCACTCTCCTGATAAAGGGACCAAAAGAGGACAAACCAAAAGGCTGTCCATGGTATTTTCCCCAAAGAAGATTGCAAAGGTGGAGCGCTTAGAGAAGGGCTGATGACGGGACTATTAATCCTTTCAGTGCATCAAAAGCACCAAAGGGTTTTGGAAGAAACGCTTGGATGGAAATCGGGCGAGTGTTTAGAACTGTTTTTGGTTTTATATGAAACTGGTGATTAGTTCATCTGGAAGGATTTTTGTTTTTTTTCCCACTGAAGATTTTTATTGAGGAGTAAATTTGCTTTTCTGTTGTTGGAAAGGTTGTAGTCTAAATGGTGTGAGAGGTTTCCCGGAGTAAAATTTTCAGAAACTCTCATCTCAATCTTTTTTTTCTCTTCAAGTATTCCTAAATCTAAATGGAATTAGTTGAGTCTGAAGACGTTTGTGAAAGGAACAGACATGGTACATGGGCACAGCTTCCATCACGGTAAGATGCACGTCTGGAGCTGAAGCACACTTTGCTCAAAAGCTCTCATTGCTGCTTGTACCCAAACGAAAAGAGAAGTGTAGTCATCCTTTAATCAGAGCAACAGATTCAACTCCAAATAGGAGCATGGTGATAAAACAAATAGCCTGTCATGATACTGCATCCTACAGCTTGTAAACTCACTGTTTGAAGGTCACACTGTAAGTTATATTAGGATTTTCTTTTTTCTTTTTGGGAGGAAATTATCATATTAAGAAAATTGTGACTAGTGACAACTCATGATGTAGATGTTTTGGTAGTCAATCTTTTTTTCTTATTTTTATCATTAATTGTACATTTTTGGTATATTATTTAGTTATTTTCTTTCATTTTTAGTATTTTTTTTGGTAATTTGTAGTCCTTTGTAGTTTTTTTTTCTATCATTTGAGTTACTTTGATAATTTTTTAAAATGTTTTGGTAATCTGTAGTCCTTTGTAGTTTTTTTCTATAATTTGTATTACTTTGATCATTTTATTTCAATTTGTTTTGGTAATTTGACATTATGTTTGGTATTTTTATCATTTGTTGTCATTGTTTAATATTTTATGTTATTTTTTCATTTGAAGTCTTTTTTGGTAATTGTTATTTATTTGGTAGTTATTTTTTATCATTTTAAATATTTTTTTTAAATTACTGTGATCATTTTATGTAATTTCTTGGTAATTTGTAGTAATTTTTTGGTCATTATTTACTTTTAAAAAATATAATTTCAGTCATTTTTTGGGTCAAATTTTAGTAATTTTTTTGTTAAATTACCCAGTATAATCCATTATTTTTTAAGGACTTTGTCAGCCATAAGCCCTAACCAAAGACTTTAAATAGGAGTCATTCAGGTTATGTGTTTGCACAAAGTTACAGTACAGGCCAGATGTTATGTTCCTGAGCTATGTGGATTAGCATTATAAAAGCTGCACATTTATTTATATTAAATGCATAAATCCTCATAACTGATAAGATGCCAAGAATGGTCTTTTATAATTATGTTAGGTATTGCATGCTGTTTTGGGGATTCTTTAAGGTCACAGTCAGGCACAGGTTTAGTTAGCATAATGCTGATGTACAGCACAGGAAATCCAGAACCTGAAATGGGTTCCCTGCTGACTCAACGCTCCCTCAGCTGAACTCAAGCTGTGCACAAAACCAACTAAATCACAGAACAAAAACAATATACTGTATGCATGTCGCAGTCTTCCGTCAAAAAAAATGTATTTGTCTTTTATGTTCTTCCAGTTGTTGCAAGTCTTCTCATACTTGGGTTGTCTGGGGCAACGAGGAAGGATACAGCAGGTAATCTCCATCACAGCAGCCGCACATCTTTAAAATCCTCTCTTCAAAGCTTTAATCACTCACTTTTTCTTCTCTCTTATGTATTTTATAGCGAAGAACAACTCAGGAGTGAAGCCTGCAGGTCAATGTGGAACGTGGGTGAAAGAACCAGAAGGAGGGCTGTTCACTTCTCCCAATTACCCAAACAAATACCCCCCAGACACAGAGTGTGTTTACATCCTTGAAGGTAAAAAACTCTCTTTAAATAAGCAACGTGATTCAGCTATTTGTTCTGTAAAGCTGAAGCATTCCTGGGGTTATGCTGGAGGGGGGAATCACAGTAACTTAGTAGGGATTGATGAGATGTATTGGCTTATTAGACAGGCTGGTATTTTTTCACATTAGGAGGCTGTCTTTGATTGATCAGTGCAGATAATCAGGTTAATAAAAAGCACCAAAGTGAACGTAGAGGCTAATAACTCAGGTGTTTTAGAGATAAATTGACTAACAGCCAGGATTGGAGGTATTGAGCATGTGGGCGTGCTCATGATGAAACCGGTTCATCAATGAAAGCATGACTAATATTTCACTCCCTGCTGTGTCTTATAGTGGTAATTATTTCCAATTGTGTCTTCCAGCACCCCCGAGGCAGTGTATTGATCTGCACTTCGAGGAGAATTATTCAATCGAGTCCTCTTGGGAATGTAAATTTGACAACATCGAGGTTCGGGATGGACCGTTTGGCTTCTCCCCGATTCTCGGGCGCTACTGTGGTCAGCACAGCCCGCCCGATATCAGGAGTAGCGGCCGATATCTGTGGATAAAATTTGTTACGGATGGTGAACTGGAAGCGGTGGGATTTTCAGCAAGTTACAACTTCACTGCAGGTACCATTTTTTTTTCTGCTTTCTTACTGCTCTTGTCACTTCTTTCCTTGCGAGCGTATCCGTGCTTTATAGCTCTAACGGCAATGCTCCAAATGAATAACAAACATCATCCAGGGAACTCGCCCTTGTGGGAGCCTCTTGCAGTTTTATTGATTGTCTGTCTGCACACACTCAGTATTTCCATTGGCAATATACTGTCATTGGCTGGGGCACTCTTGTGACTGGCTATAGACTGCTATTCCTTCTTTCTATATATATCTGGACTGAAGTGGAGCAGTGTCAGATTTTAACTCAGTTCAGCAGCAGCAAGACTCCTCAGTTTACAGGGCTGGAAAAAGCCGAGAGAGCGTGTAGCAAACTAATCGGTGTTGTCGAGCACAATCGTGGCAATTACGGTGTCTTAATTTGCTTCATCATTGATTGAGATTGCATTACTGAAACAGCGTGAGGGTTGATGACAAGGAAATCAGGGCATAAGCACGATTTAATATTCCCTCACCTACGTACATTCGACTGGGTTTAATAACACTGTCAACTTTTTCAGTTTGAGCATTTGAAAGGCACAGTGCCAGGAAGCACGAGCAGTATGTGTCTCCACATCCACTGCACCTTCAGGGGTATTTTACCATCGGAGATTTAAATGTGTAATTGTTTATATGATGAACACTTATGCAGTACGTCAACCTTTCATCCGAAGAACATGCTACTAGCTCTCAGGCTGTTAAAAAACAAAGCTATCAAGGTGTAGATGGACCGTAGATTTATCTCTACAGGCTTTGTGTGTCTCGAATGGTGAACCTCTTCATCGGAAATTGCAGTGGAGAAGTGCAGTCAGTAAGAATGAGATCTGCTGAGGAATAAAGTGAAGGACCATGGGTTGTTAAGCAGAAATAGTGCCACTTTAGCAGAAGTCAAATTGCTTATGTAAAACTACACTGAGGTAAAGCTGCTGTAGCTCAATGCATTCAGCGTAAAAGCTACAGAGTGTTACATTGTCAGATACAATAGTTTTCATGCAGAAAGGAGTAAAATATGAATCGATAGATTGAGTGAGATAGAGCGTCATGCTTGGATGTGTTCTGCGTTACTGAGATTGCTGTCTGCTGAGGCATGGATCTCTTATCCTGCAGCTGTGTTATACACATCAACTTCAATTTTAAGTTTTACTGTTAAGACATTTTTTGCATACTTGGTGCTATTCATCTGCAAGGCTAGTTGAGTAGCTAAAGATTTACCAGACATAGAGTGCTACAGGAATGAGTCTTAACACCTGGAAATGAGTTAGCATTTAAGCACTTCCGGTTCCCTTCGCCTAGAAGTCAATGGGTTTTTTGAATGTGTTTTTAGTTAGATGTTAGTTAGAACACAAGCTTAAGATATTTTAACGTTTTGTTCTACAATATAAAATACATCAATAAATACACTTGAGAATTGTGAAGCCTTTATGTGTCTAAAAAAAGTTAATAAGTGGCTAAATGAGAATACTAAACGTCATCACCCTTTACAGCCTCGTTGTGTATACTCGCGCTCATGCAACCGTGGTGTAGTTCACTTATAGCCTAATGTTGGCTTTTTACTTCTGGCAATTGCATTTACACTTCAAATATCATAAACGAGGTGTTCATTTGTGAAGATTATTAAGTTTCATAAAACTTTGTTTGCCACAGAGCTTATTTTCTCCAATAATCCAAAAGCCAATGGAAAAATCCCATTGGCTTTTTGTCAAGGGAACCCAGGGCGATGCTAACTTCCTGGTTGGCCTAAAAAAATACGTCATCCCTGCACCACTCTATTGGATTAGATAAGATAAGATTGATATCACTCATGTCTGTACGGTAAAATTGAAGCTGGTGACAGCAGCCAGGTGGCTTCGCTTAGCACAAAGACAGGAAACAGGTGGAAACAGCTAGCTGGGCTTTGTCAAGTAACAAATGGTAACAGAATCTGCCCACCAGACAGAAAGCAAACCAAATTTTTACTTTGCGTTATTGGACCTTGTGTGCAGTCCATGTTGAGTCCCCCTAAAGAGCCCATTTACCAGCTGCACAGATGTTAGCTAGAAATGTACGCACGGACCATGTGTAAGCTAGTGTGTGTGTTTATGTGTTCAGCTCAGCCTGTGACTGATGTCTAATGGCTCAAAGGTGGTTCCCAGAACAGAGCCGGCCTTTCTGTTTTGATCGCCGGCTCTGATGCCACTGCCCCAGCACATTAAAGCAAAGAAAATTGTGCTTGCAACAACAGACTGGTAAAAGATCTGCAACATCTTGTTGCACACATTAAAAGACCAAAGTTTCCTCAGGAAGTGGAGTCAGCTCTGGCCTTTCCTGTGCATTTCAAGTGCAGTTTGTTGTCAAGGTGAACTCCAAGATACTTGTACTTGTCCATCACCTCCACTTCCTCTCCCAGAATACTGATGGGATCAGCAGCAGTCCTTGTTCTCCTGAAGTGCGTGACCATCTCCTTGGTTTCGGTGACGTTCAGGAGTAGGCGTAGCTGGCCACCACGTCCCTGTATTCCGATTCCTGTCCTCCTTTAATACACCCAACTACTGCAGAGTCATCTGCACATTTCTGCAGAGTTGTATAAAAGGTGTATAAAAGCGAACAGAAGAGGTGACAGGATGGTCCCCTGTGGTGCCGCGCATATGATCTCAGAACTCTTTCCCTTTCTGTTATTTCCCTCCAGTTGATCTCCTTTTTCCTTTCGTATGTATGTTTAGAAAGTATACTCACAAAGCCTCAGGAAAAGCATGTTTTTTTTTTCCGCTCAAGGTGAAACGTTTCTAGCGCGGACACATCTTCGCCACAGTTCGGCTAACCGGCTAAGCCAACCAAACTGCAGGGAGCATAGCTTCATATTCATCGTACAAACAGTTGTATTGATCTTTTGTGTTATTTTTGCAAGAAAGCAAATAAGCAACATTTTCAAAATGTAATATAACTGTATTTTTTTTATGTTGACATCTACATTACATGGTGTTTCCTGATGTAGTAGGGTAAGGAATAGTCTGCAAAATTGTCTTCGTATCTAAGTATAGTACATATTTATGCAAGAAACGTTACGACAAAAAATACTTCAAAAGACACACAGGAAAGATAATTTTTTCTATTTTCAGCCCTTGATAGTCAGAGATAAAGCACCAAGACCACATTTTCTGTAATGTGCAATTGAAGTATTGTTTCCTCTGCCTGCCATCTCTTGGGAGTCTCATTGAAAATTTGCTGAGAGGAAAAAAAAAAAAAAGCCCTGCCTCTCTCTCGACTTGATAGGAAATATCTGAGGCATATGATTTACATAATTAAAGAAGATAAAAGTCCCGAATTCACTTGACTTGATACTCTGAAATCTGGCAATGTTGAATAGTGTCTCACATCTGCAGCTGCTCTGCTAACCATGCTAATTCACACAGCCTCTCTCTGATGAATGGGAGAAAAAAGAGAGAGAAAAAAAAGAGGCAACAAAGGTGACATGAATCAGCTCCTCTTACGCTCTTTTCCCTCAGTCATTTTAGGAGCGGAGAGATAAAAAACTCTCGTGCCTCTCCTTCACATCCTGTCCTCTCAGAGCCTGGTGCTCCTGATGACTAATGCGGTTAGCACAGCAGCCCGTGGATGAACAAGCAGTGACTGGAATCTCATAATATCCAGTCATATTAAATGTTGAGGCACTTGAGTGAAGCACTTAAAGTCTGCAGATGCTATGTCTTTAATTTATATGTGGCATCAGAGGACGTAAGAGATGCTGGTGTAACAGACACTAGAGATTCACTCACAACAGTCAGTAAATTAACTTGGCTCTCTCAGTGATGTGACGCGCAATTTGTTTGTCAAACAAATTACACCCGGATGCCTCAAGCTTGGTCCTGCGTCACAGAACTTTTACAGCAGTCTTTTTGTTTTGTTTTTTACCTCTGCAAAATGCATTGTAGCTTGTTTTTTTCAAGGGTTTGAACCCTTTTCAATGGGCTGCATGTGTGACTCACTTCAGTTCCCTGACTGAATGAACGTATCTTACCCAATAGTGAAAGATGGAGTACTTACACTATACTTTGCTTACCAAACACACGTGGGCTCCCAGATGAGTCATAGTCATTTGGGAAATTTATTATTTGCTTGGAGTTAGATGCAGAGATTGATACCACTTTGCATCTGCATGGTAAATATAAAGCTTGCGCCAGCAGCAAGTTAGCTTAGCTTGGCATAAAGACCGGAAATAGCAAGCCTGGCTCTGTCAAATAGTTACAAAATCTGCCTACTGATGACTCTAAGGGCCCTATTTAAAAGATCTACAGTATAGCACATGGTCTAAAGTGCATGGCGCAAGTGCATTAAGGGCGTATCCAACTCCACTTAAACTGTTGCTATTGGTTAAACTGTGCATAATCTCGCCGCAAATTAAGGTGCAAGGGGCAAAGGGATTTTGGGTGTAACATGAATTTAACCATTCAGTGTTATCTCCCATTCCATTTAAAAGCCAGATGCACCTGCACCTGGTGCATTGCTATCTAACTAGTGGATTCTGCAAATTGGCGAGCGGTTTTCTGCAGTAAAATTTTGTTATACAACCGCGACAATGTAGTCGGGGGTATATAGTGCTCCATGTGTCTGTCCGTCCATCCTTCTGTCCGTTCGCGTGTCACACTTTCGTTTCCGGTGCAGAACTCAGAAACTATTTCACTTAGGAACTTCAAATTTGGTGTGATGGTTGACAGTGCGGTCTAGTTGTGCCTTTTATGGGTTAAAAGTCCAGGGTGCCCAACATTTTTGAAATTTTGGCCAAAAACTGTGATTTTTTTCGACTTACAGCTGCACATTGAGCATTTGATTACTCCCCTACTTCAGTAGGAGTCAAGCAGTGAGCGAGGGTATGTGAGCCATGCTCACTTTTGCCTTGTTTTTTTAAAGCTAAATACCAACAAATATGGATTGAAGCAGAAAAAAAAACATATTGCAAACTTTTTTTTTTTCTTCAATAAATTTAGATTTTTGGACTTAAGAATGCTCTGGCGATTTTGGAAATGTTTGGATCACACAAAGAAACAATCCTACGCAGCCACCACTGGAATCTAATTCTACAAATAGCATAATACTTTTAACATTAATGTAACCTAATCTTTATCTGCAACTGTGTATAAATAAACAGAATGAATAGACGAAAAAAAAGTAGCGCAGCACTCAAATGTTGATTTACAAATGTGAAGGTCAACGTTATGAATGAAGCTTCCAACTATTCGGTACATCCCTGGATCTGTCTTATAGTGATGAGTTTCATATTCTGTTTACTGATTAGGAGGGCACTCTATTTACTATTAGTCGCTGTCCATTAACAGGGTGCTGAATTAATGTTGCCTTGGCATACAGTGAAGGGAGGGAAGGAACAGGTATGTGGTCCTTTGTATAATTTGTACAAAGAGTAAAAACATTTCTACACAGTTTGTGTACCAATTAAACAAACAAGGCATAACATGTTAAGTAGCAAGATTTGCACCCCATTGACACCTTGCATTAGCGTGCAATCTGTATCTGGATATTTGATCAGTATAAGGAAAAACGCATGTTAACGCAAGGTGTCAATGCACGGATAGGGATCAGAGTGTGATTGGATCAGCCATCCACCTCACTCCTCCTCTTCATGCTCACTCAGGCAAGCCTGGTAAAAAGTTACAGTACTATCACTAGCTATTAAGTGTTCCCTCTCAAAAACAAAGCGTTTCATTGCTTCCCTTGACACTGGGACACGCCATGTTTATCGACAATTCTACAAGCCCCGTCTGACCAAAATTAGCATATTGAGATCTGATCACAACACGGGAAGAATCAAGATAATGAGAGCGCTTAATAATAACAGATGTAAATGCAAAGGCCTGTGGTTTGGATGTCAATATCCAGATATAAATCACATGTTAACACCAGGTGTAAACGGGGCCTTTTAGACCAAACCAGACTTGCTGTTTTTCTGTTTCCAGTCTTAGCTTTAAGCTAAGCTAACTGGCTGTTCATGTTTACTGCACAGACATGGAAGTGGTTTCTATCGTCTCATCTTGCTTTTGGCATGAAAATGAATAGGCGTACCATTAGTGAGTCTCTTAAAAAATGCCAAGATGCAGTATACTTAACCTTGACACATTATCCCAAGGCCATTTTGGAGCAGTGCTGCATAGCCTACTGTAAGTGTATCGCAGGAGTCATCATGTTCTACTACACCACAATCAAGTCCACATATAAAAGGCAGTTCAATCCATTAAGTGAGAGAAGCCTGGGATAGAGGTGGAGTAGGGGAGTAGTAAGGGAAAGGACTGGTAGCCTCAGGCCAAGGCTGTGTTTGAATTAGCTAAATAACTCCTTGGATGATTTCTATTTTTATTGTTTCATCCCGTCTGTCATCATTCTGTGCAAATATCTTCACAGCGGAACAATAATTTAGTTTTGAAATAGTGGCAACTTTAAAATGAAAGTGCACTGAGTAACTGTCAAATGGGGATAAAGATAGAACAAGGCATGAGTCAAAAAAAGCCAGAAGAGCTTCATAGCACATGTGAAGTTGCCTCCCGTAGATTTGCATCATCTCTGGAGGTCCGCGCCAAAGCCAAGGTGTTAAATTGTGACAGGCAGCCTTATAGTACTTTCACATAATGTAAAATTGCACGTAGAGTAGTTGAATACAGCGTGTGCAGCAGGGGAAATTACGGGTGGTATATTTCTCCGTTTGCAAGGCTGTTGGGGGATTTGAGCAGCGTTCTGCTTTTCAGGTCGTCCTAGGGCCCCGTGACCTTAGAACCCTGTGGACTGGTAGATTAAGTGGTGTTTCAGCACCTTAAGCCAGAGCCAGAGCAAATAAAAGCTGCAAGTTCTCCCCCCTCTTGCTCCCTGCGCTCTGATCGCAGGCTGTGTGCAGAGCCAAGGTAGAAGCTGCTCTGGAGACTCGGGCAGTATTTGTGTTTTTCCCTGACCCAAGGACCGGTGATATGCTGTTCTTTCATTGAAACTATCGTAGAGAGAGAAAAAGACATACATTTTTCATCTGCTTCTTAGATGTGATGTGTTTTGTAGGTGTGTGAATACATTTAAAGATGAAATATGAAGATGTTTCTGTGTTGCTTTGAGAAAAATTAATTGGATTCGTGTAGTTTTGAGTATATAATGCATTTTTTTAGTGTATTTTGTTATCATGTTGTCAGGTGTGGACATGCTCGATGACCTTCACTCAAATATCTGTATTTTAAATGTGAATATTGTGCTAATTTGTGCCAAACGCAAACTCATATTCACTATAGTAAATACAAACATATTTCTATTTTTCCCCTTTGTTGAAAGAAATAGTCAAATGGAAACTGGTCAGCATGCCATTCAGCCTCCCATATTACCCGAGGCACCTTCAGTAGCACTGTATGTTTTCTACCATTAACAATTCAGGCCATGACGGATGTATCTATATGATGAAGATGACACTGATTGATTTAAGCGCCTTATCGCCCACACCAAGCTCCAACTGGACTGAGAATGAGTCAAATGGCATTTAAGATTATAGCTGGAACAGGATATATGGGCCTATCATAAAGGAGGCAGGGCCATGAGATTGAACCTCAAACTGGAAAATTGAAAATTGAACCGTAGAGATCGACCCCTTCGCTCTTGGAGGGAACCGACTTTGGCAGCGCCATTGCCGGGGCCAGACAGGAGGTTGCGGCGACTTCCCAGTTTCACATCTGCCTCCAAAGTTGCTTGCCAGTGGCAAGACCTGACATTTACATGTTTGAGTCGCTTTTTTTGTTCAATTGCATCCACATCATTCACAGAATGATGGCCATTCACCAGATTGGCAGGAGGCATACTATTAATCATGATAATTATCATTTACTGCATTTTAGGACAGAATTGGACACACTCTCCAACCTACTGTATGTAACATGATGGGACAGGAAGTAACTTTAGGGAATTTGGCCAAAACATGGACTGCAGTATGGCCGAGGAGATGATGAGAGTTAGATCTGGGGCTCTTAAGGTCTTTACACACCAGGGGAGAAAATGCAAAATACTTGCCTATGAATATTATATGTTTAGGGCTTTTATTGTGAAAGGTAAGAACTGAAGAAGTGGATCTGGCATGTGCTGTCTTTGTCAAAGTTGAAAGGAGTTATAAAGTTTGCCATCCAGGTTCGGACTCTACTGGGCCTCCGTGTTGTTGTTTCCCACTCAACCCGTTCCGCACATTGTGATTGGTTGATACCTTTATTCGGGGTGCGAAAGCTCAGAAAATAAACCTCATCCCAAAAACAATGACGTTGCTTTTTCGCCACGTAAAATATGCGTTCTGTGTGAAAGTACCCATGACAAAAACAACAGTCTGAAAAAATATGTTGATGTGCGAATTAATTGCACGAAGAAAAAGAAAAATGCCGCCGATGTGTAACGGCCTTTATTTTGAAGATGCAGATGTTCAAGCTTTGGGTAAATGGTCAATAGAAGAGGTTAAACTTAATAATTGGTGAGAACCCGGCCATGCAGCTGTGGAATCATGACATGTATAGTAGTCCAAATAAATGTCTCATAGTGAAAACTGAGCCTGTGATTTGTGGTCTGGCTTTTTCTAGTGCGATACCTCTCAACCTAAATCCAATAAAGACACTTTGCCCCACGCTGCTATAGCGCCTAAGGCACTGCGAGTAAGATTTAATTTTCCATGACCCAACACTGGTAGGGATCCAGATTCACAAAAGGAGCACAGAGGGAAAAGGTAGATGAAATTCATGAGAGAGAAATCTCTCGTGGTGCAAATTCTGCTGAGATCTCAGTGAAGTGTGTTTCCCTGAATGAACTGCTTGCATATAGTCACTCCTCATGAATCGCTAAACCAAAAAAAAAAAAAAGCGTCCCAATGTTTTGCTCTAATGCGTATTGTCATCAGTACTCCCTACAGCTCTCTGGGAGTTTTCTCCCAGATTGTTCAGTGCTGCCTACTATTTCTGTGACTGTTATGAGTCTGTCTTTTCTCTACTAGGGAAATGTGTAGGTGTACATTACTCACAGCGTATGGTATGCTCATTGTGACTAATGCAATTTCTCCCGTAATGCTATCAGCTGAATGGGGCTTTGGCAAAGAGAAAATAAGTGTTTATTCTTCTGATGACTCATTTCAATGTAGAACAAAGCTGATAGTTTTCTACATTGGAGAATGGGTTCTCTCTTTTTTAATTTTCCCGTGTAGCCCCCTTTTTTTTTTTTTAGTTCTGGCTGCCCACATCAATCTCATTTCCAAAAGAATCTCCTGTGCTCGTATGTGGGTGAGGAAGAATGACAGTCGCTCCGTTTGAGCTCAGCTGAAGACACCCTTCCCCTCGACACCGCCTCTGTTTTAGCAAAGCGAGATGGATGGAGTGAGTTTAGCATTGCAGGCACACCTCCTGCAGCTGTGGAAGAGGGCGGTCTCACCCTCGCTCTCCTCACTCATCTCTCTGTCTCTCTTTTTTTCAGCTAACACTACCTCTTTTCATCCTCTTCTTTCTCTCTCTGACATGCATGGCTCATGCTTTCTATGTGTTGTGCACCAGATCCATGTGAAGCGAGGTGTCCCATTCACTCTCCTTGGCTTACATCTTTTACGTGCTTTCTGTGGAGCTATAGGAAATACAGCTATGCAACCCCCCAATTTCCACAATGAAAGGATAGTTCCAGTTTATCAAGACCTGGTTCTTATTTTTATAGAATTGATCATCATTTCTATCTGCAGTAATAACACTGTACTTAAAAATGTTCTGTTATAAAGATCCATCATAGAGAAAGATCTGACTTCCCATTTCACTCAAACCATACTTACCACAGTTGTTGGAAAATATGGATGTGGGGGTACATTAGCTACATTATGTGAAAGAGGGATATCTTGCATGTCGTTGAAGACATACATAATACAAATCCTACCTGAAATCCTGCATTTCATCTCTGTTTAAGTAGATTTCCTCCCCTCTGAGATGACACTCATATGAAGTTGTTTCAGTCGATACACTCGCAAAGAGAGGGACATTAGAGGGGAGGAAAAACAGTACAGGAATTCAGACTATCCTCCTAGTAAGCGCTTATCTTCCCTCTTGGGGCATGGAATCTCAGCCACAATGACGAGGCCAAAAAGGAGAAAATGGGCATCATCTTGTGAATGTTTTCCTGCATATGTTGAGCTAATTTACTTAAATGCACATCTCTATGAGCAACAGTTTTCAATTTGATTTGAAATGGGTATCATTAACATTTTGGAAATGCAAACAAGTTGTGGTTTCCACACATAACTTCAGTTGAGGAGGTAAAATATGTAATAAAGCAGAGTATGCTTTAGGGCTTGGCCGCCTTGTGATCGACAGGTCGCTACCACAGCATCGTCCATGTTTTCGTCTTACAACTTTAACCCTTTCACAGTGTGTTTTCAGTTCACGAAAGTTGATTGTGACATTTTAGTCGCATAAAAATGTCTTATTGAGCGTCCAGTTGTACTTAACACCACCCTCTTGTGCCACTTCTGATTGCAAAAAACTAAGATGGCCACAGCCAAAATGCCAAATTCGGGGCTTCACAACAATTACCAATGGGTGACGTCACGGTGACTATGCCCACTTCTTATATACAGCCTATGATTATGACTGACTAACAATAGCATGTTCCCAATTTGCTGGCCAGCTACAGTGGTTTACCAACTAGACCTGCGACTTGTCAGTACATCACTAAGTTTCTGAAACAACACACTTTGCGAAGACGCGTGGATGCATTTCGCTGTATCTGGAGTGTCTAGGCCTCTTTATTCTCTTTCCAGGCCCACTTTACTCCTCTCCTCTCCCTCCTCTGACATCACACCTTGCTTCAAACCCTGCTCAGCAGCTATAGAAGTCCCGGCACAAAATGTTCACCAGCTTATCAGGCCACGAGCCTTCACTCAGGGGACATCGAGTCAGGGTTTTTTTTCGCCCCGTGGAACTTAACTCACTATCCGACAGGATGGCTGATATTTACGTCCTTCGGCTGTTTCAGCCGCTCCTAGCCAATTACCCAGCAGATCAATCAGCGGCTCAGCCTGCCTCCTGCTTCCATCCTCTGTGGCAGTTTGTTAGCCAGGCCTGCTGTTCAGTTACAGATGCTGTGGGGGTCAGGGCACCGCTCTGTTGTAGACTGCAGTACGCTGAGTGTGGGGGTTTATTTGTGGCGTTTGGAGTGAAGGGATTGTGGGTATCTAGTGTATACACACACACCATATGTATCAATACCCACGTGTACATACAGTACGCTGGAACATGTGTATTTGTGTGTGTGTTTGTCTACACAATCTGTAGCGGGATCTTGGCTGCCGTCCTATTCAAACCGCTGTGTCCTCTACATCCACAATAGAGCGACCTATTGTGTATTCACACTGTGTTTGCTACATTGTACACAACGATGCATATGGTCTTTGCTCTCAGAACTTGCACTGGAAATTAGCTGGGTGGTTGTAAGTGTGCTTTTTCTCCCCCTGCTCCCATGCTCTATAGGCATAACAGCTTGCCTAGGGCTCTTTGTTTCATTAGGCTATCGCCGTGGTGGACCCTTGGCTGTCATGCTGAGAGCCTAACTCTCTCCATTATGCTGTATTAGGCAGCAGGGAGATTGAGCTGTGTGTTTTATCTCGACACACATTAAGGCCTCGACCCATTGAAGATGTCTTGGAGAATTACTCTCTTAAGAGTTGATTGAAAAGGTCTTTTCATCTTTGGAAGGTGAATGTTGTGTTTGCCCACCGCACCTTGATTCGTACCTCTGATTTTACGAAGGACGTCGCAGAGCAGATTGCTTTCCATGCTTGGCAAGTTTGTTTTCATCTCCTCATCAGGGGGATGCTTCCTTAGGGGAGTTCCTGTATTAATATACAGGGATAAAAAAAAGTCTAATAACTGCCTCAAAAGGAGTATGAATGATGAATGGTCTGTTTTCATCACGTCGCTCCCCCATCTTCTTGCATCCTTTTTTGGCAGTGGATTGGACTCCCAGCTTATCATCTAAGGCAAATATCTGATACCGATGGGACCTAAATCACATTTGGCATCAGGGTAATCTAATAGGTAATGGCAAGCTTTTGTTTTGCCGCTGGGAGAATGATGTCAACGTTCAACAACAAAGGAGGGCAAGATCATGATGGGATTATGAAATGTGGAATTTGAGTAATGCTCACAACATTACAGAATAATAAAACAAATGTAGATTCAAGCAGACGCCCACGACAATATATAATACTCCCATATAGGAAATCACAATAAAAAATGAGTTGATTCGTGAAATGAAAGTGCAGCTTGGGTCATATGCTTGGGTTAATGCATATCATTACCGTTTGATAGGCTTATAGGAAAGCCATGACAAGTGGTTTATGGTTTACAAACTGACTGCAATTCTCTGGCTCCTCTCAGTCCATCATATTTTATTTATTCTAGGGCTCCCTAGGTTCAACCAAGGAAGAAATATTCAGTGTAATAATAATGGAATAAAATTTGGATACAAAGCAGAACAGAATAGTCTGTATCTGGGTTTGGAGAGGTGCTTGAATGTCTCATTTATAACAATAATGGCATAATTTCTAGGCAGGCCAAGGCTTTCCAGAGAAAGACCTGCTTGGTTCTCCTGCCTCCCACCCAGTCTTCCACCCGTCCGTGTGAAGGATTACTATTGCACCCAGAGGATCCATTATGTGAGCTCGCGGGCTGCTAAACAGCTCCTACAGGAAAGACCAGGTTAAATTTGAATGCTTACTGTTTGTCGTCCTAAAAGCGCGTGTGACATTTGGTTTCCTGCGGGGTGTGAAACTGATTGCGCGATGTTCTTTGCAGTTGTTTTCAGTTCGCTTTGCCGGAGGTGTCAAGCATTTGCTTGGCTCTGAAACCTTGAGAGTTGAAAGAACTGTCGGGAATGACGGTGTCACAAACGTACAACACGTTCTTAGCGAGGTGTTGGTTTCCATCAGCTTTTTCTCGCATACTTCGTCTTCTTTCATCCTTCCCATCAAAGCTCAAATTGCTCATCCATCTGTGATTATTGAGGTGCAGGAGGGTGCGACGGAACATTTTTATTTCCTCCACAGACCGTCGGCCGTACGCCAACGGAGTCCAGCAAGTCAATTAAGACCATCGTCCTCCATTGGGCGTCTGAAGTCGTTCTGGCAGATTGCCGAGAGCAAAGACCTGGAAAAGTCAGGAAGTCGATCATGTGTGTTCATCTCTCTCTTCTCTCTCTCAAACAAACACTAACAGCCTGCTGAACAGCATGGCCTTGCCGGCATTTCATTTTCCATTTGGCAAGCTCGATTAATCACAGCACTCCTATACAATGCGACGCACATGGCCACCCACCGTCGCTGGCTTTCATTATTCCCCTACGCTGGAAAATGTACAGCTCTGGGAAGCTGAGGTGGAGAAAGAGCAAAGAACACCACAGCTATGCTGCTGCATGTGCTGTATATACAGTATATGAGCGATACAGAGAGACAAAGAAAGAAGAAAGGAAAGAAGAATCCAGCGATACAAAAGGGAGATTTGGATTGCTGTGAATAGGTTACATCCGCGTTGTGAGGAAGACTGATAAAAGATTGGGGCTGCTCCATGTCCCCTCAAGGCTGTGCTTCTATCTGAATATTCATTGAGCTGACACTGGCTTTTCTCGCCACCGTCTATAAAAGGATGCCAATTGGCTTTTACCTTGTGGCCACTAATAAGCCTCTGTGCCTAACATGCATACAAACGACTCTTCATGATACACACACACACACGTTTCTGCACTTCCTTGCCTTGAAAGCGTTTGCTCTCTGTATTTCCGTGCATGAAAAACACATTACTAGATAACAGTTTTTCTGTGACAGTCGCTTTACATCTCCGGGATTGAAATTGAGACGTGCTGACTTTATCTCTCATGCATGCACTGTGATTGTTTATTCATTTTGTATAATGAAATATCAGATCTGCAGCGGGGGGATCAAATTGTTTTCCTTCAGTTTGTCAGAAAAGTAGATTATTCATCCATTAAGCACATTTGTGTAATTTTTATTCAATTATGATCCTGGAAAGTCTGGTTTAAAGTAAAGTAACTTTTATACGATTGTGATATTGCACAGGACAGAAGTATTATTTGAAGACAATACTGAGTGTGAATCTGTTTTCTGGAAAATCTGCAGATACAACATCTTGCAATGATCAGCTAGTCTGTCTGTGTAAACAAGTTCCAAACACACCAAACCAACATCAAAGAACCAGTGTTGGAAGAAATACTCAGATGTTTTACTTGAATAAAAGTACAAATACCACAGCAAATAAAAGTCCTGCATTCAAAATTCGATTTAAGTAAAAGTACAAAATCATTAGCATCAAACCATTATTGAAGTACTTAAAATAAAAGTAGTCGCAATGAAGAATTTCAGGTCCATTTCAGAATGAAAAATACTATATTATTAGAATATAATTATTGTCTCATTAATATGTAAGCATCACTAATGTTGTAGCTGGTAAAGGTGGAGCTGCATTCGTCTTACTTTACTGCCAGGTAACTCAATCTATAGTAGTACATAATAATGTATTAGTTGATCGCTGCTGAATATTAGTTATATTTTGTATTAATCTGATTTTGTAAAAAGTAACTTAAGCTGTCAGACAAATGTAGTGGAGTAAAAAGGACAAAATGTACCTTTGAGATGTAGTGGAGTATAATGTTGCGTAAAATGGAAATACTCAAGTAAAGTACAAGTACCTCAAAATTGTACTTAAGTACAGTACTTGAGTTAATGTTAGTTACATTCCACCACTGCAAAGAACTAGCGGCGACGAAAGTCGCCTCACGTCGCCTGTTTGTCGCTTCAAGTCGTCTGTCTCTTGGCCAACAAGTTGCAATTGGACACACCGCAAAGACTACAGCCAACGACTGGTTAGCACGTATGTTCTGTATCTCTTCTTGTGCACTGATTCGTTTAAGATGAACAGCCAATTAGAGCAATTTATCTCACCAACGGTGCAGGACACACTGCAAAAACTCAAACTCAAAACTCAACGAACGCACAAAATTGATCGAAGACAGACTGACGGCTTGGTGTGTCAAAGCCTTAGCAGTTCACTGGTACATGTATGGCATCGTGTAAATGCAAAAAATCCAAGGCTGTTCTTATTTTTGTGTCCTCATGTGCAGAGAGGACATTTCTCATCCAAGTTGAGCTGGCTTCTAGCTGCGGGAAAGTACTCAAATCTGTATGCTGCTCTACTACTAATCCCCGCGCACAAACATACACACTGGACCTCCGCTGAGCAGCTGCATCTGAGCCCTCAGATCAAAAAGTCCTTTTCATTTTTAACTCCTGTTTGTTTGTAGAGGTGATGTTGGTTCAGGAAGAGCAAATAATGTCTGTTTCCCTCCAAATACTTATTCATAACCACCCTCGCCATGTACAGCAATCTTAAATATTCAGGCATAATCCTTCTGGGGCTCTTCTGGCAAGATGTAGAATTCAAGTGAGATTGAAATCGCCATCCCTTCCCTAGATAGCCGTGTGCCACAAGGACATCATTTTCTTTTTCTTAAATTAGAAAAGATTAGGTTGAATCTGTGGGGCTCGGCTGAGAATTCTGTCGCCCTCTGGGCAACGCTTTATTTCCTTGTATTTCAAAAAGTCTGCCAACTTTACCTTTGGATTTAGTTGACATTTCACAGTCTCTCTCTAACTCTGACTCTTTGTTACAGGAGCTGAAAATATGTCTGCTGGCTGATTAATACCAGAGGAAAATAATGTCTTTCACTTATCATTTCAAAGACCTTTTGACATGCTCGACTCTGGTGTTTGACACGGAGCAAAATGCTGTACAATTACTCCATTGCAGGCCTTTCCACCACACACACGGAGCATAGTTTATTGTGTTTGTAATCACACATCCGTGAACTAATCTCCACTGCCAAAGCATTTATTTCACCTCAGCACAGAGCAAGGTAAGAGGGCCCGAAACTGAATCCCAGGGTCATACATCAGGCATAGAAATAAAGAAAAGTGGGGGGTAGGAGATGGTGGTAGGATTAGGTTTAAATCCCCCTAAAAAAAAAAACTCATTGTGTGTTTGTAGCTTATAGGAGAGATTGACCGATCAGGAGGGAAGTCTGAGTCATTGATTTTTATCGTGCTCTGCCTCTGAAGAGGCGAGGCTTTGTGGAAACTTAGATTGTGCTAGAAAGAGCTCAGTGAAAATGCCTAAATTGAGTGTGTGGGGAGGAGGGCTTTGGTGTGGCTTAAATATTCATTTGCTGGTGGCACTAGCTGTGGAGTGAGGTTTTAGCTCCTAGCGGTGGATCTCTTGACACACTACTTGTCAAACATCTGTGTTTTGCCCTTTCGGCTGAGACAAAGGTGATTTAAGAAAAATCTGGCATTTTAGTGCTGAGTTGCAAAACATTTATTGTTCTTCCATTAAGGAAGGCCTCCCTCTTGCCTCTCACGAGCCTTAAGCTTGCGGGTGTGTTAGTTGTAGTTGTGCATGTAAATGATATACTCAGCTCTGATTGGATTTTTTTTTTCTACTGGCGCACACTGCAGTAAATTTCCTGGACGATGTGTTTGCAGGAATTGTAGCTCGGTAGAGCTCTATCATGTTGAATGGGGAAGCCACAACAACAGAATTTTTTCACAGTTTTTACACTTTTACAGAGTTGAGTTGGAATAAAAAACAGCTGTGCTTCCTTTTCCCGAGAGTATCAAAACAAGAGTGATAGGTTGTCACTCCCACACTTTTGAGTCTAGGATGTTATTTTGAGGTTCAATTCACAATGAATGACTGTTGTGCATCTAGTGTTTGAGGCAGTGGGTAAACTCCGGGTCTGAAAAGTGAAGCCAATGCAGAAGTGCCTTAAACTTGCATTCTTTCTAATAGCCAGCAGGGGGCGACTCCTCTGGTTGCAAAAAGAAGTCCAATTGTATAGAAGTCTATGAGAAAATGAGCCTACTTCTCACTTGATTTATTACCTCAGTAAACATTGTAAACATGAGTTTATGCTCTCAATCGCTAGTTTCAAGTCTTTCAAGTAACCCTTTCACAGTGTGTTTTCAGTTCATGAAAGTTAAACATTTTGGTAACCAAAAAATATCTTATTCAGCAATCAGTTGTACCTAGCTCCACCCTATTGTGTCACTTCTGGTTGCAAAATACCAAGATGGTGACAGCCAAAATGCCAAACTCGAGGCTTCAAAACGGCAGTCCACAAACCAATGGGTGACGTCATGGTGACTACATTCACTTCTTATATAGCTACAGTCTGTGGTTCCAGGCAATATGTAGTAAGTTGACACTAACCATCAAGATACCCCCCTTCTGTACAAGAAGGCACCTCAACTAACCAGCATGTACACGATCCCTCACCCAACATGTGATCACAATCAGTTGCGTTTGTTGAAATGTGCAGTTAAGCCTGAGATTTGCTGCCAGGAACTATGTCTTCCATGTGCCCCTTATAAAGTTTTATTTGAAGGTTAAATCCATAACGTTCCACACATTGTTGCCCTCTTCAGCAGTGAGGGCAATCACAATTATGTTACCATATGATCTACGGCAGTGATGGCAGTTGTTGAGGTGGCAGTTGAGTTTTTGTTAGAGCCTCTGCTGCTTTCCTGTGGCAAAATGAAATTATATTTTGTATCAGTGAAAGTACTGTTAATTTTTTTGGCACGGCTTGTGTTTTGTCAACACGACTCAAAATCTCTTTTGGGTTTTCTCAGTGCAATCCAGATTGGGATTGGGGTTTCTCATTTCATTAAATGTGAGAGGGATTTCATCAGCTGGAGGCAAGTTTGTCTGGGGTTCAGATGTGTGAAGCAACAAAAATGATGGTATTTCCCTCCTATAAAGTAACAGATGGGATTTTAAGAGAGGCATTAGATACCGAGGGACAAAAGAGGGCATGGCACGTCCACCAATGAGCCTTTCTTTCGTGCTAAAGGTTTCTCTAGACGCTTTGTAAAGGAGAGACCGTACAAACTCCATCTTAATCACTTTCCCACCTCTGTCATTGCACCCTTTTTTTTTTTTTGCTCTGAGCAATCTGTGCTGCAACTTGGCCGGCATGATTAGCCAGCTCACCAAAGAGCAGCATTTCATTACATTGGAGTGAGATCTTTTTTGATCCTACTCTTTTTGCACATTTCCCCCGTTAATACCCCTTCTGATGTCTGATTAAAACTCTCACAGTAATGTGCCTACAACCCCCACCCACGCACCCACGCACACTCACTCACACACTCCCTCTATCAGACACAAAAAGCCAATTTGAGAAAATTAAAAATCTTTTAAAAGGATGTAGTTATCTCACCCGTTTTCCAACGGACATTTTTATGTAACTCAATTGATGCATGACTGCTTCCATTAACTTCTGATCCCTAAGTTGGTATAAATACTCTTTTCAATTTAGATAGTGCCGAGCGGTGAATGGGGCGTCGCGTTGCATGTAGAGTACGACCTCCGCCAGACTTCTTGACGAATCATTCATCCTTTTATGATCAAGCTCGCGCTCGTCCGCTGCAGCTCTGCCGGATTCACATTCAAAGAACCAGCTGTCTCCGGTGACATGGAGATACACATCTCTCAATCTTTTATGGTGACTAAAGCCTGAAATTGCATATGTAAATCTTTTATAACAAAATCCTGTGCCACTATCTGATTTTTTTTCACTCATTCTGAGTCATCTCAATCAATTTGCTTTCCCTTTATGTAAGCAAATGCCAGTTATTTATCTTCTCCGTCATCCACTTCTTAACTCACCCGGGTTTTATACATCAGACCGGCAATAAGTCACCCAGAGTAGGTTCGCATGACCACGCCCCCTTTTGGGGGAAAACAATCCCACGTCCCTCATAGACGGTAACAGCATAAACAGAAGAAGTTGACACATGTCTGCAAACCTCTACTTTAAACAACCCAGTAATTGTAATAACGCTGTGTCCAAGAGTTGCTGTGTAGTTGGTTGTACCAGCAATAAATCAAAATTCTCTGATCTCCAATTTGTTTCCCTGCCATGTCCTGAAACAGATATAATAGAGGGGCTTTATGGCTCCAAGCTATAAACCAGTCCAGCGTTGCGTCATCGCCAAGGCTGCGCTCCCTTTTGGAGGAAAGAAACTCGCTGTCACAGGGGAGAAAATGGAAAACGCTGAAAAGCTGTTGTGTAGCAGGTTAACCCAGGCTTTCACACTGAGATTTAAGGCACATACGATACGTGAATATTCACTGTCAGTGTGGTAAATGGCTAAATGATGCTTGTGAGGCAGTAATACAGTCATACTAGGGCTGTCAATTGATTAAAATATTTAATCGCGATTAATCACCCAATTGTCCATACTTTATGCAAATATATGTATATATTTAGTATTATAAATCGATTAATAACACAAAGCAATGACAAATATTGTCCAGAAACCCTCACAGGTACTGCATTTAGCATAAAAAAATATACTCAAATCATAACATGGCAAACTCGAGCCCAACAGGCAACAGCTGTCAGTGTGCTGACTTGACTATGACTTGCCCCAATCTGCATGTGATTATCATAAAGTGGGCATGTCTGTAAAGAGGAGACTCGTGGGTACCCATAGAACCCATTTTCATTCACATATATTGAGGTCAGAGGTCAACGGACCTCTTTGAAAATGGACATGCCAGTTTTTTTCCACCAAACTTTAGTGTACATTTGGAGCGTTATTTAGCCTCCTTCACTCTAGCTTTAAGACTGAGCCCGCTACAACCTCTGAAAGATTGATTGCGTTAATGCATTTAAAAAATCAGTGGCATTAAAACAAATGCATTAATATTATTATAATTATCGTGTTAACGTTGACAGCCCTAAATCGTACATTAATGTTATAGCGGCATAAGACTGTTGGCTCCAACTAAATCTCAGCCTATAGATCAAACAGTCGGCTATTAACAGTCTGGTTGTTTACAGACAACACTTAGCCTAACGTGATTCAATCAAATATGTACAGATGTCTGCATAAGTACTTTCCAGCCACTGTGTTGGATGGGGGAAGACTGAAGGGACATGATGGCGATCAACCTTAATTTATTAAGGTATCGCGAACGCTCACGTTCAGGCAAGGTCGCAAAATAATTATTGGGCATGTGTATAAAACTAACATTTGTATAACAAAGATGAATGCATACAAATTTTGTCAAAATTACAATCCAAACATACGTCAAATTGCATTGAAATCTATGGGATCTTCGGTTTTCTTTCCTCCGGAAGGGGGGCGCGGCCTTGACTTTTGTGCGAAGTACCCGTATGTGACGGTCTGATCTATACAGTGCCGGAGCAACCTTGCATTTTTGCCCTCACGCCCCGTTCCTCTGAGGCTCATAGCTTGTAAGTGTGTGTGCGAGAGCGAGAGAGGGAGAGAGGGAGAGGTAGCAACACTCTAATGGGGTTTATCAAAGTCAACCTGAATACTCTAACAGTCTGGGCCTGAACATCAAAGCCCAGTATCCTCTCCACTGCCAACTACTCTGGACATCCATCAAACACCCTGGCAGGGGAAAGCCTAAATTGACTAAATTGGATGACGGAAATGTTTCCATTGTAAGGACAAATACTCTGATGAAGGTCTAATCCCAGCGTGTCAATGTGACTGTGATAAAACCCGAAATTTCGGGGGAAGTTAGCTCAAAGGTGTCGCAAGAAGCTCCTTTCTGTGTGAAACTGCGTGCGAAAGAATGAAGAAGCGGTCAGTAAATTATGCCAGAATGCTGCGAGGTCTGCTCCAACATACTTTATGACATGCTATCGATTCAAGAGAAGATGAAAGGAAATGCTGTGTGATTTGATTTCTCATTCAGGGGTCTTAATTCCCCCTGACACGCATTGAGAAACAGACGGTCCTTTTGATTGCGGTGAATCTGACCAACAGGGTTATTCTCTCTGGGAGATCAGAGTGTTTCTCCCCATTTTTTATTCGACTTCAAAGGTTACACGCAGAAATAAATGCAGTGTATATACAGTATATATATTCATCTTCGTGATAGCTGCGGACACACTTTAATCCATCACGAATCTGTGTGTGTTGTGCGTGTGTCCGTTTGCATGTAGAGTAATGTTTGCATACTTTCCCTGCAGTGATAAATGAAAGTATATTTTTTATGATTAAAAAGCATCAACGCTTTGCACAGTAAACCCATGTAAGGGATGAAAATCCATTATGCGAATTGCACTTTACATTCTCCGCTGGTCACAGAAACAGCTATTTGCATGCTTCACTTTGAATTGCGGAGTTACATATCATCTTCAGCCATATGTTGCCACTCTTAAATGGAGCTTTCTAGTTAAGACTAGGCACCATATAGAAATGGATTTTGGTATTATGCTGCTGCTGCACCATGAGATTACAGCCCTCCCCTCTTCTCGGGTGTATTTATGGGCTGTAATATTGTGAAAGGAGAGGTTGCAGATGAGATAAAAGGGGCCAT
The DNA here is from genome assembly GCF_015220745.1 of Sebastes umbrosus. Classification (NCBI taxonomy): domain Eukaryota; kingdom Metazoa; phylum Chordata; class Actinopteri; order Perciformes; family Sebastidae; genus Sebastes; species Sebastes umbrosus. The sequence continues at coordinate 13,416,376 of NC_051289.1, forward strand.
ATTGACCATAGTGCTTTCAGTTTGTACCCACGAGTGGAGCAGGAAACTGCACAGCCTTGACGAGAAGCAATGTAAAATGTCCTGATCAATTAAAATGATTTCCTAAAAGTGTTTAGAAATCAGCATATGAATAGGCAGGTCAACGATGCCTCATAATGAAAGAGGTTAATTTACCTGTGTGCACAATCTACAGCCGTGTGCACAATATACAACGTGTATGTTTAGCAGAAATATACCGTGTTCACCATATTAGTTATTTGTTAGCTAATTAGCCCTAAATACAAAGTAAATCCGGCAGATGTTGAGATATTTTACAGGATAAGTGAAAAGTTTGATCTGATGGTGGCCTTACATAAAACGTTAGAGGATCACCAAAGTCATAGATTGGTGCAGGAATGAGTCCTAAAACCAGAAAATGAGTTAGCATTTTAGCACTTACAGTTCCCTTGTATCAAAGTCAAATGTTTTTTTTATGTTTGTTTTTTTTAGATACTTGAAATAAGGTCTGTGGTTAACACAAGCTTAAGAGATTTTAACATTTTGTTCTACGATATAAAAATATGTCAGTGAATATTCCACTCGTGAATTTAGAAGCTTATACGTTTCTTAAAAAATGCGGTTTCTAACAAGTGGTCATCACGCTGACACATCCGCCTTTACAGCCTCGTTGTGTATATTCGCGTTCATGCGACCGCGGTGTAGTTTCGTTTATAGCCTAACGTTAACTGGAAAAAATCCCATTGGCTTTTTGACAAGGGAACCAGGGCGATGCTAACTTCCTGGTTTGGCCTACAAAAATACGTCATCACTGCACCGCTCTATTTGGATTCAGAAATTTCACGGCAATGCATCCGATGGTTGTCAAGATATTTCACCGAGAGCCAAAAATGTCAACCTTGCTTTTGGTGGCATCCGAGGAAAAGTCAGGGGAGGACCAAAAAATCAATTGGATTTTATCTGCTGGGGACCACGAATGAACTGTGCAAAATGTCATGGCAATCCATCCAGTAGTAAATATTGGTATTGGTATACAGTATATGCCACCCAATAAATATCAAGAAATAGCAGTACACAAATGCCATTTAGAAACAGTGTCACCATTACTTTGTCCACCAAAGACTGCTGACATTGATTTTTCAACAGTAAAATGTCCCACTTATGTATCCATATGGTACACATATCAACATTTTTTATTTATGTTATAGAATAATAAAAATACTATTGGCCAATATATTGTTATCTGCTTTTAAAAACAACTAATAGACATCAATATCATCCCTAAAAATCCAGTATTGGTCAAGACAAACCTGCTCACATATCATTCACCATATATTTCTATCAAAACGCAGCAGTGTAGATGCAGTGTAAGCAAACTGCAAAGGCCAATGCGCCAGTGACACACATACACATGCACACACACACACACACACCTTAACTGTATAGTTATTGATCGCTGCTCTCTATTTTGCTGAGACGGATGCTGCTTCTCCCAGGATGCTACTAGACCACTTGGCTGGTGGCCTTCCTCTCTCCCCTTTGCCTCTCTCCCTTTCTTGCTATAGATGGCTATCCTTCATCATCAGCCACATGCACACACACACACACACACCTCAAGTCATCACATCACTACTAATCACCTGCCTCTCTTGCTTGAATTTAGACAGCTTGCAGTCCTTCACATTTGTCTTTTTCCCCCATCTCTCTCTGCTTCTGTCAGCGTCTATTTTGCCCATATCCCATCACCTGCTTTTCCCATTTCTCAATACTGTTTAATAGCGTGTATTCTTTCACTTCCGTCCTTCTCTCCAGCCCCTGCCATTTCTCCACATCCTGCTGTTTCTTTATTCTCTTTCTACTCCAAAAAAAAACCTCCATGTCTCTGTCTCTCTCCTTGTCTCACTTTCTCGACAGCCAGGGCCAATTTTTCTTTCCGTGTCAGTCTTTGTGTGTCAGCCTGTTATTCCTGCCATTTTGCAGTGGACAGGTTGTACCCTGCCTCCGCCTCTTAGCAGCAAGCTGGGCGTCTCGCTGACTTACCACTCATCCTTGGTTGGAACTGGCTGTGTGTGCTACTAGATTATTTACAAAGCTACGCTCCGTCTTCCTTTTTGCTGCTTTGTTGCCAAACTTCATTATAGTTCAGAGCACTCTGAGAAATAATTTCCTACAAATCATGACTGTTTTCTGATTATTTACTAAATTAGAGAGGCAACTCACGCTTATTTTCATCACTGGTTAATCTGTTGATTATTTTTTTCCATAAAGCAATTAATTAAGTCTGTAAAATGGCAGGAAATGTTGAAAAATGCTCGCAAACATGTCTACACCCCAAAGAGACATCTTCAATTCCCCTTGTTTTGTCCAACCAAGAGTCTTAAATCCAAAGATATTCAGTTTTTAATCATATGAAACAGAGGAAAGCAGCAAATCTCCACTTTTGAGTCGTCTTAACTAGAGAATGTTTGGCATTTTTCCTTCATAAATGACTTAAACAATCAATCGATCATCAACAATGTTACCGTTTTCATTTTTCTGGTGATCGACTAATCAATTGATCGACTAATCAATCTCAACTCTAACCTGTATACAGTATCTAAAGGAAGGGTGTGATTGTGAAAACATCTTACACATTTGTTATTTGTTCTTACACAAATATTCCTACCATCATCCTCTTTTTTATATTCAGAAAAATGAAACATATTTTTAAGATTGATAGCTAGGAACATGGTGGAAGAAAGAAACTGGAAAAAGTGATGTCTCTTTCTAGAAACAATATTCCGATTACTCAGGATACTGTAATCCAAAGACTTCATTATGAACTATTTTCATTGAGAGCAACGTATCCTCATACAATGGTTTGTACAATATCTTACAAAAAGTTATTCCTAATTATTCATGTGTTTTCCTACAAATGCCCAGCAACACGTGACGCATTTGTCTTTTTCTGCTCCAGTCTTTTCAAAATAAACTTCACAGGGAAAATTGGTTAGGTTTAAGCAGAAAACATTGTGGTTTGAGTTAAAATAACACTGGAAGTAGCGTAACATAGTTACGGAAGTTACGTGACAAAAACGACTAAGTTAGGTTTAGGAAAAGATCGTAGTTTGGGATAAACTAACACTGGAAGTGGTTTAACTTAACAAATAAATCAACGTTGACATCTGGTTTCACACAGGGTACGAACACCGGTCATCTGGATGAAAGTCCGGCATTCTTTGATCCACTCTTTATACTTCCTTGTTTAGGATTACGTTGATTACATACAACTTGATTTCATAGGATATATATAAATACAAATTACAGTGCATTACTTTTCGTAGGTATAGCTACAAACAGTGCATGAGAACAGCCTGGATTGATATAACCATATATGTTGTTTTTTTTGTCCAGAACATTAATGGAATCGCCTCACATAATTTTAAATTTCGAGCTTTCATTGCATTTCTCCATTTCATGTGACTACAAAATAATTTGTCCATATTGTAGGGTATAAGTTGCACTGAGTAGCTACTGTACTGTATGTCTCAGTAGTCCTCCCACCAGGATGCGAGTCGCTGATTGCTTGGCATGTTTTTGACAGGCACACACAGTTTCAGGTGTAGCTTTCACTTGGCTCAGCAAGGTGTTACTGAGCACTACTCTGGTGTATTTGACATTTTTTATCTTATGCTCAACTAAAGCCGCTTCGTGATTTATGACAAACATATGGATAGATTTCTGTTGGGTTGTTGAATAGGCATGTTTCTAGCACGAGAGCGGGTTAGGCTACAGGAGTGAAAACACTGAGTTTTTTTGGGGGGTTTTTTTTACATTACATTGCTTTTGGTGAAATAAGCAGGGGGAATTTGAGCTTTGTAATGAATTCAAATGAATATTGAACACTATACTTTACAAATTGCAGTTAACGCAAGAAAAGCTCCCTAATGCAGCATAAGTGAGATTTTAATGAAGTCACAAACACAATGCACACAGCAAAATTATGTTACTCCTGAGACATTCTGCATGGATAAAACTCCTTATTAAACAGCCTCTGTGAAACTTGACCATTGATGGGGCAGTAAATTATGTTTTAGGCGTCTTCCCAGAAGGCTCCCTTGTTTTCTAACAAGTGAACTGTGACCTGTTGAGTAATTTAGTTGTGGGAACCACAGTTGCAACAGCTTAACAAGCAGTAATCTCCTCATCTGGCACGATGTTGCTGTGTCAAGCACAAGTGGGCTTTATTTCACTCATTCGTCGGAACCCATCAAAAATGGATAGAACTATTTTTAACTTGGCACCTGTGAAATAATGCATGTGAGGAAAGGATAATGAATGATCATAGCAGGTGTCAGAAGTATTCTGGTTTAAAGCCCCAGGGCTGAGGGAAAATTGGACAGATCTTGCTGTGTTTATTTATTCATGCTCGAATCTGGCAAGCATGTAGCGAAAGCTATGTTGCGGTACAGCTTCCCTGCCGCTTAGACCCCTACAGCTAGTGCTGAGAGCTAGTGCTTGGCTAGCTTCCTGTTGCCTTCTTATTGTGCTGGTGGCAGGCGAGAGTCCCACTGCCAAGTAGGCCTTATCCTTCCTTAAAGCTGCAAGTGTTATTTTGGAAAAAAAGCACGATCACTGCTTACGAGGCTGGAGAACATTTTAACTCCTTCAAACTCAATTTGTTGCTAAACTGTAACTTTCAACAAGTCACTTTCTTCTTGAAAATCCATACAATCGAATTCTGTTTACAAATTATACACTTGTTAAAGCTAGGGTTGGTAATGTTGAGAAATTAGCAAGCGTATGCTAGGTTTTTAAAATTATCCAACTAAAAAACCCAGCCCAGTGTTGTCAACTCTTCACTAATGAAAGTCCTTAAATCTAACAAGGAAATCGCCAAGTCTGCAACACTGACAGTCCATCCGTTCAAGCCTCCCTCCAAAAGCCACTCCTCCAAAATTATCATAATAAACGTAAACAACAAACATGTTAGTTAGTACTCACAGATGTCAAGTTAACAACTTGTAGAAGACTCCGGTGACGCGCAATGAGTGCACGGGCTGAGTATGCGCAAGCAGGCCAACCCTGTCTCCTACAAAATGACGTTCCCATACAACTAAACTGCATTCTCAGTTACGTTTCGAGGGAGTGGTTAACGTAATAAGTTGAAAACAATACAAAACAAAAAAAAAATGCAACAAAACTACTTGGTTAGGTTTAGTTAAAAAAATCATGGTTTGGCTTAAAATTACTACTTTTGTTACATTACTAAGCTATAAGTGAATTTGTACTTTTAGTTTCACACCTGACATGGCAACCTCCTGAGTCTCTGTATATGTGATACGTCAGAATTAAAATAATCAGTGACAAAATACATTTCCCTTGAAACGTAAATCACAAAGCAGTTTTGTTGTATGGGAACGGAATTTTTAGGAGACAGCGCAGGTAGGTAGACAGGTAATTTCATTTGAGCCGAATTAAATGGTTGGACAGGCTTATTATAGTCCTGCAAGAGCCACAGGTACCAGATTGTTTCATTGTTTATCATAGCATTGATTTACTGATTGATGTCGGAATGTAAAGATAATTTCAACAAATATAGCAAAACATGTTGTTGAAGAAAATTACCAACCCTAGCTTTAAGTAAAGTTTACTTGTGTGTGTTCTCCAAGCTTGGATGAGCTCTTACTTCAAATAGTGACTCTTAACAAATTGGACTTCCCAGACAGTAAGAGGAAAATAAGCCAAATTTGAATTCATGAATGTTGTTGGCCAAATGTTCAAGAAAGCCTAAGGAGGAAAAACACTTCAGTTGTACTCGCCCATTAGCTGTTCTCAACTGGCAAATGGCTGCACTTCTCTTTTTCTGTTGTACACCCTACTGCACACACCTGCAGTAAAACACACAAGGAGAGGAGCGCCTGTCTTCAGAAACTGCATGAGAATCTGCACTGACAGATTTGCAGATCTTGTGTTAGTAATGATAAAAATGTGTGTCTCTCTCAGTGGAGGAGGTTATAAATGTTTTTTTAACTTCAAATAGTTCCCCCCGGGATCTCTCCAGTGCAGGTCCAGTGAATGTGCACAAGGTGTTCTTGTGTGTTTTCGGCAAGCTCAGAGAGGAAAACCTTAAACTTCAAGCTAGTGTTGATCTCCCCTGCGGAGGCAAGGGGAGCTGGGGATGCATTTAATGGATACTCACACACATACTGTACAAGGATACTAGTAAAGTCAATTTATGTACTAAACATCCTTATCTATACAGCCAGTGTGTATGCACACTGTATGTACTTAAATGCACACAGATGCGCCCTCATAAATCTCATGATGCAAACTCATGAACAAACAGTAATATAAAGTTGTTCATTTACACTCTGTGATGAAAATTTTATGAAGTGAAAGAGTACTCATATCTTTCTCATATTGATACGTCTTGGAGGACTTTATTGGTCTGTAAGACACGTGGAGAAATAGTAATAAGAAATCTGTTTGATCTAAGAGACGGGTAGAATTTGCCATTACATGAGACTTGAGGCATTTCAGGCAAGTCGTCATGCATTGTTTGTACATTTCAAAATTTACGTTTTAAGTTAAGTTCTATCCTTTGTGAAACTTTGTGCAAAAAAAAAAAACAAGCTCAACACATCTTAATGGCTTACATCATATTAAGCTGCCATCTGGTTTTGACAAGAGGGTGTGATAGTGCCACTCTGTAGTTTGCAATAAAAAAAACATGATGTGATAAAGATCATGTCTACTCTCTCTGAGATAAAGTTATACAGACCTGAAGGCATTGTAGAAGAGTCTAAGTGGTTTAGAAGGTCATTTGAAAACCGTGTTGTTGCCGTAATCTACTCACCAGCTTTGATTCAGCTTTATTGATCGTCATCTTAATCATACATCTGACAGCGGGAAGTATGTGACTCAAATAAAAAACACTTTTACAGTGTGGCGAATATGGAGAATGGAGATATCAAATGTGAAAAAGAAAAAACCACATGCCTTAATTTGAATTTTATTTCCATTTTTTTTTCTGTGTACAATTCATCATGGCCTGCAATTCATCTGTTTGCCATGATGAAATGATTGTGGCTGATAAATTAAAGGCACCCTGTGGAGTTTTTGACCACTTATAACGCTGTGGAGACAATGTCAGAGGCTCTAGCAGGTTCAGTTTTAGGGCTAGAGTGAAGCTAAATATATCATATGAAACTAGAAAACCTAAGGAATCCATTGGTACCAATTGGTGCCCATGTCATGCTAACATGTCAGGAAGGAGGGCTAAATAACGCTCTAAAGTTTAGCGAGGAAAAACTGTCATGGCCATTTTCAAAGGAGTCCCTTGACCTCTAACCTCAAGATATGTGGATGGAAATGGGTTCTATGTGTACCCACGAGTCTCCCCATTTACAGACAATGTTTTTTATGAGTGGGGCCCTTTTTTGTTTGTGTTTTGCGCACACACACACGCTATTTCGCTGATCAACAGTTGGTGGCATGAATATAAACAATATAAACAATTCACAATTTTGAAATCAAAAAACAAAACAGCTTTGCAAATGTTAGAAGGAAATGCATTCAACACATTTGTTAGACCTCAAGGACACACAGTGGGTTTTGGTGAGTAACACTGAATGTTAAAGGTGCTCTATACAATATCCAGGTAATATCTACCTGTGCAGAGAATGAAGTCACTTTCCCTCAGTGTGTGTTATGTAATCTGAGCTTCTCCTCCTTTGTTGTCATATCCGGGCCGGTTGCACGTGCCTTTTTAGTGCAAGTTCGTGCATGTGAGTGCGCCCCACTGGCTCGCTCACGGCCGCCGCTCTGCAATGCTCTCATACGGCGGTTACAGCTGGTAATGCCGTACTGATCGCCGGCGCTGTTGCGTAAGCATAGCACCCACCCTCCGTTTCCCCTCAGGTTAACCATGTTAGCTCAGTCAGCAGTGTTGCCTTTGTTTTCACTGTTAGCGCTATTAACACCATTACCTACGAGCCGTTGGCTCGCCTGTTGCCATGTTGAGAGCTGTGCGGAAGCAACAGAAATGCTCCCAATCTCGCGTTTAGCACCTTTAATATAGCTTGTTTGCAAGAAAACTCCACTGGGCACCTTTGAATCATTCTGAACTTAATACTTAACACCTACTTCTACTTAACACCTTGGTGTGGTGTAATGGTAGTGACAGACAGCTACCCCTCTATTTACAAAAGAAGTAGTTTCAGTTTGAGAAGAAGCTTTAGAGAGTTAATGACAATACAGAGCTCTGATATTAAAATTAAAAAGAGAATAATAACTTTTGAAACATTTACATCATAAGTTTTCTATGAAAACTTTATTTTGCTGTACCACATTTTGTGATCCAACTTCATATACAAGCTGATGTGTAAGTGAATGTATGTATGACTAAACTTAGAAAAAACAGCGATTGCAACCTTGTGTATCACTCTGACATTGTTGCCCATCAAGTTGGTTCTCTTGACACAGATGTCCCATTACAATGAAACACTCAGCATCCCTGATGTAAAGTGATGCCAGGCATGTATGTGACATGTCAAAATGATGCAAACCTCAGGGTGTGAGTCTGGTTTCCTTGTTTCTGGGCTGTCGTCGCTCTCATGAGTCCAAGGCTAGTGACCTTTAGACCTTCACAATGACAGCGAAGCACAGAGACCACACATCCAGCAACGCATACGCCGACACTGTTTATGTCAACACGTGAACTCCAGGATATAGGGCTCGGATGTTAAACAGTCGCCAATACAGCGCTTGTGCCTCGGACACTCGATTTGATGGGCGGAAATGTTGACAGTGTGTCATATAATGGTTCAGTGACGGCCTGTTTGACGTTTCCAACTCAAGAATGATGGGCAAAGGCTGGAAGATGAAGGAGAGGGAGGGAAAGAGAGGCTTTCCTAACCCCTTTCTGTTCTGCACCATGGGATAGAAAGCACAAGCGGGGAGAGTTTGACAGGACAGGAGAGAGAGGGGCTGGCACGTTGACAGCTTCTCTCTCTCTCACACACACACAAGATCTACACTGTCTAAGACCTGTCAGAGGTCAGGTGTATGGCTCTTTTCCCTCATAATTTGTTTAAAAAAAAGTAGGTTCCCCCGTCAACACCGTCACCTTTGACAAGTGAACTATTTACGTTCTAAGATGCAAAGTGTGCCGGAGTTCCCTGAGGAGCATTGTTAAAATGTTATTGTGGCAGGAGTGTACTGCAGGAGCTGATAGAGGGCAGAGCCATCAAAAAGCTGAAAGTACGCAGAGCCTGTAGAGAGGATCAGGCGAGGGTTATTATCTTTTTTTCCCCACTGTTTTCCAGATTAAAATCATTCAAACATTTACTGCAAAGTGTGGATGATAAATAACTAGTTTGTGGCTGATAGGGGTTTAAAAGAAATCTAAAAACAACAAAATACAGCCTAGAGACCAACATTTTTTTCATCCATTTTATATATAGTATAGGATTTAGTAAAAAAAATCTGTAATCGTAATGTATATGTACAAACAGATTGCTATATTGATTGCCACTGCAACAGTTTCTCTCCTTTTATCCGTAAAAGAAGCGGATATTTCAGTGAGGTGTCGGGCGGGGGCGGGGGGGTTGAGTGCAGTGGCTTACAATAGAATTGAAAATAGATGGATAGTGAAGAAGGGGTGGATAAAAAAAATGAAACAGGATATGAATAAGATCCAAAAGAGACAGAGCAACAATTCAGTTATTAGACCTTTCCCCCTTGCTCTCACGCCTCTGAGTGTCCAGGCTTGGAGTCGCTACATCTCATGGACATCCTAAGCACTGGGGACACATATAGATTAGCCCTCAAGGGCAGTCTCACAATGAGCCCATTGGTGCTGACTGATTATAGATTCAGCTTGACTGTTCTGCTCCTGCATCGACTAAGGATATCAATGGAAGGGGACAGTGTCACAGGAGACTTCCTAAAGTCACAGTCAAGATTATAGTGAATATTTAACCAAATGCTATCACGGCGTCCCACAGAGACTACTACTTTTTACACTTTTTTTAATCACATTTTTCTTTTCTTTTTCAGTGACACTATGTTTTACATTCATACACAGCTATACACTTTTGCTCATTGAAAATGCTCACTACAAGCTATTGTTTGACATTGCTTCCAATGTGGAAACAAGACTAACAGTACATGCCCACATGGGGTGTTTATAGCAAAGGGATTGCCTCGCTTTCCAGCATTGGACGCTTGATGGGCTGCCACTTGACACAAGGCACTTGGCATCTGATTGGACGAACGCTTACCGTTGTGAACTGCTGCTCCCATCTTTCAAACCGGAACCAACATTGCGGCTAGTTTAGGAAACTTTCTTCTCTTGTGTCACGAAAATAGTTCTTAAAAATGTGTTCCTGAAAAATGAAAAATTTTATGCCAGAAATAAGCCCCGCAGTTGCTGGATCTGTCTTTATTTTCCATCGACAACAGTTAATTTATAAGTTTCTCGGGAGTTTCCAGAGGCAATGAGTTGTGTCGGTGGCCTTTGATTTTTAGAAAGTACCCTAGACCTCAACTTTATGCAAATGAGGAATGGCCAACGTGACGCCCTGTCTCTCGAATCATGCCACCACGCTAAGTTGCTGAGTTGCGGACAAAACAAGACATTTGAGGACGTCATCTTGGGCTTTGGGAAACACTGATCAACATTTTTTTACACTTTTGTGACATTTTATAGACCAAACAACTAATCGAGTGATCGAGAAAAAAATGAACAGATTAATCGACAATGAAAATTATGGTTAGTTGAAGCCCTTGTGCGTACCGAATTCCATGCCGATCCTACCAATAGCTGTTTAGACATTTCACTGAAAATCAAAAATCTCGACCTTACTTTGGCGCTAGAAAAAAAAGTCACAGGATCACCAAAGTCATTAGGATTCATCCTCTGGGCACCATAGATATCTGTACCAAATTTCATGGCAAGCCAGCCAACAGTTGTTGAGCTTTTTCAATCTGGAGTGTAGCGTTGGACCGACCAGTGGCTAAAATTGTTACATTCAAACTGTAACACAAGAAAACTGTATTATATAGCAAGATATATCCATGTAGTTATTTCTGCATTTCATTGAGGACTCTAGTATGTATTCTAATTTATTGCTCACTTGCTTATTCCAATAAGGTTTTATGCTTTTGTTCTTTTTCCTCATTTACATGGAGGTCAGAGTGTAGGGTCAGCAACAGAACAGCGCATCTTAAGAAGCTTGAATCATCAGCGCCTTGACCTTCATGCGGACACACGACTTTAAACCCTGCCCTGCGTTGTAGCTGTTCATTATGCGCTATGAATTTTTCTGCATAACACCAGCGATATGAAAACTTCTTTAGAAATTAAAGGAGAATTTGTTGGATGTGTTTTGCTTTGCATGGCAGCGGTCCAGTCTTTATTAGAAAGCATTTTTTTAGTGTCCTTCGCTGACTGAAATAATGAGCCAAAGAGGTGTCCATATGGGAGCATGTCAGAACAGTCATAAAAGCAAGTGGCAGCAGTGCGACAAAATGGAACATCTGGATGCTGAAAGCTGAGCATGCATGCTAATCTTTAATCTACACATGTAGCGTGGGTACTAATTTATGCACACACATACTCTTACACATCACACATGCAGATAAGTTGAGAGTCCTGCATGAACTCTCCCTCTCTTAGACACAGTATGATTGACCACAACACAATAACAAGCTCATATCTCATCCTCCACTCAATGAAATCTGTCAGTGATCAATCATATCCCGGGATGAGGGTGTACTGAAATTTATTGTGTGACACTGGAGCAGCTCTCCCTTTTAGCATGATGGTGGTGAGACTGCAGGAGACGGACACAGCAGTGTGGGTGGGTTCCAGTTTATAGTTCACCACTTGTTAAATGTGCATGCGGATATTTGTTGCTGTGCCAACAGGGACTTAATCAAGTGTCACTGCAGTGAGTGGAGGTATATTTATGTGGGCATACCTATTTATGTCCGTGTGAGAAAGTAGATGGATTTAACATCTTGTTTTGTTGTATAGTAAAGAGACCTGAAGTCTTTTCTCCTGTGAGGGGGTTGATTTAAAGGAACAGTTGGACATTTTGGGGAAATGCTGTTACAGTTTTTGGATGGATTAACCAAACAATATGTGTGTTAAGTGAGTTTAAGTGGTTCTGCTTGTCAGATTTCATTACCTTTGGACACAAGCTAGCTGTTTGCCCCTGTATTCATGCTATCTTTATGCTATGCTAAACTAATATTCTGTTTTTTATACTAGCTGTTGGATAGATTAACCAAACAAATTCATTTACATTCATGCATTCTGTAACTTACTAATGTATAAAACATATTAAATACACATTTGCACCTTGCATAAAACCCTACACATTTGTGATTATCACGACACGTACTTATGTGTTTATGCATGTGTGCAGGTGTGCACACACTGGCTTTGAAGTGCTGATATCTCAGTGAAGCGTTATTGATTATTGGCTCCAGTACCATCAATAAGTGAGATCGCAGTCTAAGATGAAAGCAGAGTAACCACGAGTGTAAAAGCACAGACGTGCTGAGTTTTTCCAACCTGGATCAGCGTGATAGAAGAATTGATACTCAAACATTCTGACCTGCTCTGCTCTGCTGTGAGTCCAGGTAGGAAATGCTTTACTCAGCTTTTTTTTTTACACACAGTAGCAGCTGCGGTAGAAGACTTTTTTCCCTCTGCGTTTCTTTTTTTTTTTCCTTGAGAAACACCTGCAGGATTTTCAGGTCCTCTTGGGGATGAAGCAACAGCTAAGAAAGCGTGTGAAAATGTATGACTTCTGCAGTTGCTTCTTAATTTTTTTAGCTTCTGTGTGACGTGAATTGGCTCTCGGTGGATATTTTGCACATACAGTATTTATCTCAAGTGAATTTATGAAATGATGAATGCATGATTGAGTGCTTGCGTTTGCTCTGAAAGCTGCCTGGGGGACATAGGATGTCTACAGAAAGGTGAAACAAGAAAGGTTCCTTACCTTTTCTTGCACTAAAAATTTGATGATCAAGTCTTTTTGTCAATCAATACTAGTATTTCAAAGAATAAAATGCAAATAATAGAAAGGTTCATATGATTGAAATACTTAAGGGTGTGGATTTCTAAAGCACCCCCATTTCAATTCAACGTTAAGGCATTTCAGCTGTTTCATTGTTCCCAAATCGTTGGCGAAATGAAGTCCAACACTGCGGTCACCCTCCATTACCCTCTAGTCTGCTCTGCTGGGAGTTGTTTGGAACACTAAAACCTGAGGTTGCAAGTGTAAATGCAGTTTTCAGTGTGCATATAGACATTTCATTTCCATTAGTATGTGCGTACAGTATCACCCTGCCCTTCCCCAGCATCCCTCCCTCCCTCTCTCTCTCTGTTGATTGCATTTACTTATTTGGATGTAATGGCCGTGGCCTGAAAATATGCTATGCTGCAAGGAAAGCACTCAGCCTGGGCATTTGCCGTCATTATGTTTAACCACTCTGGGTGATTACTTACCTGGCAATTTCATGCGATTTCATATTTAATGTGACATTTTTGGGAGAATTGACACAATCGTTGATGTAAACAAAGTGAATCTTATTTTTTTCTCCAAATAACCATCCAATGAAATGAGCGTTCCGGTTGGTGTGAAGCCAGATTTCGGCAGTTTGCTGCCAGTCACTGTGTCGAGCAGTCTCTCCAAGGATAAATCTGCTGACTGGCGTAAATATGTTCTGCCTGTTATGGCCTTAACGCGCAATCAGGATTGGTTGGCTAAATTTAGCTGGAAAAGTGTTTTTGAAAATAGACTGCATAGAGAGAGTTGGGGAGGGTAATAGCAAGGAGTTAAAGAGAGGCAATGACACATAGAACAATGAGTATATTACTTTTATTATAAACTTAGGGAGTAAATTAATCCGACAAATCCAATTCAAACTGATCAAACCTACTTTTATTGTCATGAGCAAACGATACTGTACATGAAAGAGGAAAGAAAGCCAGTTCAGTTTGATCAAATGTGGAATGAATTGGTCAAAAATGGCCTTATGTGTCCCCATACAGCTGCTGTTGCCAATACTGGTTGAGGAGACACCAGCCCTGCATGGATTATCCTCTGGGCTCAGTGGAGAGAGACTCAGTCAGACCTAACACAGGTAGCCCACCACACTGAATATTTCCATTGTGATTCAGCCAATTTAACACCTTGGCGTATCCCTGCAGACAGTGGTCAGAGTAAAGAAGACAGGAGATCGAAGCTTGTGGCTTTGTGCACGTCAGGGTTCACTTGATCTTTCCCCGTGGCGTGCTCACTTGGCGTGGTTACCTGCAGTGTTGTGTTGTGTGGTCAGAGAGGCCAGTGTTGGGGCGTTAAAATAAGCTGCATTTCCGTGGTGACAACTGAAAGCAGCGGCTTGCTGACGTCTGTGAAGAAAGTGTGGTGGCTATTAGTTGTGAGCCATCCGCTGCTTGCAGCTTAACATCTAATCAGGTGGGAAGAAGCCAAAGGGAGAGGTGGGACTGATATTAAGCCGCAAGCTACACACAAGATGTTAGCCCTGTTTTGATGTAGTGGGATGAGCAATAGGTCCAGTTGGATTTAGTACTTAAAGCTGCTATAATCAATATTTTACAATTGATCATAACTAAGTGTATGTACAGTATAGGGGTCGTTGGTAGTGATAAACGCACATATTCTGCAGTTCCCCTCAGTTCTACAGAGCATTTTAGCGTCTTTCTGCTCTTGTTTTGGCTTTCTAGGCCATAACTTTACTGCTTTGGTTCCAGTCTGGTCTCCTAATAGTTATGTTCCCAGACAAAGACACTGCACTGTCAATTACGTTTCGAGGGAACGTATTTTCACCCAGATTAGGTTTGTTTTTGCCATATCAAAATACATTTCTAAACAAAGTCTGCAAAGGGAGGAGGTCGGGGTGGATGGATGGGTCAAACAAACACAGGACTTTCACCCAGGAGACCGCTGATCGTGTTCCATGAGAAACCAAAAGTAATGTACTTATTTGAACCAAAACCATGATCTTTTTCTAAACCTGACCAAGTAGTTTCGTTGCCTAAACTTAAACGTAATTGAAAATGCAGTTTTCAAACACCAAAAGCACCTCAAAAGCACCACAAGAGGTTAAAACACTATCGATATGAGATTCAACGTATCCTTGGTTTGCAGAAACGTACAATGCCAACATTTTATTCTGGGGACTGTTGGTTCAGTCTCAGTGCTCTAATAGCGTCGTTTTCGTCACAGCAGACAGTTGTTTTCAGCAAAAAAGCTCTAAAAACTACTTTACGCCACCTGGCCAACACCTACCCAAGACAAAGTCAGAAAGTTAGAAGCTAAAAAGAGAGTGGATGGAGGGCAAAATCAAACTAAAAGAGAGTGAATATTGGACTATTGACCAAAAAGCAGTTAGTGCAGGTTTAAAGGGATACCAAATTAGTTATTTAGCATTGCAAAGGTTGGGTGTCTTGCAACACATTAGAAAAAATGGTCCAAATGAATGCTGTAGAGGCCAGGATATCCTGCATTTTAGTACTGAGAATGGGTAAAGCTCCAAAATCATTGGATCCTCCACTTCCAATAATGCAACTTCTTTCCAAACTTTCCCATGGTCCTTTCCTGCCTGGTCAACATCCACATCTTTCTGGTGACATAACATGGGTTATTTACTCAGACTTGATCCCCCTTTTTGTTCCCCTTTAAATGTTATAATTGACTGTAAACATTGGTATGTGCTGAAGTGAAATCCACTGCTGCATGTCTCAAATACTTTAGAATACTCATTAATTTGTTCACCGCTGTCATAAAAGCAGATTTTAAACAAGATTTTCTACAAAGCCACTGTCTAATCTCGTTTTAGCTCATTCTTTATTACAAAAATGTGAGTCTCAGTTTGGGGTATTTGCTGTTTTCTCAAGTGCTCAATGTTCAAAATCTCTCTTCGATTATTCCTCAAAGGAAATCCATGACTCTATAACTGCCCCCCTCGTGTACTACCGTAATAAACTGCACTCCATACCGACAGCCTTGTTTTCCACAAACAGATATCAGAAGTAGCTGTTATAGTAGCCCATGTGTTGTAGGGATTATGTTCTCAAAGGGAACATGAATGTTGGAAATGCCAGGACTGAGGGGTTTTATAGTTTGCTCTGCCTCTGGTCTAATGACCAGTTCCCTTTAGAGCTCTTGTTGTGCTACACAGCTGCACTGCTGGTGTAATATTCTTAATGCAGCTGTAAATCCTTTTACGGCTATTTCCAACAATTTGTCAATCACTTTAGTGATGGAAAAGGGAAAGAAACCGTGGAGCTCTGAGGCCAAAGTTTCAATCTGCATCTTTCTCCTTGTTTCTTAATCTCTCTCTCATAATCTCTCTCTCCGCAACCACAGATTGAAATGCTTCTCCCCTCACTCTCCTTTATTTTTGCTTTGCTCACTGATTCAGCCTTTTATTAAAGGCTAATATTACACACAATTTCACCTTGAAATCCCATTATTTCTAATCTTAAACCATGTTACCATAACCGTTACTGCACTAACGTTCTGAATTGCCTCCATTAAATCCACTTGTGTTTGTATTGGCCACTAGCTAAAGTGTGTTTGGCTGCAGTTTATCACCCCACTGGGTCAAATTGTAGCCCATTGTTGGCATAGCAAAGTCCGTGAGCCATTGATTCCCCCCTGGGCCCTCTGGAACAGATGCAGAGCGGCACTGAAAATTGAAACAGGAATCTGCTACCTCTCATAATTCCATGACAGCGAAATGAAACAGTATCTCAAGAAAGCAATCAGACTCTCAAATTACCTTTCTTGGGGGTGCATTGTTTGCAGATCAGCAGAACTGTCCTCGCTCTGTCCCTTTATGTCATTGTACCTCTCTCTCTCTCTCTCCCTCTCTGCCTCTCAGACACTCTCTGTGTGCAGTAATGAGTGGCAGAGTGGCGATGTAGTGTTGATTTATTGCATGGTTGCCCAAATGGAACCTGGATGGAATGTGTCTGTCATTGGGACGTCACTTAGACAGAAACACCTGTGATGCCTAGGGACAGCTAAATGCTCCATCAGGAATGGGTTCCCGTCTGAGCCATCAGTGGATTTTACACACAAGCACAATCGAATGCATTCAAAACAAAACGTGCACTCTGCATTGACGGATCTGCACAGTCGTTGATGTAGCTGCATATATACAGTATGCCAGAGGTGTAGTGGTGTGTATAAATAATCTATTGCATTAAAACAGTATTTTATAGATGTATCATGTCAGACTCACAATGGACAGTTTAAAAATAACTGTGTCAAAATCGAAGCAGCAGAACCAGAGATATCGTCTATTTTCTTCCACAAATTCTTCTTCCCTGTCAAAATCTGGTTTACTCATTACCCACAATGCAATTTTACCACTGACATTTGGGTGCGTTATGCTTCTAGCGGGTAATGTAGCCTCGAGCCGCTAGCCTCAAGCAGAGATGAGGAGCAGGCTACGGAGGTCTGGTGATCTCACTACTCCGTAAGACCTGTAAACAGACTCTGATGTGTAAAATCGGAGTTCCCCTTTAAAGATACAACCAGTTGGCAACTCCGGTTCTGAAAAGTGAAGCCAATGAGGAAGTGCCTTAAACTTGCATTCTTTCTAATAGCCAGCAGAGGGCGACTCCTCTGGTTGCAAAAAGAAGTCTATGAGAAAATGACCCTACTTCTCACTTGATTTATTACCTCATATACATTGTAAACATGAGTTTATGATCTCAATCACTAGTTTCAAGTCTTCTTCAATACAGCATGATGTTCATATAGTAAATTATGGTCCCTTTTAGAGTCAAATTGACCATAAAGCAGGGTAGGGCATGGCTACCTTGTGATTGACGGGATGCTACCGCGGCGTTGTCCGATCTGGGTGATGTCCGTGTTTCGGATTACAACTTTAACCCTTTCACAGTGTGTTTTCAGTTCATGAAAGTTAATCATAACCTTTTTGGTTGCCTAAAAATGTCTTATTCAGCGTTTGGTTGTACTTAACTCCACCCTCTCATGTCATTTCTAGTTGCAAATAACCAAAATGGCAACAGCCAAAAACGGCATTCCACAAACCAATGGGTGACGTCACGGTGACTACATCCACTTTTTATATATAGTCTATGGGTCCTACAGAGATTTATGTTCCTTGAGTTAAAGTCTTTAAGTCAGTGTCTCCTTTCAGTCAATGGTGCGGTGAAACGCTGTCTTCTGAATAACCACATGGAACAAAAGTCCCTTGGAGAGGTACAGTATGAAACACGAGCACTACTAGCTAATCCTGCATATGCACAGCTACAAATATTAAGCCAAAGCACATTATTAATGTCCATCAAAAAGAAAGTACTGTCTGACACACCAGCAACAGTCATAAGCTAGAGGAAGAAGCATCCCCAGATGGAGACGATGACTCCGACGGAACATTAGCTAACAACGCTGTACTGGCAGCCGCTGAACCGAAGGCTTTCACAAGTGTTCAATGCCATTCATAACACTGTTGCCCGAACATCTGCTGAGATTTTAAGATCTCTTAACAAGCAAGCTGGTCCTTCCTCTATTTGGCCTATGAAAACATCAATCATGGAAAATTACTACAAACAAAACATATGATAATTCATGCACTGTTGCAAATAAAACTACCCAACAGTAAGATAGTTAAAAGCTTCGCAGCATATCCACCTATACCAAGACACCACTGCAGTATACTCTACTGATGCACGTACACACATTCACACATGATAGGTTACATTGTTCGCAAGGTGCTGGAGTAGCGTTGCTTTGTGCCCTTGTCATTGTTTCCCAGCGGCTTTCTGGGAGAAAGGAAGGAGAGAATGAGGAGAGCAGTTAGCAGTTTGGCCAATAGAAGAGATGGAAGAGCTCTCACACACACACACACACACAGCCATAAACAGATTTCTCAAATCCATCACTGTGAATAAAGGTGCAAAATGAAGTGAAACTCCATCCCAGCGACCAAATTCCCTGCTGTCCTCTCACAGCAACAATCTTGATGGACACTTTTATTCGATGTGGCATATACACTGTGAGTGTATCGGTAGCTGCAGTATGTACCATACTCCAACAGTAAATGTTACAGGAACAGAATATAGCGGGATGTGTGGACCGAGAGATGGATTAATGGACAAATGAGCAGATTAATTAACAAGTAAGAGGTTTTCTCCTGCTACACCAATATGCTCAGTGGGCTGGAGTGACATTTTAGTCAATGAAATCAAAACTAATTAAGTGAGTAAATGAACAAAACACTCAATTAAGGGCATTACATCAGTGTATTTTTAGAATGCAATGTAATGTGCCCATATGGAAATCTAGTATATGTGCATTTATGAAATTGTCATATCTGCATATAGCAGAATACTATATATGTCCATACTCAAAATTGAAAAATAATAATTTATGGACATATATGTTATACCAATATATCTCTTATATATAAAAAAAAAGTCTAAATTCATATGTGTCAGTTTATTTATATTTGGCATGTATTTTAATGAACTATGCTATCATACATTTAAACAACAAATATGTGGAAAACATCTGTCCAGGCAGTCAAGTCTCTGTGCATGTGTTACATCTGAAAGTATTTTTTACTATCCAACCTTAATCAAATATATGTTTGTTAGGTTATTATAAATTAACGTCTCCGCTCTATGTGTGGCTTGTGACTCCGTAACCATAGCAACAGACAGACAGACAGACATACAGACAGATGCATCCACAGGGGGGGAGAGAAAAGAGAATACTGAAAAGACACCTTTGATTGACTCCAGTTTTATCTGTCAACCTTGCCTATCTATCACGTTCTGATTAAAAAGATTCATCTGTTAACACTATTTTTAGTTTGATCCTCCGAACAGGTCAGAAGTCCAGAAGAAAGTCATTAACTAATCCAGGCTGTTAACATGATGAATGGCACGGTTTTCAGACTTTATATTCAAGGCAACAACTCTGTTCTTCCATTTAGTATTACCCACCATTCTCAAGACCGCAAACAGCAGCAGTCAGAATGAACCAGTCAGACCTAAGAGCCATGTCATTTCAAACTTGTCTTGAGCTTTAAAAGTTAAAGTTAGACCCCTGTTATGACTTGACTCTTGAATATCTACCAAGTAGGCTACTTTTCAAGTTCACACAATAATGTAGAGACTATTCTGATCGCAATTTTTCGAAAAGCAATAGATCAACAAAAGCTAATTAAAAGATTTAAATAAATTATGTAAAGATTGTGTCACTCAAAGTAGTAGTAGTAGTACAAATGCAAACATGACTGAACTGAATTAAACGCTGGCCGTTCAATTGTATGAAAGAATGGTCACCGTAACGTCACCCATTGGTCTGTTGACTGCCGTTTTGAAGCCTTAAGTTTGTTGTTTTGGCCGTCGCCATCTTGGTTGTTTGCGAGAAGTGACACGAGAGGATGGAGCTAAGTACAACCGAACGTTGAATAACACATTTTTAGGCGTCCAAAATTAACTTTCATGAACTGAAAACACACTGCGAAAGGGTTAAAGTTGTAAAACGATTACACGGACAACTCCCAGACCGGACAACGCCGTGGTAGCGACCTGAGACCATAAACTCATATTTACAATGTTTACTAATCAAGTAAGAAGAAGGGTCATTTTCTCATAGACTCCTATACAATCAGACTTCTTTTTGCAACCAGACGAGTCGCCCCCTGCTGGCTATTAGACAGAATGCAAGTTTAAGGCACTTCCACATTGGTTTCACTTTTCAGACCCCATTGGATGTAACTACTGTATATTCCACTTTTACATAATAAATACATTTGGTGTTGATGAAGGGCTACTTTAGTTCATCTGCCAGAGCCATGATGGTACATCAGACTAAAGCAGGTTGGGAATGACTGCTTTAGAGGTTAGAGATGAACCAGATGACTCTGAGTGTCACGTGTTTGCCCGGCCTTGACCATAAGACACTGTATCCATATCTGCTTCACGATCTGCCCTGTAGCTGCTTCCCTTATGGAGATCAATAATGTATTTTCATGAATCATTAGTGCACAGACAAGGGCAGAGATCACACTGTTCTTGTAATCTATCTGAAATGCCGTGACAGTCCGTCCTCCAAGCTCCGACAGATGAAACTGATACATCTGGACACCGCCAATGGGGACGTACAGTATTGGGGTTAAGTGCCTTGCTCAAGGGCACTTGAGCCATCGATGGTTGAGATCGGGATGGGGATTACTCAGCAGCTTTTTTTTTTCCACTGAGATTTCAAGCCCCCTTAACTGTGTAGTTTTGGCGGTTGCTGTGATAAATCCAGGTCAAGGGCAGGCGGTATTAATGTGAAGCAGAGTGAGTTAAGCTTCCCTGAATAAACAACAGAAGCATTGTAATTCATGACACTTTGTGCACCATAAGCATGAGACACTTTTTTCTTTCTCTCGTTTTCCTCTGCAGACCAGTTCGGTACAGTTCTTAGCAGGATCGCTGGTGTGTAGCTGGTGCTGCTTGTGGCGTGACGTCGGGGTACACACATCGCCGCTAATCGCTGTCCGGGGCACAGACCCGGCTCACTGGCCATGACACCCAGGGTGTGGTGAATCCTATCAGCCCTCGGCAGATCCTGTGGCCTCCTCTTTTCACAGCTACTGTTCTGTGTAGTTGTGGTTCGTCATCCGCAGGGTCAACAAAGCCCTGTCGAGTGGGTATTAGCTATATAGCTAATCTTTACAGCGCCGTTTGATCGAAAAGGGGGTTTTCACAATGGCCTTTTGTTTGCTCAGGCAGTGTTTTTTGAATAGTCGAGTATGTAGCACGTATATATGTTTGTTTTGGGAGTTGAAAGCTGGGCGACCTGCTGGATTGAAAACTGCAGACTCAATAGAGGGAATGTGGAGATGTGACAATCACCTCTGCCAAAATTGTGCTTTAGTTGTGATTGAAAGGGCTGGAAGTAATCAAACTATGGAAAATCTGTCCTTTCCCGTTACCTCTTCTTCCTCCTGCCTGTCTCTCCAAACTCCATCCACAGCTGTGCCATGGTGTGATTAATGGCAGCCATTCATTAGCTTGATCAACCACTTTAGCCAAGATTATTAATCAGATGCTTATTTAAATGTCACTGCCGAGCAGCTGAGAGGAAATGAGGCCACTGGGAAATTGAGTTTTTGTGTGTGGGCTGATGATGTTTGTGCATGTTTGTGTCCTTTGGTTCCGGGAATATTGCCATACACTGATAACCCAAGAGCCTCATTCATATGCTGTTTAACATACATCGATCTCAGCAGCTATTACTGAAGGGAGGCAGCGGAGCCTAATGTTCAATTCCAAATGAAACGTACTGTAGTGTGTCTCATTAATAAAACATTGTGCCTGTGTTATGAAGAGCAGTACAATACTTCTGGGAACGTACAGTTACTAGAAATTTACATCTCCTGACAGTCCTGTTTCATTTGTGTGTGTGCGTCTGTGCTTTCTCAATAAAGGACATTTCCCACTACACAGCCAAACAGAGCTAATCAGGGCCTACTCATCATTTTGTTCCAGAATTTTTTACAAGAACAAATTCCTAATGATTATTTTTGTGTCTGGCTGCCAAACTGAATTACTGCCGCCACGCTGCTAGCATTATAAACATGTTTTTGAAGCAATGAGATGAGCAAATTTGAGCTGGCATTCGCAAGCTGCTCATGTGTGCTTCTGGGGGCGTTTGCGCACAACTTGTGTAAATTCAAGTCTCTGTGCGTCTCTCTCACTTTGCTAGCAAAGCTTTCACACACAGGTGTATACCTGCTGCACATAAGTCTTTCACTGAGTGAGTGAATGAGTGATGGAGTTACATGATTGGTCGGCCGAGCGTTGGAGTTTCCTCACTGGCCGTTGCTCTTTCAAAACGAAAAGGCGGGTACAGTCCTTTATCCACGTCTGGCTCATGAAACTTGGACCAAGCTGTCAAACTTGGCAATCTACTTCTAAAATGAAATGAGATTCAGCAGTGGCATAGCCTATTTCTCACTTAAAATGTTTTCAGAAGTAGATTTGGTGGATTGTTTAGACGGAATAAGTTTACGAGCAGGCCCGCCATGTTGTTTCCTGTTTGAAACGGCAAGCAGAAAAACCTCACGTACATTCAACGATAGGGTACGTCACCCCTTGAACAGCCAGTTCAGTGGAGCACCTATGGATTTAACATTATAAACATGACCACTGACTATTTGTATAACAATTTATCCACAAATTCCCAGACTGACCATACATGGTCCAGCCATATACCCGTTTTTGACCGCGTCTTGTTTTTGTGTGTGTTGTCGATCGATGACAGCGTTTTGCTCTTTGAGGAGCTTGACATGTGCATGAACAGTGCTGCAGGGCAACTTAAAGTCTGTGCCCCGGGGCTTTAGAGTGAGCATTTTTCTGTGTTGCAAAGGGTAAATACAGTAAGCTCCAGAAGATTACACTCTTAGTTGAGCTTTATGAAGAGAGGAAGGGGTGTGGCCGTGTGGATGTGCTCTGAATTCAGCTCAGTCTGGCATACAATGCAGTGGAGAGAGCGAACCCTATAGAGAAGCTGCAGTGTGAGTACAATGGCAGCACAGATTCCACATGTCAGCACATGCTGTATGCTGTGGTGAATTTCTATGTTACGGTATTTATTATTTGTCCTAGAAACATACAGCGACGCTTTTGTTTCATGTTTCACCCTGTAATCAAATATTACGAAGCGTGACCGAGCCGAGGCGTCTGGCTTCTAAATAACAAGGTTAAATCACGCACTGTGGAAAGAGTACACGCACTTTATGTAGTTCATCAATCATTTTATCAATCCACGTAATTGATTGAATCGATTAATCAAGGACGGCAGCAAAGGAGAGGGGGTGATTGATGGCGGAGGGGATGGAACTCACCTGATTGAAATTCAGGAGCCAGAGTCTAAAAAGGTCAAGGGTCGCACAAGAGGCATTTATAGGCACTGCAGCCTCTTAGCGGGACCTTTGTTGCCATGCTAAGAATAGCCTTTATCAAAAGTGTATGTATGTGTGCCTGCATACATCCTGCATCTATTCCTCTGAGGTTGCTTGGCCTTGTGATCGCGGTGGGTTGAGTGATGCCAAAGCCCAATAATAAATCTCTGGCGCAACCAGCGCAGATGACCTGAAGGTCACCGTTTCATTAACTGTCTTCCACCTTGATTTTCTCATCCCCTCGTTGCTGTCTCTTCCCTGCCTGCCTACCTGCTCGCTACACACACCTATAAGCATCCCTTGGAGGGCGACATGAATATAGAAGGAGGCTTGTGTATATGGTGCAAATAAACTAACAGGAATAGTTCGTCATTCTTGGGAAATACACCTTGCTTACTTTCTTGGACTGGAAACAGCTAGCCCAAAGGTAAAATCCACCTGCCAGCAACTCTAGAGCCCCATTTCCACCGCAGGAACTTTCCCCTGGAACTAGGAACCTTTTGAAGAACTCATTGTGTTTCGACAAGTTGTGGTTTTATGGGGGATGATGTGCTGGACTGTTTCTTGGCCAGACAGATTAAGAAAACAAGACAAAACAGTTCAATTAGCGAGCTTTAGAGGTGCTCGTAGAGTTTTTTTTATTTTATTTTTTTAAACTCTCGGACAGAGCAAGACTAGCTTTTTCCTTCGTTTCCAATCTTAATGCTAGGCTAAGCTAGCGTGTCCTTGCTCTAGCTTCATATTTATCATAGAGACATTAGAGTGGTATCAATCTTCTCATTGAACTCTCAGCTGAAAAGAGAATAAGATTTCCCAAAATGTTGAACTATTCCTTTAAAACGTTCACAGTTGAAGCTATTAATCGTTTTGTCGACAGGAAATTAATTTGTAACTCTTTTGATAATCGATTAATCGCAAGTGAAGTTATTTTTTATGCTAGATTGCCAACTTGTTTAATGGTTCTAGCGTCTCAAATGTGAATATTTGCTGGTTTTCTTGATCTTTTATAGGAGGAAATTGAATATCTTTGGGTTTTGGAGGACTGTTGATGGGACAAAACAAGTTAATTGTCAACTTAGCCTTAGGGAATGGCTGTGATGGGCACTTTTTTTGGACACTTAATAGACAAAAATATTAATAAAGAAAATAATCAGCAGATTAATCGATAATGAAAATAATTGTTAGGTGCAGCCCGAACCGTGGCTTACTGTATGTGCCATCTTATTAAAACATAAAGTCACATTTACAAGTGAGTGACGTCAGTATTGTCTGAATAAAGCAAAAGGCTGGACAGCTTTCATTCACTTCACTGTGGGAACTAATAGACAAGAAATAGCAGGAGATGTCTGCGTTTTGCCCTTGAAAGAATGTTTACAACTCACCACCTCTCCAGATGGAGAGTGGCCATGTGGGTGGGTTTGTTAGAACTGTACAAGCAAAGCATTGCTTTCCCCAAAGACGAATATAAAAGTTGTTCACTACCGGTTAGCTATCCAAGGCCAAAGGAGCCACCTGTATTTTTAAATTGCACCGTAGTACCCATTCAGCTTTTTATATATCGAATCATTTGAGCCTTAGTTGAAAAGCAACAATTAATCGGGAGGGAATTGAAGGCCTCAGGAGAAGCTCTTGAGTAGTCTCTAAGTACCTCTCCTGACTGTTTTTGTGTTCGCATGAATGTTTTACTATGTCCTGGTTGGTATTGAAAGCGCCAAGGAGAGAGGGTTTTCTGCAGCCTTGCTAGATTTGTTACAGGCATTCAACGGGCTCTTCTTCTTTTCACCATATAAGTGGAGGTTCACCTCTTCTGAATCCCCGCTAGAGCGCCGCTGAAATCGGGCCAAGAATCTCTCTCCTTTGATTATTGGTTTTATGCAGCAAGTGTCATCATCAAACACACTGAATGCTCATCCTCCCTCACCCCTCCATTTCATTGACTTTTTCTTTTCTGTCAGCATTGCCAGGTATAAGGGACTTGTTCCTCATGCCTCATGTCTAGACAGAAAAATTAGGGCATACATACAGACAAAAAAAAGAAGTGACATTTAGGTAAGGTGTTCCCGCTGTGCAATCAGACCTCCTTTTCCACACTGAGCTCAGCCAGTGGTAGCCATGTCTCGATTTGGCAAGGAACAATCAGATTTAATGTGAAGCCTTTTTTGTGTTTCATATTTCCGCAGGCTCTGTCCTCAAATGAATGCAGCCCAGAGCTCACAGCTAACGGTGGATATCTTTGAAAGCACAACTGCTCCGTCAAGGCTGGAATAAAATGGCATTGGCAGGAATGTATTGAATGCTGAGGAGTCTTTTATTTCAAAGACAATGCGGCATGTCGTAGCATGGTGACAAGGTGATATGCCGTGCCATTATAGTGGAATTCTGGCTCAGAAATTGTTCCGAGAACTATTATCCTGTGACTACTTTAATGGTTTTCATTATTATTTCCTTTTATGGTGTTGAAAAATGAGACAGAACTATATATAAATTTTAAGTAAGCAACGTATCCTCATACAACGGTTTGTATGATATCGTACGAAAAGTTATCCCTCATTTTTCATGCAGTTTCCTGTGAATGTCCAGCAACACGTGACGATTTCCGCTCCAGTCTTATCGAAATATACTGCCGTCAACACAGGAAACAACTTAGATACTTGCAGATACTTACACTACTTAGTTAGGTTTAGGCAACAGCACTACTTAGTTAGGTTTAGGCAACAACACTACTTAGTTAGGTTTAGGCAACAAAAGTATTTAGTTAGATTTAGGCAACACAACTACTTAGTTAGATTTAGGCAACAAAACTACTTGGTTAGGTTTAAGAAAAGATTGATTTGGTTAGCTTTAGGCAACACAAGTACTAAGTTAGGTCAAGCCAATAAAACTACTTGGTTAGGTTCAGGCAACATAACTACTTGGTTAGGTTTAGGCAACAAAATTACTTAGTTGGGTTTAGGCAACAAAACTACTTGGTTAGGTTTAGGAAAAGATCGATAACTTAAGTTACGTGACAAATACGTCAACGTTGACTTCTGGTTTCACACGGGGTACAAACACCGGTTTCTGAGCGAAAGTCCAGTGTTTTTTGACCCACTTATCCACCCCGACCTCCCTACACAGCATTCTTTTGCTCTTTATACTTCCTGGTTCACGACTACGTGGAGTTCATACAAATTAATTTTGTGGGATGTATATGAATTACAGCACATTACTTTTCGTAGGTATAGCTTTGAACGGTGTATGAGAACAGCCTGTAATAAGTGACAGGAAGGCTCATAACTCAAATCCAATAAATAATTAATTTGTGTTTGTAAAAGTGAATTCTGATTATAATTTATCTTAATTTCAAAGCCATTTATGCTTTAGAAGCAGATATATCTGACATTCTGCCAGAGCATGGTGGATAAAACATCCCTGCACAGCACACGCACAGAAATGATGACGTGAAGAAACACTAGAGATTTTTCAAGAGTCAATTTTCCGTCTTGTGTGAAGTCATCTGAGGAGCGATATTGAATCTATGGGGATACGAGACAAGTCTGTGATGTTTCACTAGCAAGACGAGGTAACTCACCTCAGCGAGGTCGGGCCTGTTGATGTAATTTATTGCAACATTATACAGAAAAAAGTGTTTAAGACCTTTTCGCTTCAAGCTGACTTTCAAAACTTTACCAGGCGCTTCCCTTATCTTATTTAGCTGATAAAAACGTACGGCCTCAGCTTTGTTAAAGTTTCTTTTTTTTACTCTCAGTGTGTTAAAGTTTGGTTAAGGATTAGATACCCCTACGTCCTCAACGGTCTGCTAAAATTTTCTGAAACCTTTCTAAAGGATATTTCTATAAGGATATGTTTTTGCTCTTTCATTTATCTCTGTTAAGCTTCAGTTCAGTTTTGTTCTGACACTGCAAAAGGGAACAAAGATGAGACTTAAACTTATTTGGTGAGCTCAAAGGAGTTTTTACTCATATTCAGTGTGTCAGTACAAACAAAAAAACCTTATCCCTGGTGTATTCTTATTGAAACCAACAGTGTTATCGTTCCTGTAAGTCAATAGTGACGTGACAGTGACCATATTGTCATGTGCCTTTAGTTAGACTGGATGGTATTCCTTCAGAAAACGTGGTTTTCACTGCTACTTTGTTTAAGAAAATGTATCTGTTCTTATTATACTAAACCTAATTATACCAAATTACTGTCAAAGTTGCTGTAAAAGACAGCTGCGTATTCTAGTGATTAGCATGTTGAATGAAACCCCGAGAGAACATCCACTGCACAAGAGTTTGACCTTGATCCTCTAAATTTGCTTGCAAAGCCTTAATTGCCAGTAAATTTGGTTGATACTAGATTTTGACAAATATAGCTATAATGAGGGTATTTTACATAATTTCAGGAGAGTGGGAGACTGTGGCGAGCTCATTCTCTTCATTTGGTTAGAGTGAGAGCATTTTAGAGTTAGGTTTTTTGGGGAGAAATTCAGTTTATGCACTGTACTTCCACAGACTTCACATGCTGTATGGTTGGCATAGATGTTTGCATACATATACAAAGTGATATAAGGTTTAATTATTCCATTAAATGCATACAGTACACATGCAACATGTCACATTGGGGTGATGTTTTAGCATCACCAAATTGGTCCGGACTGAAATAGCTCAACAACTATCAAAAAGATTGCCGTTAAATTTAGTACACACATCAATGCCCCCCTCATGATCCATTTTAATAACTTTGGGGATCCTCTAACTTTTCATATTGCGCCATCATCAGGGTCAAATTTGAACTTGTCCAATACTTTGGTTTATGCCACATACTTGAAAAGCCAAATGACGTTCAAATCAGCCCAAGCTGTGCTTTGTGTTTAGTGCTAATTAGCTATGTTGTTCGCATGATAACATGCTAAACTAAGAAGGTGAACATGGTTAACATTGTACCTGCTTAATATCAGTGTATAAGCATTGTCATTGTGTATTTCAGGGGTCGGCAACCTTTTTGATATGAAGTGCCATATTTACATTTTCTTGTTAATCAGTGTGCCATATCAACATTAAGGTTTACATTAAGTTTAATTATGACACCACATCAAAAGTTAAATCTCCAACAGATCTGTGATATTAGTTCATCTATGATTATATATCATAGTAGTTATATATATCAATGTGTGTAGTAACATTTAGAAGAAAAAAAGAATCTCCGTTAATCAGGACAATGTAATTATATATGACAGCACTATAAAAGAAGGCTCCCATCCTTATGAAAACATCCACATCTCAGTTGAAATCATTAACCCTTCCAGCCTTCCACCAAGCCTTTTCATCAGCATTAAACTCTTCTACGAGTACTAGCCAATCAGAGGCAGAGTAGGTATGCCGTAATATGGGTGGCGAGCAAACTGCAGTAAGTAACCCTCTGGGTTAAACAGTAACCTCAGTATGCTACCATATACACCAGGGGCAGGCAGCCTAAGGCACACGTGCCGCCATTGGCATGCAGCAGCTTAACCAGTGGCATACTAGCGATAAGTGTGTAAGAGAGTTTTGGAAATGTTGAAATGCCCTCTCATCCGCATGCCAAATTACCTCTTGTTAGTTAGTTTGATAGTTACACGATGTCTTCTTGGCTATGGTTTGTGAGATCAGGAGGATTTTGTGAAATTTGTATTGCAAATATGTGTTCAAAAAGTGCAACAATTATGCAAAAGTGGAGCTTCCAAGAAAGAATCTCACATTCTGGAGTTCATGACCTTTGACCACAAGTTGTGGACTTGACAGAAGATGGCATGGGCAGCAGCCAACATGTTCTCTTTAAGACGACTGCAAACGAGAGTGTATAGAGAAGCCAAAAATAATTTAGGAGTGAGGGTAGCAATTTGTAGTTTTCTCTGCAGGAAGTTCCTCTGTACATTGTTACACCTGCTTGTTTTTGCCTCTATGAGGATCCTGATTTTGTAATCATGTATTAAAAATGAATGCCCCCTCCCCACCCCTCTTCTGCTCTCTCCTCAGATCCGGACTTTGCAGACATGGGAGTCCCCCCACCTCTGCCCTGTAGGTATACTCCCTCTCTCTCTCTTTCTGCCTCTGTTTCTTCCTTTCTCTTTTTCTCTCACTTGTTTTCACATTCACTATTTTTACCTCAATAAAGCCTATTTATTCTGTGGTTCCTCCAGTTATATGTATTATTCGTGTTGTTTAAAGTTTGTGTGTACCTGTGTGGTATTTGTGTGTGCATGTGTTTGCTCGAACCGCACACATGCATATATGTGTGCATGTGTGTGTTTATGCATATGCGTGTGTTTCAGCCTGTCAGTATGACATGGTTGGCCCAGAAGGTATCGTTGAGTCCCATCAGATCACCAGAGACGGGAAGGCTGGCGCCGCCGAGGCCGTCGACTGTAAATGGTACATCCGTGCTCCGCCGCGCTCCAAGGTTAGTGACGCTAAGCTACGCTCCCATCCAACTGTGAATTAGATTTACTGCCCAATTTTGAAATGTCACACAGGATAAAATGGAAATGAAGTCGCGCTCCCATCAGCGTGGGTTGATGACAGCAGAACGCGGTTACGCCAGACGACAAATCAAGAAAGATAGATGCCGCAAGGCTGTTGTTCACTATATGTCTTCATTCCTTGAGGAATTTTCAACTTCAAGACTCTTGTTGAGTATTTTATCGTATTAATTTGGTGTTTCCATTCAGCATTCCTTCACACACGCAGTGAGATCAAGGGTTGCATCAGGAAGCTTTGATATTGCATGTGGGTTTGTGTGCAGCTGTCAGCAGTATCCCAACGTGAGTGTTTGTGGCTGCGGGGGGACTTGTTCCTTTGCTAGGGTCAGACAGATAGGCAGAGAGGGTTTACTCGGGGTCAGGCCCATTTTTTTAATCAGCAAGCTGTTGCCAAGAGGAAAAGAGGGATGGAAGGAGAAAGAGAGAGGGAGATGAGTGGAGGTAGACCGGACGGACAGAGAGAAGGAGCGTTAGTGCTGATGAAATAGTGTTGCCATGCAGTTTGACCCTGAGGCCTCCGACAGCCTGCGTTTGTTTTCCACGCCGCCCTGCATGCATATACAAACACTGACGTACATACACACAGGTATGTACACACCTTCGCTACATCCCCTAACACCTAAGCACTAGACATGCTTCCTTATCTACCAGAGGTACCCGTGCTGCATTAATGCTACAGGATTAAAAGTTCCCCGAGGGTGTAGAGCAGCAGTGCAGGAAAAGGCCACATTTTACAAACGCTATAACTTCTCATATGAATCCATATGGCTCGACCATATACGTACACACACACAGTCCAACCCATGACTGCACTTAATCTACTCCTGAAATCGTGTTGGCTCTCTTCTGGGTGCATTTACTGGACTTGATTTAATAGAATAAGGCCACATTTTTACTTTGACGGACTTTTATGTTTAGAATAATTCAGTCAAGGACAAAAGATATTACGAGGCCTGCACTTTAAGGATGTAAAGGGGTTTGGCCTCATATATAATACTGTAATTGTAAATGGTGAGGTAAAATGTTCCTGCAATTCACTAGTGCAGTACCCGTTCGGAGCTCGTGACTGTCTGGAATGGGCAGATTGCTTGGCCCCCAGAAGTGCTGCTTGCAGCGTTCTCGAGAACCGTGGTATGGCTGTTTGTACCTGCCAAGTGTGAAGTCGATTGGATAAATGGCTCTCGAGATATGCAAAGGGAGGTCATATATACATACATACATACATACATGCATACATACATACACGGACAGACAGAGAATACTTCCTTTATAGGTAGATGATGCTGGTACAGCGCCACGTGTCGGCCAAATGGCACCAAATTTGTCATGGTCTCTCAGACATAATATCTTCACAAGTCCACCAAATGTGGTCGCAATAGCACAAAGCATTCAGGAGATATGACATTGTTTGTCCACAGCATTTGAGCTAACGTTGAGGGCCAGAGATGTTCTCTACCAAATCTGGTGCCAATTGCTCGAAATCTGTAGGAGTAGTAGCAAAAAATCTGATTTGGATACAATTCAAAATGGTAGAAAATCAAGACACAAATGGGCGAGGCTTATCTGGATAGACTTGTCTGGACCAACAGAATCCAGGAAAAAAAAGAATTATGTTTCTGATAGTTAAGGTTCATAAGTTACAGGCCAAAATGTAAAGTTCATTGCAATAGTGCCACCATCTGGTCAAATTGCACCACATTCCACACTGCACTCTCTTGGGTCCCCAGCAATACACCCGCCAAGTTTGAAATCAATTGGATGATTGGTTCTCGAGATATGCAAAGGACATACAGAAAGACACACAGATAGACAGATTCGTTGCTTTCTAGTTAGATAGTGGCTTAAACTTACAATCTCGAAGATCCCCGTTTTGTTCTCTTTGGTGGCACCTACAGTATGGCGATAAGGTGTGTTTTTGGATCTCACTTCCCAGAGATCGCTGCTTGTGATTTTTCCTGGGAATGTCGCCACAGACATCCAGTTCGTAATACTGCAAATGCAAGGGGCTTTGATCAAGGGGCTATAGGCTCAATCACCATTGTGTTACCTCATTTGGCAATTGAAAGTGACTTAACAGACCTTTATTTAGATGAAAATCTTTGAGATTAGTACTTAAAGGATGTTCAAAAAGCTTGTTTGACATTTTCTTTCAGTCATTTTAGCATATGTTAGAATGTAAAAATGTAGATACTGTATGAAGAAAAACCTAATTTAACCATAATAAAGGTTATTGCAAGAAATTAAGTCAATACATTCAAAATAGTGACTAACTATTAGGAATGGGTATCATTTAAAAAATGACGATGCCAGTACTAATACCAGTACCCTTAAAATGATACCAATACCAATAGGGTACTTCAATCATGATGTGAATGGAAGCTGTCCCACTGGCTAGCTAATCGCTGCCGCACTGCAGAGCGCTCATACAGCGGTTACCGCTGGTAACGCCGTCCCCGACCCTCTCTGTGTTCAGAGCTGTGTGCCAGCAGGCAATCCCGGCTGTATTGGTTGTAGCTGCTGCGGTAGTGGGCCAATGTTTGGCTGCGAGTAAAACCATACAAATAGTGGTGTTTTTTTTTCTAGATTTTGTTACTAAAAGGATCGATTGCAGGTATCTTTTGACTGGAGAAGTTTTGATACTACTTGGTACTGGGTTATTTCGGTCGATACCTTAAAGGTATTGAGTAGGCCTACCGATACCCAGCCCATCCCTACTTACTATATAGGACTTTATAAATGGGGTTCTGTTCTCAGTGTGTGCATTCTCCCATTACTCCCAGGAGTTAGATAAGGCAGCTGCGATGTCAGCTCAACCGTCACTATTTGTTTCACTAATTCAGCACTTGTTAATGTTACAAGATGTTATCCTTTCCTCTTTGTGGCCACCGTAGAGATCTTTTTTAAAGTCATACAGTCCACATTAGGGAAGCTATTAAACTTCTCTGATGGAAAACTGTGATTTGGTCCACATCACTTTTTCATGCAGGTTTTTCATACCGCGCTGCAGGCTATTGTACTATACACACACACCAACTTATGATATGCCTGGCTGATAATAATGGTGCGACTGTGATTCATGGCCACAGCAGTTGCTTAGCTCTTATCTGACATAATATTCTTCGGGTCGCATATTTTCCGCTAGCGCCCTTGCCTCCCTTCAGAAATGTCCTTCGGATTCAGCTACTTTAAACCCCAAGGCCACAGGAACTATATGACTGCGTCATCCACCTATAGAGCCATTCTCTCCATCATCAGCACTCATGTGGAACCATACAATAAATGAAATGGGTATTAGGAGGGACCCTGGACCCGGTTAAATGTGACAGTCGATGCAGAAAAAGCAGCATTGATTCCTTAGTCTCTCTTAAGTGGAGTGCGTGAGTCAGCCGGTGCGTCGTGGCCACAGCACCAAAGAGGACCATAAGTCAATTTTGTGTGTGAGGCCAAGGCCGTGTATGTGCATGAAAAAGCGACAGAGTGATCGAGCCTGGCAGTATGATGTATTTTCCTTGGTCTGAATCAGTGTCATATTTCGCCCTGCAGGAGTGTCTCACAAGGCAAATCACGGGCCAAAGGCTGACTGTCGTTGGCACTGACGGACAAGGCGGCAAATAAGATTTTTTAGCACAAATCCATCTTCACACAGTCCCGAAGCTCTCGCACCCACCACCGCTGTTTAGTCTCAATTCAAACTTACTGTACTCTCTTTCTAAAACACACACATGCTACTGCAGTGAAGGATGCAGGGGATGCCACCCACCCCATTCACCGTGCATGTGCCGCGTGCTTTCACTTCCCCGTGCTGATACAGTACTGCACTGTACCCAGCGTGCCAGAAAACAGCAGAGAGATAATGACATCCTATACCGGAGGCTCTAATTAGACTGCACCGGAGCGCTCCAGAGAGAAGGGAGGAGAGTGGGGACAGAGGAGGAGGGAAAATGGGAAAGGAGGGGATAAGGGAAAGATATACTTAATAATGCATTTTGTTAAAGATCTAAATGTATAGGGAGGAAGTTTAGGGGTTAGAAAGGGGTAGGCCAGCTGAAAGACATAATTGCAAGTAAGCAATAATGACCATGTGTTGTTGCCAGGAGTGACAGCAATGCACCAATTTTAATGCCATAATGTGATTGCTTTACACCACCATGTGTCATTTTTTTTTTTTTCCTATAAATAGATTTTGCAGAAACAACCTTGAAAAAAACAATTAATTCGCTTTTACTGGCAAATTAACAACATTCAGTTAGTGGCACGGCTGTGCAACATCCCCTTTTACATACACAATATGACAACTCTCGTCAAGCATCCTGTGTTATTCTAATATCATTTCTGCTTCTTTTTCTGTTTGGACGGCTGTCGGAATTCAGCTGACAGCTGTTAGTTGCAGAAGAATATTTTCAGTCGCCTCATTTTGACTCATAACAGCTACTGCGTTTTCCACAGACATCATTTGTGTCTTGTCTGTTTCACACCGTCTGTATTTTTCCACCACGCCTGCCTGCACCATCTGACACCTTCCCCGTCCTTTCATGAAGATAATGGCCACAATATGGGCATTCATTCTGACTGTAATGAACAGCACGCACGCTGTTACCGCCACCTTTTAGCAACGGTGGGAACATATTCTTCCCCCCAGTCAGTGATGGATTCTGCGTCATTATTGGGCGCTGTGGAATCAATGAGGAGGCAGCCTATTTTCCTGCTGGAGCCAATCTCTCGCCTTACAAATTGCCGATTGTATCTATCTGATCCATTGCCGTCATTTGGCTTTGTGATGCCGTCTGCAGTCTGATTTTTCTTCATCATCGGGCCAGTTAGGAGAGTTCAGCAACGAGAGCTGTAGAGAAATATAGCTTTTATTTATGGGTCTGTTGGTTTGTGCATGTCTCTTTCACATAATGAGGCCTTTCTTGATGGCCTTTCCAGTCAAATCTAGAAACTATAGCATCGACCAGACATTTACTTTAGTGAATGCAAAGATATCACAGGCATGAAGAACTGCAGTTATTATTTTTCCATGCTTAAACTCAGCAGGAAGCACATGAGCGAAATGGTAACGACTGCAGTCTTTGGTACCTTTTCCACCATTTCATGTCATAAAAACATTACAGTCCTCATCAAAGACCATAAGGCTGTCATCTTTTACAACATAAAAGGGTGTACAGTATGTGGCCGCATGGTGTGAAACCTTTTTTTTTCTTTTATCACTATGTTGTCCCCCTCCGCCAAATAACAATAATTGAAAACACTTTTGTTTCTTTCAAGTTTAGCCTGCAACTATCAGCACTTCCAATGGTAGCCATGTCCTGAAGCTGCATTTCCTTCTGTCCTGCATTAGTGTTTCAGGTTTTACAGTTCACACTGGCAGCGAGACAACAGTAGTTGCATTTTTAGATACGGTAGTACATCTGTGGTGCTTATCTTCTATCTAGATAAAGAGCGTAATAAATAAGATCAGTGAGATGTGCTATTTTTCCAGCTATAGTACAAGTGCTGGATTGGTTTACCTTGCATTAATACATAAAAAAGTTATCATTCCTCTGTCATACTTCCATTGCACCACAACCCCTATCCATCCAGGAAACTAGACCTGTGTAGGACAAACCCATCAGCTATAGCTGTAACATGAGGGATACAGCAAGTATCATCATGCAACTCATCATTGTTGTTAATGCAGAGATCCTATAAGCTGTGAAAAGACCTTGGGTGTTGTCAGATAGATCATACTGTATATGGCCTCAACTCAAAGCAAGTAATGCACTAGCGCATTAGTGCAGCTCTGTAGTATGTCACAGATAATGACAAGACCAAGAGTCAACAGCCACACTAGCAGCTCTGTGAGGCTGCACTTACTGTGGGCACAGCAGCACTTTGAGCTAAATGCCAACATCAGCATGCTGACATGCTGATGTTAAGCAGTTATAATGTTTACCATGTTCCCCATCTTAGTTTTGCATGCTAGCATTTGCTAATCAGCACTTAACACAAAGTGCATCTGAGGCTGATGGGAATGTCATTGGATTTTTACTATTTAGTCATAAACCAAAGTATTGGCCAAATTAAAAATTGTGACCAGATGATAACGCCAGATGAAAAGTCACAAAATCCCTTAAGTGATTACAATTCATCCTGAGGGGGACATGAATGTCTGTGCCAAATTTGATGGCAATTCATCCAGAAATTGTACCTCCACTTTACTCAAAGCTCTCAGAGCTTCATGATGATCAACACAAAGTCCAGTCAGAGCTCTGAGGAAATGCCAGGTAAAAAACAAAAATTTTATATATGAATATTTATTCCTGTATCCTTAATAGAGAGCTACTGGAATGAGTCCTAAAACCCGGAATTGAGATAGCATTTTAGCAGCTCCAGTTCCCTCGTCTGTAAGTCAATGGATTTTTTTGAATGGGTTTTTATTTAGATGCCTGAAATAAGGTCTGTGGTTAAGACAAGCTGAAGAGATTTTAACGTTTTGTTCTACGACATAAAATACATCAATAAATACCCCTCTCGTGAATTTTGAAGCCGTTATGTGTCTTAAGAAAGGCAGTTGCTAACAAGTGGCTAAATGAGACTAAACATCATCCTGCCGCCACATTCGCCTTTACAGCCTCGTTGTGTATACTCAAGCTCATTTGACTGTGATGTAGTTTGTTTATAGTTTTATATTATCTTATATATAAAAGTGTTGGTCATTTGTGAAGATTATCTTGCTGAACAAAACGTGTAAGTATCATAAACGTTTGTTTGCCACAGAGCTTATTTTCTACAATAATCCAAAAGCCAATTGAAAAATCTCATTGGCTTTTTGTCGAGGGAGCCCAGGGCAATGCTAACTTCCTGGTTGGCCATCATCCCTTGAGCACTTTATTATGGAAGTGCATTTGACTTACTCTTGGTCGTGAAGATGTTTAACTTTTTTGAAACAACAACTAAAAGATCTATTTCTGGCACAAACAGAAAACAGACCGGTTACAGTATACCTGGCCTGTTGGGAATGTGTGGAGATTGGGCCAGGCTGACATTATATTCCAGGTTTAAATTATTATCCCAGTCAGTAGGGTTCATTGTCTCTGAACCAAGAATGTCTGTACAAAATCATGGGCTAATCCATCCAGTAGATGTTGAGATATTTCACAGGATAAATGGAAACTTTGACCTGCTGGCGGCGGTAGATGAAAAATCAGGGGATCGACAAAGTCATTAGTATTCATCTTCTGGGGACCATAAATGTGTGTACAAAAGCCAACACTACCACCAACGTCATGACTCCATCCAGAATCAGTTACTGTATAATGGTCAAGCTGGTGGTTGGGAATTATGCCCTTTAACGATTGAAGGTTCGTCACTTTAATCAGCCATTACCACCAGATGAAGTCTATTCAAAAAGTTGAGCGTACACTTGATCAGCTTTGTCTTGCATTTGTAATTAGTCCCCCCTGATAGAATTAGCTTTTATGGTTACAGACTGCTGCGTTAACTGCATTCTTTGTGCTGTGGGTGGAGCACTTGATGTCTAATTTGGCTGACGACAGAATGACTGGGCCAAGTGACAGAATTAACATGCTTATAGGTGCTTTCTTCCCCATTACTGCTCTCTTGAACCTTAACCTTGACTATAACCTTAACAATAACACATAAATTCAGTCTTCTTTGGCAACATGCCGCATGGAATGGAGCCATTTTTAAACATCATCCACCCATAATAATTACTTTGTTCTTTACTTGTTAAGTGTAAGTGATTGCTGACAGTTTTCTTCAGAGCCTAAATCCTTCATATTTCTGAAAAAAAATATCAGCATTTATGTTACTTTCTACAATGTCAAGTGAGGTTCCTCTCAGATCCCTGACCTAATCATTTTGTTTTTCTGAGCTCATCACTTTGGGCTATTTCCAGAGTCTGAAAAGTGAAGCCAATACAAAAGTGCGTTAAACTTGCATTCTTTCTAACAGCCAGTAGGGGGCGACTCCTCTGGTTGCAAAAATAAGTCAGATTGTATAAAAGTCTATGAGAAAATGAGCCTACTTCTCACTTGATTTATTACCTCAGTAAACATTGTAAACATGAGTTTATGGTCTCAATCGTTAGTTTCAAGTCTCCTTCAATACAGCATGATGTTCATTTAGTAAATTATGGTCCCATTTAGAGTCAAATAGACCATAAAGCAGGGTATGCTTTAGGGCGTGGCTACCTTGTGACTGACAGGTTGCTACCACGGTGTTGTCCGGTCTGGGAGTTGTCCACGTCTGCGTCTTACAACTTTCACAATGTGTTTTCAGCAGTCAGTCCACAAACCAATGAGTTACATCACGGTGACTACGTCCACTTATTTTATAAAGTCTATGGTTCATCCACCCTGCCTGGAAACCACATTTTATGTCTACCATCTCTTTCTGTCACATTTAAAAGGGCACTGTTTTGGAAATCCATGCACTATTTGATAGACTGCAACAGCACGCCACAGTGACGTCTGCTAAGAAACTGTCTCCAGAGCCTCTTCCATCTTCCAGCCCTTGCTGCAGGGATTAAGACATTAATATCAATACAAGTCCATACACATTAATTTTAGGAAAGGCACATACTCCCTATGTGCTGTATGCATTCATCTTTGCATTGTGAAGCCAGCAGTGACATTGAGCGGTATTTAATTCCAGTATCACAGCATTGAAGGCAAAAAAATGCCCTGATTCTTGTGACAAAAACCAAAAAGAGTGGCTGATAAATCTTTATTAGATGGAAGATTATTGACACCAATATGAAATCCCTTTGGATTGGATAGCTTGTTTCCCCCTCTCCGATCCATTTCACTTGTCATGTTGTTGAAGCCGAGTTGACACTCCAAGGTCCATTATCCTGCTCCATCTGCAGCTTTCGTCTTTGGGCATCCGAAAGCGTCACATTCCCCTGTCACAGTTCCGGGAGCGGCCCACTCATTAACCGTAATGATGGCGAGTGCCGTGTGCAGCCAACCAGAACCGGGACTGTGATTGGGCGATCTCAGCCTGATGAATGAGCGACAGACAATGATGCAGAGGCAATAAGGAAGTGTTAGTTTCACACAGAATAGCTGTTGTGAAGAGTCAAGGTGGATAGCAAGGTGGATATTTCACTCAACAAGGGATCGTTAGGGTAATAAAATAGTCCATATATCTGTCACGGTTTGAAAATCTTTGTTATATACTGTGTATGTTTGGAGTTCATGAATTTCAATGGAAAATGTAACCGTGCAAAAATGTCCACGGTCTCCCTTTAACAAGGTTGTAGGTTTTTGCGTAATGCTTTATCTCAACAGATATGGATAATGAGTCTAAAGCTAATAGACTCTGTCTGTCTCTGAGTCCTCATTTGATATGCGTATGTAATGACTTTGTACAAGCTGCAGTCTGTCAGTCTTATTTCATTACAAAGCTGCTATATCAGGCTCTGGGAGAATGAATAAGATGCACGGGACATAATAATAGGAAAGAGCTGAAAAAAATTCTATTCACCTTTTTCAACCTCTGCCATTTTTCTTTGTATTTCCTCTCCTCTCCGCCTCCTTGCATTGGACAGATCTACCTGCGTTTTCTTGACTACGAGATGGCCAATTCCAACGAATGCAAGCGCAACTTCGTAGCGGTGTACGACGGTGGCAGGTGTGACATTTTTAACCTCTCATTGTGATGAATTATACAGAGTCTTACTCGTTCATCCAAGGTCCTTTATCTTGTGATTATGACTTAATCATCTCCCTATCTTGAGATAACAACTTGCAATTGTGCTTTTTTTTTGCGAAGACTTAAATATTTAATCATGTCGAGACAAGAAATTAATGGTTTTGACAAGATACAGTTTCTTTACCCTCGTCTGTCCATGTCGGGTTAACCTCACATGACTTACTGGAT
Source organism: Sebastes umbrosus (assembly GCF_015220745.1). Taxonomy (NCBI): domain Eukaryota; kingdom Metazoa; phylum Chordata; class Actinopteri; order Perciformes; family Sebastidae; genus Sebastes; species Sebastes umbrosus. Next base: position 13,456,730 of record NC_051289.1, read on the forward strand.
AACACACTGAGAAACAAAGATCAAGATTGATTAACAGATCAGATTTGACTTTACAAGAATCAATTTCTGACACAAGGAGAAATATATGTAGGCTGTATTGCTACTGAGGCACAGTGTGGACAGAGTGTACAGACAAATCTCCACACACATTTTCAGATCTCTGCCACGTCAGAAGTGTAGCAAAAGTCACGTGTAAATAGACGGCCAATTGACACGCCTATTGAGTTGTAACTGACGATTTGTCTGTATTTCCAGCCCTTGGAGTAGATACTTTGACTTTGCAGCCAATAATATCTATGTACGCATTTACAGATTTGTCTACACATTTCCAGATTTATGTACACATTTACAGATTTGTCTACACATTTACAGATTTATGTACACATTTACAGATTTGTCTACACATTTACAGATTTATGTACACATTTACAGATTTGTCTACACAATTACAAATCTCAATACACTTGCAAATCTGAATACCATTTGGAATATTCTTTCAACACATTTACAAATCTGATTACTCACTCACGGATTCTGAATACACATTTGCAGATTCCTGTACACATTCACAAATCTCAGTACGCATTTAAAGATTATTTTACACATTTGTAAATCTAATTACGCACACACGTATTGAGATATAGTGACACATCTCTCCACACACATTTACAAATAGTTCTGCTACAATAATGGCCCCATACTTTCTATTAAAGACAAAGTGTTTTGTCAGTTATAGTTAAAGGAATAGTGCAAAATGTTCATAAATACACTTATTTGCTGTCTTGCTGAGAGTTTGATTAAAATCTTGATACCACTCTCATGTCTATGTATGCGTAGCCAAAGCCAGCCAAAGACTGGGAAAAGGGAATCTTTTTCATCACCATGAGGTTGCTGAGCAACCAGTGGAGACTCCAGGCGGCCACTGCACCCGGCCAAGAAATAATCAAGCACATAACACCCCGTAAAACCACAACTCTTTGTTTTTAAACTTTTAAACAAACAAGATATAACGTGTTAGCTTTAAAGGTGCTGGTAGGTGGATTTCGTTACCTTTGGACAGAGCCAAGCTACCTTTTTCCTGTTGTTTGGCTGCTAGCAATAGCTATTGAACAGACTGAGGTAATGATCTTCTCATCAACAAAGCAAGTGTATTTCAAACTATTTCTTTAATAGAACAGCCAAACAGCTATTTTTAGGCAACTTCACTTGCAAAACTGTAATTTCTTTTTTATCTTGTGATCGTGAGATATTAAAATCACAATCAAAGAAAACAATATTTGATATCTTGAGATAAGGGTGCAATTAACTACAATATGCTTTTAAACAAATATGAGCTCCCCAACAATCTAATGTGTTATCTTGAGATAACCTGAATATAAAATTGTGATCACATGATAATGCGCTTTAAAGTACTATGATGGCTGCTCTGGGCTTCTGTTAAATAATGTGAGATTATTAGAGAGATGTTACTTGATAATAAACTATATTATCTCATCCTGTCTCATCTCAGTTCGGTGGAAGACCTGAAGAGCAAGTTCTGCTCCACGGTGGCCAACGACATCATGCTCGTTTCCACGCTGGGCGTCATCCGTATGTGGGCGGACGAGGCCAGCCGCAAAAGCCGCTTCCGCATCCTTTTCACCACCTACCAAGAGCGTAAGATATCTATACTCGCACACATGTTGCTGTTTATCATAAAGATGTTTACTGCTGCATGACCAACCTACTGAGGGAAACTGATTAGCTTTATTTATCAGTCCACGACAGCGACATCGATGCCAAAATAAAAACAGGTCTGGTCTTTAGTGGTAGACATTAAAGGAAGATGGAGGCACAGTGACCACGTTTATGGCAACTTATATTGGATGCCGTTAGTGGGAAAGGTGCTGCCAGAGGTTTCCATTTAGTTTTATGACCATTTAAACAGCAGCAAGCAGGAAACCAAGGAATGTGATTTCCATTATAGGGAATATTGCCTGTGGGTTATCGTGAATATGACAGTATTGGTGGATTTTAGCTCAGTGCTGCAGCATTACCAGCACTGTTCTTAGTAGATAGATAGAAAAATGGATACAAAGAGAGAGAGAGAGAGACAAAGGATGGTACAGTGTGTTCACATTTACCCGTTTTCTTTTAGCCAAACACCTGGGAGAGATTCAAATTCACACACACACACACACACACACACACGCTCACACAGTACACAAGCTATTCCTCTTTCTCATTCACTGGCTCCTCATTGATGGAGCTTGTAGTTTGACAGGGGTTGCAGAGGGCATTCTTTGTACTAGTGAGGTGAATGAAGAGGGTCTGAGGCTTGAGAGCACACAGTATGTCAGTGTCATTCGGCGCCTTTTAATGCCACACACACACACACACACACACACACACGCACACACACACACACACACACACACACTACTGAACTTTAATCTTTTCATTTTCATTTTTGGAATTTGAAGAGGAATATCTCTCACAGCAAAACTGGTCGAGATAAAAAATTAAAACAATAAAGGGCTGCCCCAAACAAATATATATATATATATATATATATATATTATAACATGATTCAAATAATACAGTGTGTTAATAGTGGGGCAGCTAGGCTTATATATTCATAACAATTGTGCATTTTGCGATAAAAGCAACACATTTGGCACAGATGTAGGTTTATATGCTATGAATGATAAGATCAGAAATCAGAAGATCACAGATATGCTTTCCTGCTTTTTAAAAGCCTTTAACCTGATAAAAACGCAAAAAAAATAAAAAATAAAAGGAGCATGGTCAATTCAGGGTCAAACTTCACCCCCTTGCTTTCAAGATAGAATGACAACCACCTACCATACACCTATAGAACGGCAAGATCTTCAGCTTTCCATCGATGCATATTCATGTTTATTAACAATAACATTGACAGAGATATTGCTGGTAACCTCTACTCACGGGTTGCATGAGAACTTTTTATAAATCAGTTCACTGAGTTTCTAAAACATAATTTGCAGTTCCACTCAGAGGTGCTTTGCTCTTTATTTTTATGATGGCAAAAGGAAAAACACCGTGCCGGATGCTTCCTTTCAGATTGCTCTATTATTGCCATATTGCGTCATATCAGGATTATGGCTATTGAAAAGAAGACATAATTCATCATGGATAAATCCATGTATTTAAAAGTCAGTGGTTATTTAAAAGTGAGTTTAACAAAATTTTCCGTTATGTTGCATGGTGATTGGATTCATTGAATGTCACAAACTAGACCCATACTTAAGGACTCATTAGACCCTGAAGGACAATCACTCCTCACATTTGTCTATATTCAGGCTGTATGAGTATATTGTAGTGATAAGATTAGTTTAGCGACCAGCTTCTAAAGAATAAGGGACAGCATTAGCAGCAGAGTTGTTTGTGTTGTGAAGTCAGTGTCCCCTTTTGTAAGGCCTTTTTCACCAAGCAGAGCCAGGATGTGCTGTTGCCGGGGCAACGCTTCTGCCTAAGTCACTCAGGCGATCCCCAGCCAGACCTCAGCCTTTAGAGCAGCATCCACCACAGCTCAGCAGCACTGCACCAACCCTGTCAACAGTGAGTGAACAGGTGCACCAGAGAAGTAATGCAGTCTAGTGCTGCTGTCTGAACTCACTGCTGGTGCAGACCAACTCGTTTGAAGTATTTTCAAAAAGTAAAACACACTGTAGTACATTGGTAATAGTGGAGCAAGGCAGCTTATTTCAATGGGTATCGTCATTTTCTCTAAGATTTGTGTGCAAGATGTAATGACATGTAAATATCACATACGTGGTTTTGACAGATTTCGACAAATGTTTTTTCATTGTTGATTTCACGATGTAAAACAAGCTCGTGTTTAAAAAAGCGACAGTCATCACAAATGATTTGTTGAGGTGCAAATAGTAGAAACAAATAATTAGATGACATTTAACACCACAGCTCCCTGAGAAACTGAAAGGCGAGGAAAGCGTTTTAATGACTCAATTAAGTGAACAAGATGCCACCTGACATTTATATTATTAAGCTTTTAAAGAGGACCTATTATGCTCATTTTCAGGTTCATAATTGTTTTAGGGGTTTCTACTAGAACATGTTTTACATGATTTAATGTTCAAAAAATGCTTAATTTTTCTCATACAGGCTGTGCTGCAGCACCTCTTTTCACCCTCTGTCTGAAACGCTCTGTTTGAGCTCCTGCCCCGCCCCCTCCCAAAAACACCAGTCTGCTCTGATTGGTCAGCTGGCCCACTCTGTTCTTGTTGGTCAACTGAAGCAAACTCTTCGGACTCCGCCCCAGCTCCGCTCTAACTAGCTCTGTTTGAGGGCGTGCCAAACTAGCCGCAGGGCAGGTATTATGCAAATGTATTACATGATGACATCACCATGTTACGGAAGATAAGGCGGGACTTCAAGCAAGGCGTTTCAGGCAGTTCTGGAGCAGTGTTTCTGTGGGGGAGAGGACCTTTTACATGCACACAAAAACTATATAACACACTAAAAGAAAGGGAAAAAGCACAGCTGCTCAACATAAAGTTTCAATGAAGTGACCAGTGCAGTTGAAAAGTGGCTTACTGAACAAAAAGCTAATGCTGTTAATAATAAATATGTGAACTTAGAAAAGATGGAGAGCAGGCGAGTACAGTTGGCAGAAGGGACAATGTAAGGAGGTACTATGTGCACCGTGTACTACAGAAGTACTGTAAAAAAGTTAATTAACTCCCCTCCTCAGGTGAAAGGAAGACAATGTGTAACTACTATGAGTGAGTGTGTGTACTCTCTTTCGGGTGCACTATCTGGATTTGCAGCTTATGGGGCAGTTTTTTACGATAAGCACTCCCTTGCTACTGCAGATCCCAAGCCTTTATATGTTGGTTCACAGCTGCTGGTTCCCAGTGGGACCAGCAGCTTTTAGAGAACCATTCACAGCTGCTGACTCCCAGCGAGATGCTCCGATGGGGAGAGCAACGTTCCCAAACGCAAACAGCCACTTTTATCGTTTTGCGCTGTGTTCACACCTGGGGATACTACTGATCTTGCTCTGTTTCCAGTCACACACACATATACAAACTCACACTCACACACTCCCTGCTATGCAGAACTACAGTGTTAGATTACCAATGTGAAGTATAAGAAAGTGAAGCCTATCTTTACCCGAGAAGCAATTATGTCTTAGGTGATAAATGTGCTCGTGTGACATCTCGGCTGTCAGCATTGTTACGCCTCATCAACAGATACCCGTCTCCGGGGTTGCAGATGGAAATTTCTCTGGCTTCACTACACACATCACTTCTTGTTTCTTGCAAAGCTTCTTTGCTGAATGCTTGAAAGCTTTTGAGAACAACACAGTATGCTAATGTCTACCAACATATGGATCTTTGCTATAGGCCTTAGATCGGATTATATCGTCTCTACCCACTTGTTATCTTGGTTACTTTGGGATTAAAAAGAGTAGGATTAGATTGGATTGTAGCATTGTACAGCAACGTACAGTAAGATAAGAAGGAGTGATAGACCGATGGATGGATGGATGGATAGACGGATGGATGGCATTTTTGAATATCCAGGGTCTGGGAAATGCCATGCATTGGGATTTAGTTGCATGATAACAAATGTAGTAAATGTAATCCACTTAATCAGCTGATAAAGCCCACTGTTTTCACCCAGTGTATTTATACTACATACAATATAATCTATTGTAACACTTACATATTAAATTTCTCATGAGGGCCAACAGCATTCTGTCTAAATGATATTATTTTGCTACAATAAGTCAATTTATTACATTTAAAAAACAAGTGTTGACCAAAGTACTTAACAAAATGTAAAACACAATTAAATCATTCAAATGAAAATAAATAGATAAATAAGAGTAATAGGACAAATTAAATCAATTTTACAGTTATATTAATAATTAAGGGTCCTTTGTATAAAAAAAGGTGTTTATTAGCCAGTATTTAAAAGTGGTAATAAATAGAGGAGAAGGGGTAAACTGGGGACTAAGGAGATTGGAGCTGTAAGCTGGTCCCAGTCCATGTAGTGCTCAATGGGCTACATCCGGGTCTGAAAAGTGAAGCCAATGCGGAAGTGCGTTAAACTTGCATTCTTTCTAATAGCCAGCAGGGGGCGACTCCTCTGGTTGCAAAAATAAGTCTGATTGTATAGAAGTCTATGAGAAAATGAGCCTACTTCTGACTTGATTTATTACCTCAGTAAACATTGTAAACATGAGTTTATGGTCTCAATCTCTAGTTTCAAGTGTCGGAAAATGTCGTATTCAGTGTTCGGTTGTGCTAAGCTCCACCTTATCATGTCACTGGTTGCAAAAAAAACAAACTGACAAAATGCCGAAGTCAAGGCTTCACAATGGTAGTCCACAAACAAATGAGTGAAGTCACGTGACTACGTCCATTTCTTATAAACGGTCTATGGCCGTGCTTTAAAAACAAAGTTATATTTCACTGGTAACCAGTGAAGGGAGACCAGTACGGAGTAGATGTTGTCTTTTTGGTACCAGTGGGGAGCATTTTGATGTAGCTGCAGGCAACATAGGGATGACTGACTGACTCCCACATAGAGAGAGTTATATATTTATTATTAACCAGATTCATGGTAATTAATTTAGACACTGATGGCTGGAAAATCAAAGAATATTGTCAATCATTATGGGTTAAAAACAAGAATCAGTGGTGCATAACCAGCAACTGACAGTTATATGAGAGATTATATCACTGCAGGTTTGAGCCCTGAAAAAAAGCTCATTATTGCAAAAGGAAAACAACATCAGACAAAATAAAGACCCATCATCCTCATCTCCTAGAAATAGCCGAACTCCACACCTACGGAAGAAAAATGCAGCTCTGTAGTGGTTATTTGATTAGAAACATTCATGATAACCATGTGTTGCTTCTAGCACTTCACTGCAGAAGCATCTCTGCAGAGAAACCCAGACTACATTTTCATCAGCTACTCATTTAGGAGTTAATTTATGCTTCCAGCAGTGACTGGGGATGCTTCTGTGTGGGCAAAAGGGCACTTTTATTACAGAACGTCTTGAAATTAATTTCGCAGGAGATTAGTGTGGATCTCGCTCCTTACATCGCCTGGTCTCACCCTGTGGTGTGTGGAGGAGGCTGAAGGAGAAGGTGTGGGCTCCCTCTGCTGGCTATTAACAGAAAAAAAAAACTGTTTGGCATATAGTGTATGAAATAAAAAAGGATGAGAAAGAGGGAAACAGAGGTAGGGGGAGAAAATGAGGAGTATCAGAACACACACAGAGAGAGCCATATGACTCAGGAAAGGCAGGCAAAGGCCCAGACAGGATGGAATACAGAGAGATAGAGATAAGTCACTCTAATTTGGTGTGTTATTATTCACCTGGGATGAGTGCTGGGATGTAAACAGCCATGCATCACAGTGGTAACACTGTCAAATAGTCCCCAGCTCTGCCATACTACTAGAAAGCTGCTTTTAGTACCCAGTGCCAGTGTTGTGTGTGAGAGGAGAGAGAGAGAGAGAGCACTCTGAACTACTTTTATCTGGCAGGTGACAGTAAAATTACACTGTAGATTAAATAGGACAAACTTTTAGCATGTGGATAGCTATCTCTCTCACTGTGATTGACAGTATGAATTGGCCAATCAGCTGTCTTATGTATTAGTGTTATTGGTTGTTGAAAGCAAAGGGCAACTTGGTTTATGTAGCTCCATTGTCATATGTACGATTCAGCCCGTATTATTATCACACTGATTTTACGGTCATGTCTCGCTGATGGGTGGCTCTATCTCCTGTGACATTATAAGGCGGTGCCGCGTCCCGGGCCAAACTGGGAGGACAGGTTGCCGTGATGGATCATGTGTCCGAGGACATGCTCATGTTTATGGCCTGGTTTGAATTTGTGTTGGGGCTGTGCACCAAGGAGAAATAATAAACAACGCCTTGATTGATTGTGAAATGTCACGGCTATCTTTCACACAAGCGCACACACACAGGGCACACACATTTCAAGAAACTCATTCATATCCAACAAGAAGTTGTGTCTCTGCAAATGTTTGAAGAGGAGGATGAAAATTCATGAAGAACAGATGGGTTCGGGGGACGGAGGGGACAGGTCTGATTTGAGTAATGCCCGTCCAAATTTATTTCCTGAAAATCTGGCACACTAGAACATCTCTTCAGCTGTAAATTTGTGCTGCAGCATATCTAAAGTGTCCTACATGTTTGCTGTTGTTAATGAGCAGAAATTCACCAACTTTTTACTGTGGCTTCTGATTAGATTGCGTAGAAGTGCACAGGATAATGTTTCACGCACTACAGTATGTTTCTGTAATTCATTTGCTCTGTCCTTTTCCAGCTCCATGTGAAGCAGATGCCTTCTTCTGCCACAGCAACATGTGCATAAACAACACACTGGTGTGCAATGGCATGCAGAACTGTGTCTACCCCTGGGATGAGAACCAATGCAAAGGTGAGATGTTACTTTTTTAGCATCATGAAGAGAGACACTGGGAGAGGTGTGTTTGAGTGTTTCAGCACCACGGAGAGCGACAGGGAAACAGAGTGGGTTTGAACAGTACTGAACTTCTGGTATGAGCCTGATACACTCCTACTACTACTTGTCACTACTACTGTTAGTTATAGTAGATAGCAGTTGCTATGCAGTGCTGTGACACAGAGGTACTTTTAGTATTTCCTGTGTCACTACTGGGTCTGCTATTAATATTACTCGAGGCATTATTAGCATTGCCTCCATGACACCACTGGTACTGCAACAGGCCCTATCAATAGAACACATATTGCACCCCAGGTGAAATATAGTCCACTTAAACTCAGGCATTAAACATGATGATGGTTTTTACACAGCGTTTTGTTAGTCTTAGTTGTTTTTCTTTTTTTATATACCATTTTTAGCAATATTCTTTTTTATTTAAAGTCACTGAATTTTTTTTTTTTCTTCTATCAGATTCTTACTATTAGTGACGGGATCCTACATGAACACACTATTTTCTGCCAAAGTTAGAACAGTTTTGGTTATTTAATTTAGAGATTTCTGTTTTCTTGTTGCTCTTCTCACTGGTTTTGAAGGGGGGCGGGGCTTAATTGGACGTCTGCGCACCAATCAGGATTCAGCTATTGTTATTGAGTTGAGTTTTTAAGTGTGTTAAACTCTGAATATATAATACCTTTTTAACTCTGATTGTTGATGATTTTGTTGTGTGGACACGCCCACTCATGTGAATAATGTGTATATAGTGTCAACGCTAGCACAAGCTGAGTCAAAGTTAGCTATGCTATCGGATTTTTTTGAAGTGGAGTTGTATGTATATTCCCATGTTCTGCGAGGTAAAATGACTGTTGTGAATAGAGTCTGATCTGGTCTTAAAGACCACGACAGTTACCCGTCAGAAAGGGCAGTCTGATGGCAAGGTAAAGCGGCTGTGGATGGGAGCCGCAGAAAAACATATTTTAGCCACTAAAAAAATGTCAGATCCCAAGTTTTTAGAAGAGCTTGGGAAAATAATAAATGTAAAAACCTCAAAAAAACTCAAAAATAATGGACTCACCCTTTAAAATGTTAAGCCAAGCTTTGAAGTGTGTTTGTATTTTGAATTGGAAAATTCCTGGATTGACAAAGCAAGTTAACTTAATCTGAATTACTTCGAGTTGTAGTTGTTTTTTCACTATTTAATAACAATACTTTATTTAATATCTTATACAATTATATAATTGTGATGTTTAATAAATATATAATTTAGAAAAGTGACAAGTCACTATATGAATTACTGATCCTGTTCTTGGTCCAGGTCTTTGTTTTCCTGGTCTTATTTGATCATGTTTGCTGTTTCTTAAGGCTAGCACGGTCCTGTGTATTCCCTGACTTTGTGATACCATCAATTTTTTTCATTTCCTCTGTAGTTAGATCTGTTATGCACTCTGAATTTTAAAGCCACTGGATCTATACATTGATCCCCAGTGTCTCGCTGCTGGCAGCTCCGTAATTTATCTACACCTCGAACTGAGATTTTCTTATTGCAGCATCTCCGTATTGCTATATGATGCCATTCCAATAATTAGCTGAGATGTGTGAGGACTCTGGGGACGAGCCAGAATTTCTTCTGCATTATATCGCCAATTAATTAGTCTTCTGTTCCTCGACCTTTCATGAGCCATCACTGTGTTCCAAGTGCATACTGTAAGAGGAGATCTATACTGTGGCTCCCATGAGTCCTCTAGCATTGAAACTCCCACGTCAATAAATAGAATGTGTTTTTGATGTTCATTACGCTGTTGTGCTTGGCTTGCAGTTAAGATTTGTCATTTTCTCTTCCAGCCCCACAGTTACCCTCCCTCCCTTAGATCAGATAGAAAAGCTGCACACAGAGACGCCACAGTACTGTAACTCTCTCTTAAGCAGAGCGAATGACAAATTGCATCAATTAATTAAATCCTGCATGGCCTATTCCTCACTCAGACTAAGATACCTTTCCACCCTACAGTCTGCATTTGAAATTGTGCAGAACTCAGCAAGAAGAGGCCATGTTTCTCAGCCCCGTTACTCCGTCTTCCTCCGCCTTCTCTCCGCTCTAGTAGCAATGCATAGTGCCACCGCAGTGCCCACATTTGTCCTCATTAGTGGGAAAATGTCAAGTTTTTTTCCTTCCTCCTTTACACTTCTGAATGCAACCATTTGCTGTCATTGAAGCTCGGTGTGCTGCGTTACATGTTCATCCAGCATTTAAATGTCACAGATCTCCCCACAGATTGCCCCTCTACACGCTGTTAGTCAGTCTTTGTGGTTTTCCCTTGTGATGAATTGACGATACCTATGACCCAATATGACCTTTTGCCCATTTTTTTGATAGCTGATGAAAGTCATGGCCTTAATACTGTATATGATGAGGTCCATTTGTAAGAGATTTCTTTACATGTGAGCTATGGTATCTCCTTCTTTGAGCTGCTTCTAAGGAAATCTTTATGACCATTTGCTAAGCCTGGTGGAGGCTACTAACTTGCACAAACCTCAGTCAGATAAAGGATCAATGAGTCAGGCAGACTAGACTAACAAATTCAATTCAATAACCCCTTTGCCCCTTCAATCAATCTAGACACAACCGGTTTAGTCAATGACCAATTTTCTGGGAATAGAGTTGGTAATCATAGTTCTGTTTTCTCATTGTGATAGTTACGTCCACACGTGTCTGCAAGGCATCTTGGTCCGTGTAGTTAATATTCTCATTAAAGTTTCCTTTTCTGTTGTGCTGTCTCTCTACCACCTTACAGAGAAGAGGAAAGCCAACATCTTGGACAACCTGAACAACACAAACGGGACCATAATCGGTGTCACCTGTTGCATCGTCCTCATCCTCCTCATCGTCTCCGTCATCGTCCAGATCAAGCAGCCGCGCAAGAAGTACATCCTGCGGCGCGAGGACTTTGACCCCACCATGTTCCAAGAGGTCTTTGAGCCGCCTCACTACGAGCTGTGTACTTTACGGAGCGCCACCACAGCCGCCGGGGCCTCGGCCGACTTGGTCGACCTGGCGGAAGATTTCGAGAACTACCACGCCCTTCGCCGTGCCTCCTCGCGCTGCATCCACGACCACCACTGTGGCTCCTCCTCCAACCCCGGCTCCGCCCACATATCCCAGCTGTCGCTCAGTGGACGAGGGAGTCGCGGGAACTTGAGCGCCGCCAGGGATGCGGCGGCCGCCACGCTGCTCACAGACCTCCCGCAGCCGCCAATGGCAGTGCGGCCGTTGCTGCCGTCCACCGGAAACCGCAGGAGCATCTTGGTCATGAAGCACAGCTACTCGCAAGAGGCGGCGGACAATGGGTGCGACCTGGACGACGACCTGGAAGAAGTTCCCACCACCAGCCACCGGCTTTCACGCCACGAAAAGGCAGTACAGCGGTCAGTATCCATAGATTTCTGATGAGGAAAGAACAACAACCGTAGAGTTAACTATGGGGAAATGTGTGTGGGATACTTAGGCCTACATTTATTTCTGTTTTCCTCTTATTTTAGCGTTCTTCCTCTCATTACTTTTTTTTAAAATTACGATAAGCTTCTTTTTTTGCATTGATCCTTGTTCTTTCTCCCCTTTTTTATCATTAAAAACTTTTTTTTTCCACAAAGGGCTAAATTATGATGAAATTTGCCCTCTCTTGCATGCTCATCCTTGAACATGTCAAGCGCCCCCTGCTAGTTTTGCCCTCAAAAGCTTAATCTCTACTGTACTTTTGAGGTTTTGTCAGAGCTCTTTAAGCAAATACAGACCTCATTTTTTGAAGATAATAATTCAATCAGTCCAGTTTTGACTGTTAACACAAGGGCTTGAATCGGTGCCTCATAGAGACGACTAACTTCATTGACATGGATGCAAATTATTATAAAATATGCATTTCTACTCCTAACTGTGATACTGAAAATATATGACTTACAAGCTCAACATTTTGGCATGAACAAGATTTTTTAGAAAAAAAAAAAAAAAAAGTATTTTACTGTGTATTTGCACCTTGACTGCTTGAAAAGTAACTGTATATGTTTACAAAAACACTATGTGAAGGTACATTTTTTGGAGAAAATACTTTCCTGCATGCACTTTCTATGTGCTCTTTCCAGAGTGTTCTTGACTGTTTATTCATTTTTCTACAAGTCTGCATGCGAGGCTCCCACAGACTAGCAAAGCACTAATGAAGTTTACTGCTGTTGTGTAGCACATTATGCATTCTGACCTCTCTATGCAAAAGGAGTTTGATATTAAACGAAAGAGCCGTGACATTTCAGGTTCTGCCTCATTGGCTCTTTGAGCAAACATGAATCAGAGTACAACACAACTAGGGTCTAAGAGACAATCTCAAGGTAAGCACCCTTATCCAACAATCACAATCTTTATATGTTGTTGTGTAGTCATCATTTTGCCCAGTCAGTATATACTTTCTATGTAAGTTCTTTTTTTCCTTTTCTGTGATTTTTGCGCGGGTTTATATTTTTTGATGTTTTTTATTTGTTCATTTTTCACCAAGATGGTTTTCTTGCTTGCGGCCATCTTGTCCTCCCAGTGAGTTTGTTTGAAGTCTTTGTGATGCTCAAGTTTACTGTATGCCCTCCCGAGGACATACATTCACTCAGTGGATATTCATTAGCATGGACTTTTTCAATCATCTTTAGTTGAAGCTGTTATCAAATGATATGTCTAACCTCTGCACTTTTCTCCCAGTAGGCCTACAGACAATAATTCATATCAATCATGTAAAGTCACTTATTAAAGGTACAGTGTGTAGGATTTGGCGGCATCAAGTGGTGTGGTTGCAGATTGCAACCGAGTACCCCTCCGCTCACTCCTCCCTTTCCAAGACTGCAGTAACTTGAGCCGCCTTGCTCAGAGGCCATCCGTACCATAATAACACTACTTTAGGAGCAACGGAAGTCAGACGGTGGCTGGCGGTACAACGGTTTTGCACTGTGCGGCTCATATTTCTGCAGTTTCACTAGTGTGTCGGAGAACTACGGTGGCCTTCAGGTAACGTAAAAGCGTGAAAGGCTCTCTCTAGAGCCACTGTTTGGTTTGTCCATTCTGGGCTACTGTAGAAACATGACATAGCAATATGGCAGACTCCGTGAAGAGGACCCACTCCCTATGTAGCTATGAAGGGCTCATTCTAAGCTAACGAAAACACAGTGATTCTTAGTTTAGGGAGATTATATACTAATGAAAACATAGTTATGAATTTTATATTCTATTTTTGCTAATAGATCCCCCAAAATGCTACGCACTGTTCCTTTAAGTCCACATAAAAGCACAAATTGTGAAGCAGATGCAATCTACATTAGACCAGTGGGATTTTTGCACACACTAAAGAAAGCACATTGAGATTGACATCTCTTTGTAATTTACAAATCTTTACTGACCACACACTTATATTGAATTCCTCTGTAGTTTTGCATGGTTTCTGTCACTTGTAGTATTTGATTTTGTGTTTGGTTAATTGTGAAGCATAGTAGTTATGCCTGTGTGTAACAGTTCATGTGTATGCTCCACGACTGTGCTTTCATGAGGTTGCAATAAGCACAATGATGATGATACAGTAATAAAAACAATTAGATCAATACATTTCAGATATAGAGGAATTTGTTTGTTAAAAAGTTACTTTTCAATGCAGAGCTCTAGAAGTTCACGCTTGCAGCTTTATGCTCGCACATAATGGAGCAGTCACATAAAGTGCTACCTATTGTTTTGTCTTTTTAGTGTGAAAAATGTGCTGTCCTGTTGTGTGTGTGTGTCTGCTTATGTTCTACATTATGTTGCATTGTCTCCATCATGTAGACTTCTTGAGAATAGTGCAATCCTGGATCAGTACGAACGGGCGTCACTGACATATGAAAAAGCGGAGCGGAGATTTACACCAGCATGATGCTGATGATGATGATGATGATGATGAAGGGACACTTTGACGAAAGGATACAGAATATGTATTAAGAGATGAACACAATCCAGATTTTTTTTTGTCTCACTGGAAAGAAATGGACCTTTAGAATGATCATGATTATTCATTATTAAACATTCAATTTGGGATGTTAGTCAGAAACATATCTGTCATTGTCATAGACTCCTCACTGATAACTAAATTAATGTGATCAAACATCTTCAAGTTAATTTTTAAGCATGCATTTTTAAAATGAGTAGCATACACATTATGATTTTATAGCAAATAATAGATGCTTGCTGTTTGTCAAATCTAGGAAGATTTATTTCATTAGAAAATTGGAATTAATTACTAACCTAATTAAATTTAAAGCTGTTGGAATAACCAGAAGCCGTTTAATTTGGATAACAGTTTGAGACCGAGTTGTGTGGTTTGTGCATGCTTCTTTTATATCCATCCAAACATTAACATACTAACATTAAAATATGAAAAGCCCCAATCTACTAATACATAAGTCATAGGACATAAAGAGTAGTGAAATAGAAGCATCTTCAAAATGAATTAATTGCATTGCATGTTGTTGCAAATCATTAGGTAAAAGAGAATTAAGCAAATGAATTTCACCATTTTCATTTTAACACTTTAAAACTCCCTTTTAAATATAACTTTTGGACAGGCATTTTTATTTGGACAAAGAATACTTGTTTTGTTATTTTGGCAAATACTTCAAGTCTGTTTGTCTTCTAACTCTCTTCTACTGTAGGAGCTTAATATATTTGTATTGAAACAGACTTTTATACTGTAGGGCAAACTGAAAGGATGACAGTTTTTACAGTTACTCAGATTATCTTTCAGGGCTGATTTTACTGATGCTTTGTAAAATAAATAACAATAAAGCTTCACCTTTTCTTTCTTTGTTTTATTGGCTTTTGGTCAACATTCCCTTTGTCCCTTTAGTGTGTCCTCAAACTGTCCATGTCTCACATTCATAATATATAGATGTTGGTTTATTTGTTGCAGCTGATTTGCTTTAGAGAAACCAAAAGGACTTGTTTCACCAAGCAGGACAATAAAATGAGACCCAAACGGTTCAAATAATCACAGGTACCTGACAGACAAGATAATTGACTTTTTGTGCTTGTCCTGATGAGATTAACCCCTTACATACTGCAGAGGGGACGGATCAGCCTCACACTCTAATAACGCTCACTGTTGGCAGGCTGCTTTTGTAGGAAAAACAACCTGCAATATATATAAGAAAGGTAAGAATAGTAGATCAGCTGTGAGCACAATGACAAACAATTCACACACATATACACTCTGTCATTATTCCACACTTTTTATGGTATTTATCATTTACGTGTGCATTATTTTCTGTCTATGTATGTATTATCAGCCGATCAGACTGTTGTCAGGCTATTAATTAGGCATTATCAGTCAAGCCCATAGATGTGGGTCAGTAGGGGCCTACTACACCCACTAGTAGGTTTTATCATCTATTCACATGGTAAATCACAGAAAAAAGGTATAAAAGAACACGACAGTGACCTCCAGTGACCGTAGGAATTATGAAGGGTGCACACAGGAGACTGGAGATCACATCCCTTGTGAAACCAACAATGTGTTGTTGTGTTCCTATTATTATTTTAACCCAAAACACAATGTTTTTCCGCCTAAACCTAAAGAAGTTGTAGTTTTATTGCCTAAACCTAACTTTTTTTTTGCCTAAACCTAAATAAATTGTAGTTTTATTGCCTAAACCTAACTTTTTTTTTTGCCTAAACCTAAATAAATTGTAGTTTTATTGCCTAAATCTAACTTTTTTTTTTCCTAAACCTAAAGAAGTTGTAGTTTTATTGCCTAAACCTAACTTCTTTTTTTTTTTGCATAAACCTAAATAAATTGTAGTTTTATTGCCTAAATCTAACTTTTTTTTCCCCTAAACCTAAAGAAGCTGTTGTTTTGTTGCCTAAACCTAAAGAAGCCTTTTTGTTTGTATTTAAAAGGTGACGTTTCATTAAATTTTACAACATGTGAGAATGTGTTGCTTTTAAGTTTCATTTTCACTTTTACAACATAGCAGGTGTAGTAGGCCCCTAATGACCCCCATCTATGGCGCTTATAGCGACTGATAACGCCTATGGCCTGATAACAGTCGAATCATGTGCTATTATTTACATCCATGCTCTCCCCTTTTCCTACACACACACAATCATACACAGACCCATATTTCTGCACATGAATACAATGTTTCTTTTCTATACACACATTGCGCTCATGTCTGTCTGTTGTCTCTATGTTTTATTATTTTGCCAACACTTGTCATAGATATTCGAAAAGCGTTCACACGAATACCATTCCTCTCTCTTCTCTCTTGAACACAAACACACACACACACACAGTCACAAACTCATCTGCCAGCATATAGATAGAGGCAGACAGCTCAGTAATTAAAGAAGTCTGAATCAATTCGATCACAAGCAGCCCAGGCAGCAGATGAGAAAAGTGTAGGGCCCAGAACAGACTCAAAGTAATAGTGTTTTCATTTCTCTGCAGATACATCAGACAGATGCATCATTCCTCTGCATCTTGCCACGTTTGACAGCATTCGGAGCTAAGGTTTCTCTCCCTTGCATCTTGAGTGAACTTGTTGCCCTGAGCAACTTTACCAATGTAGAGTGTTGTGATGAGAAAAAAAAAGTTTGTGGTGCAAGTTTTTCGTCTTTGCTTCGGGACCGCAGAGGTGCATTTTCCCCCTATACCTGTGCTCCACAAGTGGCTGGGATTGACACGGAGCACTAGTAATTTCAGATACGGGACTGAAACTTTTTTTTTTTTTTTTAAATAGAGTACCTTTAATGTAAAGTTGTTCTTGGAGAAAAAAAAAAACTGAATCAGGTTTTTTAAATCATTTTCGTGTTAACATCAAAATATGAAATTGCATATTTCAGCTGCTGATTTCACATTATATTTCTTATTTTGATGTCATTCCTAAACAGTAGAATATCAGGTTGTTTTTATATCCAGACAAGTACAGAAAGCCTTGTTGAGAAGATGAAAAAACTGAATGTTTGAAATAAAGTCATGTTAAACTTCACAAATGGGTGCATAAACATGATTCTACTGACCCATCAACTAATGTTTATTTACTGACACTTTCACTGATGTCTGAACATTATTTACTTCCTTTGTCTTTGTTAAACTTCATTTCATTGTAGTTTTGTTTTTTTTAACCCGTTTGCATATTTATTTGATAACAGAAAATGCTGGACAGAATGTTTTCAATAAACTAATGTTTACTGATTTTATTGTGATGATTTATTTTGTCAGTAACATCATATTTTCTATTCTGCTCTGTTCAGGGACCTTGAGGATACTGACCTCATGTACTCAATATTTCTTCTGGGAAATTTGTGGGTTTTAAATATCTGGGTTTCTGGAGTTTATATTAAATAATTTCTGAATATTTTATATGCTGATCCCTGTATTATTAGACTAAGATTAGACTAGATTAGGTATACTTTATACTTAAATGCTAAAATGCTAGGCAAGTAAACAAATACCTAAGTAAAGGCTTTAGTATTACATCACCAGAATTCCTATAGCAGTGAAGCTCCCCATTTATGTTGGTAAGTTAAATTTACAGAAAATATAACTGAACATTTAACATAAGAACATAAGAAAACATAAAATGTAAAAAATTACACTTTAGTGTCACTTTTAGTGGAGCATTTAGCACTGACTTTCGTTGACTTAACGGCCTCAGGTGTCGCTGTTAAGAAGCATTTCTAATTCTTACAAACAATCCCTTTAAAGGGACTATTTGGGACTCCACCTGCAGCCGGAGAGAGCAGGGAGACACCAGCACCCGGTAGGTAACAAGACGATAACGATACTCGCTGAGGAGCTCCGTCACTTCACAAGACACGGGAAACCTCTGTTGGTCTGGAGGAGCTGCAGCATTTGTTTCTGCACAAACGTCCACTGTACATTCACTAGATATTCTCAGAGCTACTAACTCTTCTGCAGTGTGGAGTGAGCGCGCGTTCACGTCTAGATGTTGCGCGAGCTGAGCGAGAACGCGCGCGCGGTGTCTGAGTGAAGGCAGGCAGGCAGAGGAGGAGAGGCAGCGGCCACACGCGAACACGCATATGCGAGCGCGCATGTGTGGCGACCCGCTACATTTATACGCTTAAAAAGTTACAAACAGTCCCTTTAACTGTAACTTTCCCCAAAATAATAATAATAATCATTTTTTTACTTTTCTTCAGCTGGCTTTGACGAATAATTTTTTGAGAAGAAATAACTTAACATTTTGTTATGATGGTTGTTTCTTATAATAACCTGTTTTTTTCTTGAGGTCCTCAAGGACCCCAGTTTGTAGTCCTTGTAGGTTAAATAGCCTACGTTAGTAGGATGAGGGTTAAAAAAAAGTTTTTATAGGCCTACCTTTCATTTAAATATTACTATTAGCTATCATTAATACAATGAATGTATTCTTACCAGTCTGTGAATGTGTGTAGAGTGTTTCTGTTTATTATAAGGGCCTCATACATGGTGTTAAATTAAAAAACTCAATCTCCCATGATTCCTAGGGTGCGTGACGACAAACGTGTGCGCCTCATGAACACAAATACCACGACTTGATTCTTGACAGAGGCCGCCCATGTATAGCACAGGAGTATGTTAGTTAGTGGTTTGTTGTGCATTGCATGATATGAAATGTATGTATAATAAGTCACTTTATATTAGTTTAGCCTGCAGTAGCTTATATGACAGTTTTTACAGCTTAACTACTCGGTTTGCTAGCGTGTTGTGCAGGTAACTTCTCTCACAGAGGACATCATGGCTTACACGCAGATACTGAAATCCCTGCACCGGAATCTACAGCAATGCAAACTCACACATGTCAGGTTGCTCATCCACACGCAGAGGACGGCGTCAACAGTAGCCAGACTGAGCTTCCTCAGGAGAGACGAGGCTCCTTCCTCTGCGGTCCCAGTGCTGAGCTGCTTCATCCAGTCACAGACACAGACACGGACACGGAGAGGTGTGTGGCTCGACTCTGCGGTTAGAAACCAGAGCAAGCCCGAAGACAGAGACAGATCTGTCTCCAGGTACCAGAGTGGGAGCCCGAAGCCTTCAGCTACACAGAAAGGTAAGCAAGTGTCCTCCCTTGTGGACTCTCATTTGAGTGCACTAAATTGCATGAACAGATATTCAGAATCACTTTAATTGCCAATAACATACATACAAGGAATTTGACTCTGGCTTTTAGACATCTCTCTAAACAAAGACAGAAATAGAAAAAAAAAAAAAAACAGCTAGGGACAAAGACAACAAAGCTGGACAAATAAAGGTGAGGAAATAGACAGGACTGTTATGAAACATTACACAATTAGTGGAGAAATAGGTTTTTATATAAATAATGTATCAATAAATATATATATATATATAGAAAACATCCTCATCCACTTACTGACCTCTGACCGGTTAGCCTGACCTCTATTTGTAAACAAATCCTGCTTCATATACATATACATTCTGTCATTATTCGACTTCCTATTTTCTTCTCACTATGTCACTTTTTATGGTATTTACCATCTACGTGTACATTATTTTCTGTTCATGTACTGTATGTATTATCAGCCGATTAGACTGTTGTCAGGCTATTAATTAGGCGTTATCAGTCAAGCCCCATAGATGTGGGTCAGTAGGGGCCTACTACACCCACTAGTAGGTTTTATCATCTAATCACATGGTAAATCACCGAAAGAAGGTATAAAAGAACACGACAGCGACCTCTAGTGACCGTAGGAATTATGAAAGGTGCACCCAGGAGACTGGAGATCGCATCCCTTGTGAAACCAACAATATGTAGTCGTGTTCCTATTATTATTTTAACCCCAAACCCCATGTTTTTCCCCAAACTTAACCAAGTGGGGTTTTTTTTGCCTAAACCTAAAGAAGTTGTAGTTTTATTGCCTAAATCTAACTGTTTTTCTGCCCTGACCTCTAACTCCAGTCCAAAGTCTGAGGCCTTGTCCAGTCCGGTTGGATCAGCGCTGGCCAGTGTAAGCTCTGAAATAGGGTTCAGAGCTTACACCGGCATGTATAAGTCAATTGTTCTTTAAGTATAAACAATACAAATAGTGCAAAGACATAAATACTGAATGGATATACATGGACTGGATTATGTACAGGATGTACATGTATACATGTCTATATACTATATGTACTGTGTGTAGGATTTATATTGGCAGACAGATGATATGCCCATGTTTTAAAAAAAAAAAAAAGTTGCATGCAATTATAACAGCAGCAGTGCAATAACATATTGTCCACACTGTCAAACGGGTATTGCATAAAAATTCAAAACAGGTGGAATTTGTCCAAATGCACAGCTCAAGACATAACATGGTTAGTTGAGGTTGCAAGATTGTTTTTTTATTACTCGTATTTATGGACTGATAGATTATCATCTATTTATTTTATGTGATGGACTCAATCACTATAATGATTGAGTCTATAAATAGTAACTGAGTCGTGACAAATCATCACAAGAGACCGGAGTCTAATGTCTTAAAATGGTCTTATCCGATCTAGGAGCCAAATAATGCATTTATTTATTGAATAATTCAAGCACCTGTTTGCATTTGTGAGACTGCAACCGTTTGATAAGTCTACTTGATAAAATACCAAACTGTTAGTTATCAAACAGTTGACTGATTGTCTAATCACTCCTACTTTTCAATATGTTCCAGTGAAAGAAGCTGGCAGAGACTTCACCTACTTGATAGTTGTACTGATTGGACTTGGAGTGACGGGTGACTACATCTTCAAGATTTCAAGCAGATTTATCACCTCCTTTCAAGTCAAATAATGGATATGGGCACTAACGTGTGTTGTTCTGTGTGCAGGCGGGCTGTTATATGTGGTGTTCCAGGAGCTGTTTTCTTCCTCAAGTCCAAATAAAGTCTACGGGAAAGCCTTCAACATACTCAGGTTAGACCCAGAGGTAAGAATGAGATCTGATAGTACACGACTATACTGTACATTTTGCAGTGTTAACACCGAATGCGTGAATTTATTGTAACAATTATTGTATTGTATGTTGTATTGTATTGCTACCAAATCTTAAAGTCATCTCCTGTTTAAAAGTAAAGTGAAAAAAACATTTTTGTTTATTGAAAATGCAGGTGATTGGTGCATTTGGGGAGCCGATCAAGTGTTATGGGGAGACTACCCGTCGAGGAAGGAGGCAGCAAGTCAGGTGGGACTTTTGTTACTACGTCCAAATAAGCTGTTGACTAGACTGTATTATACAGAAGGATCTGTGTGGTTGTAGTGCTGATGTATTACAGTATTTATTCTGTTTATGTGTGTCTGTCTGTTTCCACCTTAGCCATCATGAGTACCTGAAGGACGGACTGAAGTATATGAGACTTAAGTTTTACATTGAAGGCTCTGAGCCAGGTCTCAAAGGAACTGTACACTCGGAGTCAAAAGAGGTTTGTATTTACCTTTGTTAAATAGCTACACATGAGCAAATTGACATGCTCATGTGTAGCTATCCTAATATTTAAGAATTATACATACTGTAAGTCATAAGTAATTTAACATGTGACACCAGAGACTAAATGTACAGAGGTGAAAACTAGACTGTTATTTTTTAATGTGTATACAGATATTCACTAAATTGAGATACTGTTTTAACTTTCATTTCACAGAATCCTGAAACTGGAAAATATGAGTTTCGTTACATATTTGTGGAAGTAGACACCTACCCAAGACGAACCATCATTGTGGAAGATAACCGATAAGAAAGAGAATGGACTCAGAAACTGTCGCTTCACTGAAAAAGCATCATGAAAATGTAAAGAATGTGTTTGTGTTATTGGACAAATTGCTGGAGATTTACTGATTTACTAATATTAAAAGCTGATATGTTAAACATCAACAATTCGGGCTTAGTTTAACTTTGCCATAACAATGGAGCATTTGGTGAAGCGCTTTGCACAAAGAAAGATCATCGGCTCTTATGTGTTATTGTTTTATAAATAATACACGTTCTACAAATCTGGGTTTTTTTTTACTAAGAGACTGCAGGATGACGTGAATTTTGAAATAACCTGTAATCAAAGATGCTTTTAGATTGTAATAAAAAATGTTTGTTATATGTGTAAATGTTTGTTTTTTCTGAGAATGTTATGGTATGGATGTCAAGATTGATCTTTCAGCTTTATTGAATTGGATTTATGGTTTAATTGGGACATTGGCAGTTATTTTAACAAGCTTTTACCTGTAAAGTCTTTTTTTTAATGCTATGTCAGGTAGAGATCTTGAAAGTATTGCAGATTCCTTGTGTTCTGCTTGGAAATTACCTCAGTCACACACACTTCCTGTAAATTCTGATAGGTCTGCTTTTCTTTTCAATTTACCATTTTCAGTCTTTGTTTACTGTAAAAGTCTGTATTTGGTTGTCCTTTTGAAATGATAGATTGCACTATAAAACAATGACCACTAGATGGAGGCAAAGAGTTGAGGAGAGATAGGAGCAACCTGATATGACCTTTAGTTTTATATCTTATTATTCCTTTACATTGTATATGTATTTTAATGGGTATTTTGAATAGTTTTTTCAATACATTTCGGAAGGTATCACATAGAAACACTTACTAAACATCTGATTTGTAAACAATGAACACCTATTTCATGGGATTTGGAATAAATTCGCCTCTTGGGACATGTATTTGTTAATACATTGATATATATGTTTAATATAAAGACATTATTAATGAAGATATGTTGTATTTTTAATCCAATTGTAATCCTTTTGTTTTGTCAACCTATGCTACCTTCCATGACCCTCGGAAATATTAACATTCATGATGGACCTCAATGAAACGCCCACAATAGCCCGAGAAAGATCACTTATTTAATCACTTTTTTTTGTGCTCCTGAGATGTAATCTTCGTGGGGGCTGATAACTTGTTATTGCTATTTAATACTCTGACAATTGAAGTTACTTTCCTTGGGGCTATACCCTTTTTTGATAATTAAAACATCTGAACCCTATGAACCTACCTACGAGCTATGTGCAGTTAATGCAATGTGTCACAAAGAAAAATCGAAATACATTTTCAGCAACAACAGCACTTGAACGCAAAAAACTAATCCATTAATTGTAATTATTGCATCTGTGTTCAGAGAGGAGCAGCTTACGGGAAGCACTAAAGGCAACAGTCCTCTGAACACCGCCCACTGTTAAACCCAATGCAACATTGAACGCATTAGTGATGTGTCGGTCCCGAACGAGCCGGTTCAAAGAGCCGGCTCTTTTAAGTGAACGATAAGAGAGTTTTTTTTTTCTTTTTACTTTAATTAATTCAAGGCAGAATGATATGATGATCTTCTCCTCACCCCGGGCACTCCATGCACTGACTGTGATGGTACGTGTCCACAGGGGCGTTTTTATCGCGAGGGGACGCGACGCTTCCCAACATTGGACGCTTGGTGGGCAGTCTACAGGTACAGAGCAGGAGGGAGAGGAGGAGAGAAAGAGAGAGAGAAGTGCGGTGCGGGAATAGCAGACAAGATGAGTGACAGTCGGAAACGAAGCAGCATGTAAAATTATGGTATTCTGGAAATTATTCTAGATTCAAGATTCAAGAGTTTTATTTGCCATTTGCACCTATAAGTACATTGGAATTCTGAGCAGTTTCCGAGTCAGCTTTAAGAAAAGAAAAAAGGTAGAAAAGGCACAAGGTAATTACAGTACAAAATAAGTAGCACATTCAACTCAACACAATAAATAATTAAATTATTAAAATATAAAAGCCCTCAGCGTAGTCAATAAATAAACTAAACTACCCTCTGCATAGGAACGATACCCCTAGAATACAAATATACAGTATATATGCTCCATGACTATGTTAAAAGAACTTGTAACTCTCAAAAATATTTAAAAAAAGAATAATTAATATATTTCAGACAATTACACAGTGGAAGGCAGCATATTGCACAGCATTACAGTCCATTCAGTTCAGGTGTACTGTGTGTCAATAATGGTATGGAGGTGAGGTGCGGGGTATTTGTGTCCTTCTTTAATGTCCTTTGCCACCAGTCTTATGGTACGTGACCACAGGGGCGTTTTTATCGCGAGGGGACGCGACGCTTCCCAACATTGGACGCTTGGTGGGCTGTCACTAGACACCACCTGATTGGATGAACACTTTCCTGCCGTTGGCTGCTGCTACCAGCTTTCAAACCGGAACCAGTATGGAGGGTCGTTTGGAAACTTTCTTCTCTTATTTCACGAAAATAGTTCACCGAAATGCGTTTCTGAAAACATTTGAGGCGAGAAATAAGCCGTGCAGTTGCTGAATTTGTCTTTATTTTGGATCGACAACGTTTATTTTAAAAGATTCTCGGGAGTTTCGAGAGGCAGCGAGTCGCGTCGGACGTCCGTGATTTGCATAAAGAAGACGAGCCCTCCACTTTATGCAAATGAGGAGCGGGCGTCGTGACGCTCCGTTTCTCAAATCGCGACACCATGCTGCCAGAATGCATTGCGCGGCTGCTTACATAGACAATGAATGGGGAGCGTGGAAAGCACGGAGCCTGTGGACACGTACCATTATTGTAGCTGGGAAGAAGCTGTTGTGAAACCATGTAGTGCTCTGTGAGAGGAGATGCTCTCTGGCCTGTGGTGCCTCAGGTTGTGACCTAATTATAAGGTTTAGTATAATTATATTGAATAATTTAACCCTCCTGTTACCTTCAAATTTACTAACATCTTTTATCCTTGGGGTCAATTTGACCCCAGCAATTTAAACCTCCAGAAAATGATTATAATTAAAATTGTTAACCAAGTTTATGTGTCAGGTACTTTATGTTTGTTTGTTGACTACCTAAATAGCCCTTTAAATAAAATCAATATCTTCACGGGAACCATATTTTGCCGCCCCCAAAACGCGGGGAAATATCAAAGTTCTCGCGAGAATGATGTTTCCCCTCCCCCATGTCGTGTGAACTATCAGTGGTTCTTGCACTACTACAGTTATGGTTATGTTAGGTTAGGGCCCTAAAGCTTTTTGAAGATTATAAAGTTGCATGTTATAGTGACCTCAATATCATCCAAAACAAATGTGTGTAAAATGTTGATATTTCTTATATGTTTTATACAGCTAAAACAGCCTGGGATCAAATTGACCCCAAAAAACACCGATGTGTACAGCATGTGTACAGGACAATGAAAACATATCATCATTTTAATTTTATGTTTACCCAGTTGTCCCCATTAAATTAGGAAAAGTCATTAAATATGAAGCAAAAAAAAATGATGTCAATCATTTATTTAGAGACGTTAAACATTGAATGGGGTCAAATTGACCCCAAAGATAATAGGAGGGTTAAGTGATATATGTGCACATATACTAATCATAGGTCAAATGGCGCTAAATTTGGCTGAATTATAAAAAGGCAGAAGTGGTAAAAACGAAGAGCCGTTTGGGAGCCGAAAGAGCCGGCTCTTCTTTGGTGAGCTCAGCTAAATGATCTGGCTCACTAAAACGAGCGTGAACTCCCATCACTAGAACTCACCGTAAGCCAGTTGACGTTAAAGCCAGTTAGCTGAGACTCTGTAGGGACTAGTTTAGTTGTTTCTTCAATGTTAAGTTAACGAGTAACTAGCTAGTAACCTTTGTATATATAATACCAAGAGGTGTGCGGGCATAAAGCAGGTTAATTTAAGTTGTTTTGTTCGCAGCGTGGGTAAATAAGAGTAGTTGTTGTTGTTGTGGCCTGCTAGCTAACTGCTAGCTAACTGCTAGCCTCAGCTGGTTCCTGGAGCTCTTCTCAACATCACATCCCCGAAACGAAAAGGGAAATGGCACACCTCTCAAGCTAACTCACAAAGCCAAGTTGTCACGATACAGTAAGTTCAACTTCCTATTAATGTGTTTCCATTGTTAGTTAAGTTAAAGGAGGAGCTGTGGTGCTAAACTGACCATCTGTTTTAAGTTACAGAAAGAAGAAGTGCTCTTAACATTTATTTATTCAGCCTAGTTCAATCCATGAGATGCTTTAGGGTTTATTAAAGTTAATTATAACCTGTGTTATTATACGTAAGGTGATGAATAGAGTCTCTGAGGGAGTAATTACTCTATATTGTTACTGTTTTTCAGGGCAAATTGTGGTATTGGTCAGGGATCAGGAAATTATTCCCCAGCTATGAGAGCCTCCACTCACTGATTGACATCTCACAAACATGGAGCTGTACTGGTACATGTGAGTATAATTTCATATCATATATAATATATAATATATATATACTTTACACTTTACACTATACATCCTATATACCACTTTATAGACTGCATATATGTACATATTACATTTATTTATTGTACATACTACATTTATTTATTGAAGGACTGTACACACTATGTTCACCCATTCACTCTGTATCTTTTATATCTCTATTATTGTTTTTATAATTTGTGTATACCTTTACCTCTCCGGTGTTTCACTCTGTTTGCTGATGTTGCTGCTTTGACACCTGAATTTCCCTCCGGGGATTAATAAAGGTTCATCATCTTACCTTATCTTATCTTATCTATTTATTTATTTATATATATACATTTATTATTTTATTTATATATATATATATATATATATATATATATATATTTATATATAATAATTATATAAAGAATATCATTTAATTTTTAGATAAAAGTGGAGTTTAAAACTGATGTGTCAAGCTGCTCATCCCTGTCTCATTCCCCCTCCCCTCCCTTCTTTCCTTTACAGAGTTGTTATTATATTCATCATTATCAAGATATTCTTCTATGTGTGCTGGTACCGATCAAGACAGAGGCAACTGGCAGCATACTTGAGCAACCCACGCAATGCTCAGATAGTCATTGTTGGAGGAAGGGCCTACCTTCATCAGATGTGTGAGAGACAGAGTGTAAGTGCAGACCCCCACGTACACACACACACACGCACACATATGTCCTACATTTGAAACGTGTAATCTAGCTGTCAACCACTGAATTGGTTTTGTGCCTCCAGGATATGTCTATTATGGCTGAGACTAAGTATAAGGATTTGGTATTAAAGAGAATCTCTTTATGTTGGCTGAGAGACTTGAGTAGGGTACACTGAGCAAAAAGAGTGCGCAACGTAGCAGCAAACTCGTGTCCTTTCGGCAAAATTTGCAATTTTGAATGACAAATATGGCACCCTTGTGATTTGTGTGGATCAAAATATTTTTTATCTACATGGGGAGGGGTTTGGTTGTGTCCAAAATTCCATACTAGCATGCTGTTTAGTACGCTAAAACAGTAAGTGTGAGATTTTTTAGTATTTCCAAAAGCTTAATATGAAACCAATTGCATGCAAATTGCAAATATTACAATATGCAACGCTGGACATTACAGTGGCATAAATATCCCACAATGAAATGCGGTAGTGACGACAACGTTCATAACAGACGTTGACAGACAGCTCTGTAACATCAACAACGCTTCAATTTAACTGTAAGTATAAGATTTAACTTTGCTTGGCGTAATATATATATTTTAAATTAATTCAGACTTTGATTCTTACAAACTGTCATTTTGGTCACATAAGGTTGGCACGTGTTACTATGGTTACAAATGTATGTTGGACAATAGTACACCTATTGGCTATGTAGTGCATAGTATGTGATTTCGGACGAAGCCTATGACTGTAGGAGGTATGGCTACATGGTGTGTGACACGGACGGTCAGGGGACAAGGGGGACACTGACTGACCACCACTCAGCCGCATGAACAGTGACGTAGAGCTGGTAGTCAGAGATTTGAAGTCTGGTGGAGCTTTGACAGTCACTAGAAGCACATTTATGGTCCTTTGAGAGAGAGAGAGTCACTGTTTGGGTACCTGTGTTGTAGCTGGGCTAGCAGCTCTACTACGAGAGGCTCTCCAGTGTGTGATTTTTGTGGGCGAGTGTCAGTCAATAGCCGTAGTCATGCAGTAAACATAACTGTTCGTATTCCCCAAATATCTATTATTTCGTAACAAACGTAATAGACCTTGGAGTCTTGTCTGTTTCATCAGATAATTCAGCTGAACCTAACTTTCAAATCCAAGCAGAAGCATACAAGCTAATTTTGAGCAGAAAAAGCAGGGCTTGTTTTTTTTACACATAGTATGAATTTTGTCGGGAAAAATCATGTTACCATCATATGCCAACAAGAATCTATTGGAAAAAAAAAACATTCAGTGTAGTTCTTGTACCTCTTTAACTACTCTAGTTTTGTTTGGCCCAGTAGCAGATACACACAAAGTGGTGCGTCACAAAGCGAAGTCCGGCCCTGTTCTCGGAACTGTCCATCCAACTGGAGTTTGTTGGAGTAAGAGAAAGTCAAATAAGGTCACACTTGTGTTACATTTTTGCAGAGGAGTTGTTTGCTCTCTAAAGAGGACATGCGGGTTTCAGTGAGTCGCTTTCACTTCGAGTAGAATGACGAGAACGGCTACATTTCACTTTCAGTGGCGTACTGAGCGAGTGTGTGAATGTGTATAAATAGGAACACACTCTTGGTTTGCTGGTTTGCATGTACTTGTATGCTTACATTTTTCTGTTTGACCTAGTTGACAGCAGAGGTCGAAAGGGTCAGGCCACAGCTTTGACAGTTAGTCGGTTTAGAAAATGGGACATGACCCTTTTTTTTAAACAAGTTTGTAAAATTTCAACTATGCATGTGAGTTTTTTTGTGCAAATACCATCAGTATAGACACAGACAGCAAGGCGGGAGTAGACTGGTTTACAGACAGCAAGGTACACCTCTTCGAAGGTCTTGTTATCACCCTACATCTGAAAAAGTCCAGTTGTCAGTCACTGATGTTCTTTGTGCTGCACGCAATTTTGTTTTTTTGTAATCTCACAGTTTCTATCTCTTGTCCCATGTAAATCATAAGATATATGGGAGGATAAAGATGGTCTCTTCTACTGTTTAATTTGCTTGAGATTGTGATTAATATAGTATGTGGTTAGATAGAGCTGCTTTTTACAAGTCATTTGATCACTGGGGTGACCTTCATAGTTGTTTTTCTGTTTGGTTTCTTTGTAACTTCTTACATTTTGCTGACACGCATGCTTTTTATACATATTATGAAATTGGCTACAAAATGCAGGCTTATCTTTTATTCTTGCCTTCAAGTGCTAGTTGAATGTAGTTTTATTGGTGTTGATGTTTTCAGACATATGTCTTGAATAATAATGTCTTTCCTCAACATCAGTTTGTATGGAGTCTTGTCTGTGGGCTGTGCCACAGGTTTAGACAGCCATCACGATTCCATCTTGCTTCCCCCCTGGGCCTTTCTGCTTTACTGCCTCTCTAAAACACCTGGAAGCCATCTCCATGATTCAGTACCTTCCCAAAATATGCTCTGTGAATCATATAAAGCAGGTCTCTCTGACGTTTTTCCAACTAATTTCTAACTCTCTCCCACTTCACCCACTTCTTCTTGGTAGTTATTGCGAAAGATGCTGCGTGAAAGACAAAGGTTATCAATGCATTTCTCTAAGAAAAGATTCATTTAAATGGAAGTCTGCATAAAAAAAGTCAATTTCCTGTTAATCTTGACACTGCACCAGCTTTTGAGATATTTATCATTGCAGTAGTTACATCAAAGAGGCACAGGCTGTGATATTTTTAGCATTGTTTGAAATATTTGCACAACAGGAAATGCCCCAGTTGTAAAAAAGATAAATAAAAAAATGATGTGGTTGAAAGCTGAGAGTTGCCCGGACTTTTGGTCTCGGGTTTCCCCAGGCTAGTTATAATATCCTGTGTTCTATCTGAAATGTTTGTCTGATTTTTAGAGGAAGTTCAATCCGGTTTATAACTCCCATTCTTTGTGTCTTATCAGACATACAGTTGAAGCCATATAGCTTGTGGATGGCTACACTAAAGGCTGGCCCACACTAACAGATTTTTCAAATCTGAACAGATTTTGAAAATGTGGGAGACCCAACACATAACGACTTATGTTAAATGTACTAGTTTAGTAGTGTGTACCTGGCATAAGCTGATTCAAGTGTCCCCAAATACTAACCATGTATTTAAACATTTGACTCACTGAAAATTTGTTCTAGTAAATAAATGTTGAGTTGAGAAAATTTGAGTTTGAATGTCTTAAGCCCAGGTGTATTTAAATATACGGCATCAACTGTGCTTATACTGGCTCTAATTAAATGTCCACTAACCACCCCAGAAGCCTTCCTACCTCCTCGCACACACTTTTTCTATTTTTGCTTCTTATTCCTCCTCTCCTCCTGTGCCTAATCTGTCCTTGTTCCACAACTCTTCTGTTTGCTCCTAAATCCTCTCCTGCATCCTTCTCCTCTGCGTGTTTTTTTTCTGCTCCTCTTCCTCTCCCCTTTGTTCCCTCTGCTGTCTCTGGTGTATAATGTTCCCTGTTTAGATTTTAATGGAATGTGCAGCAGGGAGGCCCCACGGTCATCCATAACCCGGCACCCTGAAAGTTTTCTGGAGAAACACCAAGACGACTCGAGTCCTGGGCTTAAATGAATCAAACATAGTGTGTGGCGGGGAGACTTGATGTAGTATCACTCACTAACTAAGCCTCTTGGACAGTCTTATTCACGGCTACCTGAAGAAAGTGAACCTTGAAGAGCTATGAGGAAAAACTTTTGATACATGTAGGCCCTAGAGAGAGATGGAAGATTAATTGTTTATAGATTATTAGACTTCATCTTATTCATCAGTTCTTTAAGCCTACAGAAATAGAGGTGACTATTATAGTGCAGTAATTATCTTGAACTTGGCGTGGTCTGTTTGTGCTGCATCTTTCTTCATCACTCTCTATCACGCCTACAATAGCCGGATGGCAAATTTGAAGTAATTTAAACCAGTCAGCAAAGGCATCAATCATTGAGAGCTTCCTCACAGGCAGTAAAGGAGATAAAATAGCTATCATGTGTGTTATTATAATGCTCAAACCTTAGATGTACTTACAATCCCCTCTAACTCATCAGTGTACTGTGAATACTTGCTCTCTTTGTCATCTTTTGTTAGAGCCATCAAGAGGAAAAAAATAATTCACCGCTGTTTCAATTTGTGTGATTTTAATCCTGTAGGCTATCATCTCAGTTTTACTTTATTTAAAGAGAGATTAGAGAGATTTATTTGTTGTTTGCACAATAAAACAAGCTACAGAAATACAACAGTTAAAGAAAAAACTGAGATAAAAAACCAAGAGGCTTATAGAAGGAACCTCACCTCAATAAGCAAATACAAAAGACGTAAAATCAACAGAAGTAAACAAACAAGCAAAGATAAAATCTAAAAGCAAACATAAAGTAATCAACTTTAATCAAGCAGAAACGTAAAATACAAAAAATATATGTATGTATGGGTGTGTGAGAGCGTGTGCGTGTTCAGTCCTTACGAGAGAGAAGGGTCAATTATAGTCAGATAAGATCAGAACGACTAGTTTGGTTCATCAGACAGGACCCGATGAACCAAACTAGTCGTACTGATCATAAAAAGGGACTGAAATTAAAAATATATCTTGAATAATGGTATTAACACAGCGAGTGTCACAGCCTGGCGTAATGTGTTTCACTACCCATTTATGGGATTCACTGGTGGATGTCTCGCTGCTGCGTTTTGTGTAAACGACTTTATGGGAGGTTGACACGGTTCATCAGGTTCAAGCTCAAAACGTTCCACCCCAACGTTGGAAAACACCAGTTTAAACACATAGAAGAGATGTAATACGGGCAGCCCAGAACACCTACAGTATCATTTATTCCTCCCAAGAATATTGCTCTTTGTTTAATGATGTATGCACTTCAGCGTAGACTTGCCTGTCAATCTAGGCCTCGAGCAAAGACTTTAAAGGAAGACCAATATTATCATAACGCGCA
This sequence comes from Sebastes umbrosus, assembly GCF_015220745.1. NCBI lineage: Eukaryota > Metazoa > Chordata > Actinopteri > Perciformes > Sebastidae > Sebastes > Sebastes umbrosus. Next base: position 13,489,107 of record NC_051289.1, read on the forward strand.
GCAATGTTCTCTCTAGAGATGTGTACATTAAAACTAGCTTAGTTAGTATCCTAATAGTGTTGACATTTGCATTGTTGGCTCTAGCTGATAAATTTGTGTGCACTGGTGTATTTATGTGTTCTTCTGCTTTTTGGTATATATCATTTAACTCTCTCTGTGTTTCCTTCCCTCTGTAGCAAACCTCTGTCTGGCCCAGTTGGTATGGTGTTCAGGACGACCTGTCGATAGAAGAGCCATCCACAGCCCTGCCACCAGCTGCGTCCTTCTCCCACTTGGACATGCCACCACCATATGAGGCAGTCTCTGGAGGTAGCACACGCACAAACACTTTTAACACAGTACCATGCGTCTGCTGCTTCCTCATTCACCAAGAAGATGAAAAGTTGAGCCATAAAAGATTGCTTCATTCTTATTTTTACCCCTTCTTACTTCTTCATTCATAATTTCCTGTAAACCACAGCAAGACGGTACGGGGGAAAGTCTGGCTTGTTTCATGACAGACTATTCCCTGCGGTCGCTGTATTTACATAGTTTCACTTGCTGTGATACAGAGCAGAGATCACTGTGAGAAGAAGGTTATCAGAAGAGATGGCTTTGCTAGATGTGTGTTATTGAAAAAGGAGAAGAAAACCAAGCCTTTGTGTCAACATGTTTCATGTTGTATTCACTCTGCTATAGTACTGTCCTCTTGTCCTCATTCTTAGTCGACCAACACTCCCTCGATTTTGTTGACTAATCGATTAGTCAACAGATGAGTAAAACTGACTTTCTTCACAATGAATCACACAAAAGCACCACTTTAAATCTTGTGTTTACCAGAGGGAATGAGACATTCAGCATGAAAAAGTATAAAAAAACGACTAATCCACTAAAGAAATCTTGTCAACTAAGAGGGGTCAACTCTAATCTGAACAATCTCTACTGGCATTAGAAATTTAGATAAAACAGGAGCAACCCAAGGTGCATGTCAGCTACGTCGTAGCCTACAGTGTTACAGGGCCTATGGACGTTGCCACCTTGGGTACAGCGCAACCCCTTAACACAGAAGTATTAGTCCAGTTTAAGCCTAAAACGACTCCTCCTTCAACCTAACCCACACATAAACCTTTCACTGATCAGAGCGCAGTTTATTAATCCAGTTATCTGCACTTGTTGTGCACAGGTTGGAACTACCAATGGGCAACCTCTGGTTTTGAAAAGTGAAGCCAATGCTGAAGTGCCTTAAACTTGCATTCTTTCTAATAGCCAGCAGGGGGCGCCTCCTCTGGTTGCAAAAAGAAGTCAGATTGTATAGAAGTCTATGAGAAAATGAGCCTACTTCTCTCTTGATTTATTACCTCAGTAAACATTGTAAACATGAGTATATGTTCTCAAGACATTCAAGGTGACGACCAAAATGCCGAACTCGAGGCTTCAAAACGGCAGTCGACAAACCAATGGGTTACGTCACGGTGACTACGTCCACTTATATACCGTCTATGGGAACTACTCATGACAAAAAACGGCCACCACCATCCTTAACACAACCAGCATTATTATTACATCAGAGTCAGTGCAATGATTGTCAGCTTGGAGATGAATGTTCCTTACTGACTGAAGGGGTTGTTGCCACAACTTGCAAATTATCACCAGGAGGAGTTTGAAGTGCTATTCTAGAGTACAGTACTTATCAGTACTTCTGATATTAAATGAGCTCTCACATGTGTGCACACACAGGGCACTTTGTTTGCTTTAAAAAGACAAAGTACACTCTGTTGTCAGTTCCTTAATCATAACGAAACCAACCGCCTCAAGGTATTCTTTGTACACCAGACAGACGTGCATTGATGTGCTCTGCTCATGTGTCAGAGTGAACTCATTTCTGTTGTCTGTTTTTAGCTGTATTGACAGAAGCAAAGCTAGTGTGGGAAAAAAAAACATAGTCTAACTCTTTCCACTGAGAGAGGCTTGTGTACTCAACATGGTGCATTGGGAACAATCTGATCTTACCATATGTTGAGTTCCTTTTATTCTGTGTTCCCCTATTTATGTTTCTCAACATGTCATTGTCTGTTCATGAAAGAGGGCACCAGCTAGCCAGATCAGCTGTTGAGTCTTTGCATTAAGATTCAGAGTCTCGTCTTTTACAGATGGCATCTAATTTGATCTGAAGTGCTCGTCCTGTCTGACAGCAGGATGTGGTTAGAGTGGGTGGATGAGTGGTGACATTTCAACACTAATTGTATTACATGATCTCATTCTCGCCCCCACATATGATCTTTTTTCCTATCAAAGAGACCAGAAGGAGTCTCAGGGTTTGCTTTAATATAAATATTGTAACTGTGTTAATGCTTGAATGTATAAAAAGTACCGTTGGGTAGGTTTTGCAGCATTGCTTCTTACACTTCCCTAAGTGTGTCTTTATCAAATTATAGTTCTGTGACCATTTGAGATATCGGATATATAAAAAAAAATACGGTACACCATCAAGAGTTGGTGAAAAGAGAGTGAATTTCATAATGAGAGTACGGCGAACAAGGATAATGGTTGAGCGGATAGTAAGAAGACTAAGATAACAACTTGGCGTCAAAGTTCATAACAGAAGTGCTGCAAACATTTTTCTTTGATGAGAGCGACGGAGAAGGACTCAGGATACCACTGCTCTGGGGTCAGTTTTCTCAGAAAACGTTTTTTTTATAAGCTGTTCTTCCTCACCATCACTGGGTTTCGGAGGTTGTGACATTTCTGTTATTCCTAAAAGGCTTTTTCTATCACTACATTTTGCTCCCACACGTAAAAGTTTCCCCTCTCTTCCTGTGCACACTGTTTGTCTCATGGAGTAACACACACGTGTCATTTGGTGATGCAGCTTATAGGGACAAATTGGGACCGTTTGTTTTGATGCAATGACGCTAGCGCAAACATGGCAGAATCATTGTGGAGTAAAAATTAGATTGCAGGTATGAATTGAAATTGTGATGTTTTTTTGTGAGGTAATGCATGTATTTTTTTAGACCGCTGATCAACTGGTTGACCTCTTCTCTCCTTTCCTTTTCAGAGGACGATCTGAAGCCCCCTCCCTACAGCGAGTGTGCTCGCGGCGACGAAGCCGACGCTCCTCGTCCCTCCCATCACGCCCCGTTCATTCCCGAGGGAGACACCATTAGCGTAAACGAAGCCCCGCCCCCCTACACACTGTCTCCCCCTGCACAAGTCAGTCAACAAGACGTCCCCGTGAGCCACAGTGAGTCCCAGTCAGAGAGCAGGTCCACCTAACCAACCCCCTTGATACCAGTTTGCCTTTTTCCATGCACTGCCTTCCTACATTCAACCTCAGTGATCGTTGCCAGCCTAAAACTCTCATCACATGAGAGCAGATGTTTTTTTTGGATGCGAGTGTGTGTGTGTGTGTGTGTGTGTGTATGAGTGTGTGAGTGTTTGGTGGTTTTTAGATCCAAGTTGATTTTCTACTTTTTATTGTGTAAAAAAAAAAAAAGGGTCATCTGATGAGTTTGGCAATAACGGATGACATCAGCAAGCCTGTGTGCCTCAGTCAGGACCGCAGAACCTGCCTCCCAGCTAGGATGAAGATAGGACCGTTGACCTCTACGCTCAGAGGGAATCGGCGAGATACAGATAAGCAGAGAAAGAGATAAGTGTGTTCTGTTTTATAAAGTTGTTCCCCGCTGTGTGTCCGAGGCCACTTCCTGTCACAGATCTAAACCAATTGACTGTTTGGAGAAGTATTTAGTTCCTGTTATATTTGGGACATTACTTTGTCTTTCTGTATAGACATTGTTCTCACAGTAACTTAATAGCAGTGCATTATAGACAATTCATAATGTAGACAGTCTAATTAGATTTCCACCGTGCTGCATAGATGTGCATATTAAATAAATTGTTCCAACTTCTGCCAACTGTTATTACTCTCAATGCTTCATTAATACCACCCGTGTGTTATTTGAAGATAAAGTATGTCGATCGGAGAACTATTTGATAATGAATGCGCTAATTGTCTTAAATAATTATCTCATTAGCATAACTGGTTATGTTTAATATATCACGGTGATTATACTGGGACATTAGGCAATTCAAGTACCTATTACATCTGTGAGTGGAAGTGAGCGAGGACAAGCGGAACAAGTTGGTGAAATAAATGAACACTTTATGGCAGTAGATGTTCTCTGTTGATTATCACCTCTGCTGTCGGGTTCTGTCTATTACTGCTTTACATTAGAAAAGCAAAGATTCTGCGCAAACAGTATGAACATGTATTTTAAATAGTTTGGAGAATTGGACAAAAAGGTCTTCAGAAATCTAAAGAAAAAAATGTTGCTCTGTCCCTTAAAGGTGCTATTGATAACATTGATAACATGCAGTCATTAGATGTTGCATTCTCCCTCCCCCTGTCCATTGCATTTACTTCACAACAAGTCATTGCCAGGCACTTACCATCAATCTCAGCAATTTATCCTTTTTTTCCCACGCTGACGACCCAGAGATATCACGTGATACCAACGTCGTTTTACTATTGGCTTACAAGCCTTGTTAGAAGTGGGAATCAAACAATCGATATCTTTCACAGAGATAAACAAAAGATTAATTTTGGACCTGCCAACATTTCTTTAAATGATTAATTCACAATCATAATCCGTCTTTTGTCCGGCACCTTTCTAAAGACTCTGTAAATGTTATCAATAAGACCTTTAATGAAAGCACATGTTCTGTAGTTGTAAAACCAGCTGTAAGATAATCAGATCAGTTATGAATTGTAATGTCGAGCTGAAGGCTTGAATTGAGAAAAAAAATATCAAATGAAAAAAGGAAAACAATCCTTTAGAAAAATACTCACAGGGCTCAAAACATTTTTGGAGCTGAAGGCTAAAAAGTCCTCAACAAAACTCAGTTATTTCTTTCCGTAATTGTTGCAAAATGAAGACTAACCAAAAACTGTTTTTTAATAACAACGTCTGTTCCTTGTAATCTTCATGTTAATCTGCCACAGGTTGGTAGAGGTCATCCAACTTTGTGTATTTCTTGTGTTTGTGTTTTCTGTTACAGTATTGCTTTGGGAGAGGTTGTTACTGTGCTTTTTGCTTCTTCTTCTTTTTTTGTATCACTGCATTTCAGATAATCCGGAAATAACACTGTAAAACGATGCTCCCAAATGATCCCCTTCCTGTATTTGTTTCAGCAACAATATAATCTGTGTACAGTTTCTGAACATTAGAAGAAAAAGAAAAAAAAAACAAGAGAAAGAAAAACAATAGGAACGCTGTATAAATGTATTTGGGGCTTTTTGGGAAAAGTATAAAAAAGGGGATCTTGGTGGAGAATCTGAATTTAAAATGTGATATTGTGATGACAAATCATGGAGCATCGGTCACTGATGCCTTCAATGAACCTTCTCTGTGGGTTTTAAAATCTGAAGGGTGCAACAGAGAAGCTGCAAGGTACATCATCCAAATGTAGCTTTGAACTCTAACATAGCAGCATGAGGACGATCGACTACCTGAACCAGTGTTACAGGCTCCCACTGTAATGTACTGTCCGTCCTGTTTGTTAACTTCATGTTCATTCCCATGGTGGGTGACGTATCAGATCTCTCCACTTGGTAGCTTTGTGAGTTAAGGGGAATTGACTTTTGTGTTTTTGATTTTGGGGGGGGGGGGGGGGGGAAATCCGTCTTCTGTATTAAACTGTTGTTCATAATTGTGCTAGTGTTGTTTTCTTGCTTTACCTTGCATATGAAGTGACTTCTAAATAATTTCGCTAAGCTCTAGAGGAACAATAGCTACACTCTGGTTCCAAAATAGACCTTATTTACTTGATTTCTTACTATTGATGTTTAAAGAGGACCTATTATGATCATTTTCAGGTGCATACTTGTGTTTTGGGGTTTCTACTAGAACATGTTTACATGCTTCAATGTTTAAAAAAACGCTTTACTTTTCTCTGCTGCAGCACCTCTTATCACCTCAGTTTGAGCTCTGCCCCAGTCTGCTCTGATTGGTTAGCTGGCCCACTCTGTTGTGGTTGGTCGACCAAACCATACTCTTTGGGCTCCGCTCCAGCTCCACTCTAACTAGCTTTGTTTTGAGGGTGTGCCAAACTAGCCACAGGCACTTAGTTACATCACCACGTTACGGAAGAAGGCGGGACTTCAAGCAAGGCGTTTCAGGCTGTTCAGGAGCAGTGTTTCTGTGGGGGGGGGGAGTAACTCCTTTTGGTGTGGGCTTTGTAACTTTGCAGACCTTTTACACAACTGCTCTATACCACTTCTATTTTTAGCAGATTTGATGAATGTTTCTGTTAAATACTGGTGAAAATCTCGAGCTTGAACCGAGCCAACATCGATTACCTCATCTGGGTAATTTTTCTCAAACTTTGGAAAGCTCCTCCCAAAGCCACAGAAAACATTATATAACTGTTTTTCCCAGGCCGAGCAGTACTCCCTGTAACGAGTAAACGGAACAGCATGTTTGAAATCGTACGGAGTGCTCCTTTCAAAATGCATGTCAAAATAACCCCTTTAAATTTAATTTGAAGTTTTACCTAGTTCATATAAGACAAGTTTCTTTAAAAGCCTTTTTTAGTATGAAACTCCCTGTTTTAAATTGTTGTTCTTCCTTCATTTATCTAACTCTCAAAAACTGTACTGTCGATTTAGTCCCCCATCTGATCTCTTCACAGCCAGTAAGGACACTATAAGGATGATTACAGTGACCACTTGGAATGCACATGAACATGTGAATACTGTTTTGAGAGCGACTTTGAGAAAAAGTGATCCTGTGACGTGCCACTAGAGAGCAGTCTTGCACCAGTGATGAATGCGTCTGTGCAGCCTGCACCTGTTGCTGAGCCCCATGTGCTGCTGAGCACTACACCTCTTGGATGATGGTGTCGCTTCAGTATTGATTGATGTCTTTTATTACACATTTTTTTTGTGACAGAAAAATGACATCGACATTTGCTCCAAAGTTTTATTCTTTAGATGGGAAAAAAAAAAGTAATTGGGCTTGATCAAGATCAATTGTACGGCCCTCTTGTGGAATATGTAGCAGAGTGGATACTCAAGGACATTAATTTTTCATATTGTAGCCTCTCAGCTGCCGCATCACTAAGCTGCATACAAATCACAATGTGTGGATGCTTGATTATAAACCTTTTTGGTAAAGCGAAATATTGTGTATGAGACAAATCAGATAAATATGACAGCCAACTGCAGAAACAAACCCACAAAAGGAAAAATAAATAAATGGAACTATTGAGATTATGATAGAGGATGCTTTCATTCTCATGCCTGTTAATAATAGTAAAAAAAATATAATGGGAATTAAAATGCTCTTGCATGCTTTATCAATTCTATTACGTATTGTTTTGAAGCAGTTATTCAGATACCACTTTAAACATTGGAATGAAGGTAATCCATCAAGAATACAGCCTTCATTCACTCATGTATTCGTGTGTGAGAGTGTGTCGGTGTTAAATATAGTTAGATAAGCACTCTGTGTTTGTCACTCCTGTATGCAGTGCACTGGTTTCCCCTTTGAGTAATTGATGCTTTCAGGGGAAATATTTGCATTTTGGGAAACGGGCAACAATCCATCATTTAAAGCGCTTTACTAATCATTACATCTCCGTATAAACAGCTGCGTAATGGATGCAACGCGGAACACTCTTTACTCGAGGATGTTCACCGAAGCCCTTCCAAGATTATTGAGGTCTTCGAGGCCGTTTGAGAAGCGGGAATAGATGCCTCAATTACCCTCTGTTGTCTGTCAAAGATGTATGGCTCGCATATAGGTGCAGCGCCTATGAAATGACTAGTATTTTTGGAGAGGCAGTGGTCGTGGAAAAAAAAAAAACCTTTTGCAAGAAAAGCACATTCCAGGCATGGGCGAGGATGGATAAGATGTCAAAAATATGCCTGTTATTGATTTCCCACCTCAAAGTCATTTCAGGAGGGGATACCCGTCAGTGGCCTGACCAGAGGTGTTATTTTACACTGTTTAAATTTTTATCTTGCCACAAAATTCATATTGCCTCCTTGTGCGAGGGACTGTAAAACAGCACAACAGAGGGAACGTTAATGGGTTTTGCAGGTCATTTAACTGCTAACAGATTTCTTCCTTTCTTTGTCAGAACACCTTTATCACTTCTTACTTTGCTTGTCCGTTTGGTTCAGTGTGATGTAGCCAAATATCCAGTTAACGTATGCATTTAAAGTATATATAGAACAATAAGGAATTGGAAGCACTGCCACTGTAATTATATATGGAAAACTGAGCGTGCCTGTTAGGCTTCAGTTCTTTAGCAGCTCCTCTGGCAGGTTTAGCCATCTTTTTCATATTTGTTTCAAAAGTAAAAGAGGGTTTTGGACATGTATCAGCTACTGTGGCCTGTTTACTTTAGAGGGTGATTTCCCGCCATGCATCTGCAAAGTGTCCAAACATTAACATCTGCTCAAATATCATCAAATAATCATGTCAGCGTTTAAGCACGTGGCATGTCAGTTTAAGTGTAAACTGCCCACTAAACTGTGGAGCTCAACGGTTCCCCTGACATTTCAATGGCACACAAAAGCAATTTTACTATTGATGTCTGTTTGCCTCCTGTGTGAGGGGTTTGAGTAATGAAAAACACAAGTAGGAAGAGACAAAGTACATTCACTCAAGTGCTGCTCTTAGGTGAAAATTTGAAGTACACATTTGTGTAGCAGAACTTTGTTTTTCTTTTGTCCCATGAATCATCTCACGACCCCTCCGATTTATCTTGTGACCCTTGGGCTGGGAGCTACCAGACTAGACTACCTAACTGTATACGAAGTAGATAAAACCACCTCCACTTCAACCGGCAGTAAAATGCTGTTATGCATTTAAGCATCAGCATTAACAATCTAATAATGGCATAAGTAATAATATATAATTCAATACTTTAAGAACATTTAGCTGAAATACTTCTGTACATTTACTTAAGTAGGATTTAAAGTCAAGCCCTTTGACTTGTAAGGTAGTATTTTTAAATTTTTCAATGGTACATTTTCTTAAGTAGGATTTAAAGTCAAGCCCTTTACTTGTAATGTAGTATTTTTACATTTTTATTGGTACTTTTACTTAAGTAAAATTTAAAGTCAAGCCCTTTACTTGTAATGTAGTACTTTTTAATTTTTATTGGTAGTTTTACTTAAGTAAAATTTAAAGTCAAGCCCGTTTACTTGTAATGTAGTACTTTTTAATTTTTATTGGTAGTTTTACCTAAGTAGGATTTAAAGTCAAGCCTTTTCCTTGTAATGTAGTATTATTATTTTTTTTTACATTTTTTTTATTGGTACTTTTTCCTAAAGTAAAGGATCGGAGTACTTCTTCCAGCGCTGACGAACTGTTGTATGATCCATCATAAGTTTTCTAGAAGCCATCATCATCCAGAGATGGGCATGCATGAGTTATTATTAGATAATTTCATTTAAAAAGCATTGATTAGTAATGAGGGATGGTATTCAGTGATGGGTGGTCAAGGGATAAGTCAGAAAGAGTGATTTAATATGAAGGAAAGGAAGTTTTTAAAAGAGTGAAAGCAGGCTTATTCTTGACTGAGAGTGTGGTTTGCTTCACACAGTGTTTTTTAAGATACTGCTGTCCATACCAGCTTTCATCAACATCAAGTGTCAACAGCCTGATAAGCAGGTTCACCATTTCTCCTCGGTCCGCCACTACAGATGTAATCTAGAGGGCAGGGACGGCGTCTGTGCGATGACAGGATAAGTGAGGATGTCTGAATGTCAGAAGGGAAGGATGAGCACCTGGTGCAGACAGGTATGTGTGTGAGCATAATGAGTTGGCAGTCAACGTATCAGGTTGTTGAATTTTCTGAATTTGCTATAACCTGCTGGATATAATCATTATTAACGGCTATTTGTTGGTCTCTGGAGTCGGTATGTTTTGCATTTTTGATCTCAGAAAAGTGCCTCCAAATGGAAAGCTGTCATCCAGGCAAGTAAGTTTGTGACTTATATATCCACAGCTGGGTTAATTTGAAAGATGAAAAGTGAAAATTAGAAAACCCTCTCCTCAGCTGAGAGTCGGTGCAGAAACAGCTTGGAAATATATATATCTGACTTGCAGAAATGTTGTAATTCTTATCTGGAGTCAGTGTTCCAAAGTGTTGCATTCGCCCTTCAGCGTTTTGGGTTTCGACGTGACGTGCATTTGCTCACTTTTTTTTCTATTTTCCTTTTTTTTTTAAAGTACCACGAGTCAAAGAAGTGTGTCAGCTCCTTTCAAACAATGTCTCTCCGCTTGTGCAGTTTGTAGAGAAACTTCAAAGGTGCAGGTGCAGACCAGATTGAGTTTTTCTGGGAGCTGTCAATACACCAGACAAAGACCTGCAATACACAGAAGATGGGTGTTTGTGCAGGAAGCGGTGAGGGAAACAGCCGAGACAAGAGCAGACTGTAAATCCCTCTGAATGGTCTGAATCCTGCCTGACCTCTGACCTCTTATGTTAATTCTGCTTTTTCCACTGCTGGGCCTCGCCGCTCACCTGCCGTCCAACGCAACAACTTCCAAGTCTCTTTTGTAAAAAGACGCCTCCTGTCTGGTGCCTGGGAAACTTGTTCCCCGTTTATCAGCTTAGCGAGAATTTACATTTTAATTGAATCCCGATGTTTGGGCCAAACCAGACTTGCTGAGTAACTGGAGCTCCTTTACAGAGACGACTTACAGGCTTGAAGTGTGTGAGTCCACAAGAAGATGACAGGCAGTCAGACCCATTCACATTGACTATGCAGAATTCAACTTCATGTGCCAAGATTTGCTCATGCTGCCATCACCAGGAATATTCTTGGGTTGTGTGTGTGTGTGTGTGTTTGTGTGTGTGTAAGAATGTCACAAAACTACAGCCGGGCTTTGTGTGCATATTTACACATCAGCTTCTACGTATTTTAATGAGTTTGAACGTGCCAAGATTTTTCATGCTTCCATTGCCAGGGATATAGTTGGAACACGTGTGTGCAGACGGCAGAGAATCAGAGTCGGGCTCAAGGTGTGTGTGTGTGTGTGTGTGTGATCTTGTACATCTATCTTTGTGAGGACCAATTTGAGTTTCAGACCTTCAAAGTGAGGACATTTTGGCCTGTTCGAGGGTTCAGACTTGGTTTTAAGGTTCAGGATAGAATTAGGGTAAGGGTAGGGGTTAGGCATTTAGTTGTGTTGGTTAAGGGTATAGGGGCTAGGGTTGTGATTCTCAAAGTGGGGTCCGTGGCACTCTTTCAGCGGGTCCGTGAAATAAAGTTTGTTATAAAGTTTGCATAAATTATAAAATTGTGTTGTATCATGAAAGTGCATATACGAAACCATTTGCGCCAATAAAACAAGCATATTGTGTCCATTATTCCCACCCACTTTAGTTTTGGGCCAATACAAACTCTGATATGATTGTAACACAGCAATAAGTTCATTATTTTTAAGTTGAAGCACTTACTGAAAGTCAGCTTTAGTAAACTGGTAAACTTAAATGTCTGGATTTATTAGGACTTTGCCAGTCTTGCTACTGTTCATTTAATGAAAGCTTTTAAGATCAATTATTTGAAAAGTATAATTGCTGTTGAGTTGAGTCCAAGTGCAATTTGAATAAAACACCCTATATAAGTGGTATTAACAGGATTCAAATTGAAATGTTTATCACTATGAAACAAGTCTGAAGTATTTAGGTTGAAAAGTTTTAGTCTACAAATGGTTCCAATGGCATCTAAGAGTACAAATGATAGTAAGCATATGCTTAATTGGTGTTGCGATTATGAGGAGGGTACTTGGAAAATTGTCTCCCCTGTAAGGGGTCCCTGGCCCCAAAAAGTTTGAGAACCCCTGGGCTAGGGAATGCATTGTGTTAATGAGTGTCCTCACAAAGATAGCAGTACAAGGATGTGTGTGCGTGTGTGTGATAGAGCGCTCCATCACACTAATTAGGATGGACGCGTCCACTCCTACTCTCTCTTTGATGTGGCATGTTGGCCAACTCTGCTGATGGTGGAGATTCTGTCTAATAAGATATTAGATAAAAGATATGATTCGTCAGCACCTGTCTTTGTTTGGTCGACCTTTCACATCTATTTAGAATATTATATCAGACAATATGGGGGTGCGTGTTATGGGGCCCGGGTTGATGTTGCAATGCCTGGTGGGTTAGTGGTGTTTACATTATTTTACTTGTTGTGTGTTAACAGAGATCTGGTGAGTCATAACTTTAATTTTAGGTATTGATTTGTCTTTTAATATCACTTAAATCTAGAAATATCACCATCACCACATTTAAAGATAAAATGCAGCATCTTCAGCCATTTCAGCAGCTAATTTTCAACACTATAAAGTGAAGGGCTTAAACTAACGGTTATTTTTAATATCAAATAATCCGCGGTTTAGTTTCTTAATTAATCAAATTATAGTTTGGTTTGCAAAATGTCTCAAGTTCCCGGACCATATGGGTAAATCTGGTATTATCTATGGTGAGCAAAAAGTCAGAGGGATCAGCAAAGCCATTAGGATTCATCTTCTGGACACCAGAGTGTCAGGAACAGATCTACTTTTAATGCAGCCATCCCGCTTTAAAAACTATATAAACTATACACATTTTTGCCAATTAATCTTAACTTATCGATCAATCAGCTAGCTTTGAGGCTATTATCTTTATTATAATTATTCAATTACAAAAAAGTTTTTGTCTCATCTAGGGCTGTCAATCGATTATAATATTTAATCGCATGATTAATCACAATTAATCGCAAATTAATCACACATTTTTTATCTGTTTGAAATGTACTTTAAAGGGAGATTTGTCAATTATTTAATACTCTTATCAACATGCGATTCGGCATGTCTGTAAAGGGGAGACCCATTTCTATTCACATACATCTTGAGGTCAGATGTCAAGGGACCCCTTTGAAAATGGCCATGCCAGCTTTTCTTCGCCAAAATTTAGCGCAAGTTTGTAGCGTTATTTAGCCTTCTTTGCGACGAGCTAGTATGACATGGTTGGACAAGGTTTTCTAGTTTCATATGATACCAGTATCTTCACTGTAGTTTTAAAACTGAGCCCGCTACAACCTGCGGAAGATTGACTGCGTAAATGCGTTAAAAAAAATAAATGGCGTTAAAACTAATTTGTGTTAACACGTTATCGCGTTAACGTTGACAGCCTTTTTCTCTGCTCTCTCCTCTCTCTTTACGTCCTCGTGGTATTACAAGGTCTAATATGACGGATTTCATAGTCTCAAAGCAAGTTAATAGTTGGAATTAAGCTGCTAGAAACACTGTTTACCCTCTCTCCTTCAAGATTGAATTAAGTCTTCTGTTTGAAAATGTCTGCTCTTCCCATTTTCTCATTAGACTGGCACCGGCGCTATTTCAAAGGCATTGTTCTGTGTATTTGCTCCACAAAGAACCAGGTAAAGGACCGCACTTACTCTGTGTCTCATTGGCACCGGTATGGACGGAAGCCCAAGCCATTACAATGCAATTAAAATGCATTAAAATGCTAATTCCGATTGTTATTATTACATTATTTCCAGACTGCGGCACCTGCAGCCTCCATCCAAGTGCTGCTCACTGCAACGAGATGGTGATTAACTTCTGCATTATCGCCCTGATAAAGAGCAACTGAAAAGTCAAGAGCATAAATTGAACGACAGGCTGCCAGCGCCAGTTTCCAAAAGAAGTCATTAGGATCCCGACTAATTACATCTAGTCTGACCTTCCAGTCTCATTGCTTCAACCACGAACAAATATAGTTCTTCTCTCTGCTTGTACTTCGCGTATGTGGAGATGGAAATAAAGTTGTGGTAATGGACGGCGGCGGCGGCGACATTGTAACTTGTGCTTTGGCGGGACACTGGAAAGTGTGAGCGTTGTAACAGTAAAGCAGATAAGAGTTAATTAACTGATAATGGCGCTCTATTCTCTGAGATGAAAAGTCAGTGAATAGAAATGAAAGGGTGGGAGTCAAAAAGAAAAATGGACGTTCTCTAGATCTCAAAGAGAGGCTGATAATTTTATTCCTCCTGATTGAGTTTCACATTGGGGTGGCTTGAACGCCAAGAGTGCTGAGTAATCTTCATCGCAGCTGCCACAACAATGTACTAAACCGAGGAGTATGAATTTCATCATGTCTTTTTCTATACAAATTGCATGACAGGCTTCTCGGCGGAAACACTACACCTGTTACATCAAAGCCTTTGATCTCTTGATGATGACCTCTTTTATTCGCTCCTATTCTTCCTCCGAAATCCCAGCATAATAAGACAGCCGAGCAAATCGATAGCAACAGCGAACCCAAAGGTGTGCCGTTCTGGGGGGAAGTAAACTTAACAAGAGGGCAAAGAAAAACACAATTCTTCCTTCCTGTACGCGCCGCCTTTTGATCAACTTTCCAGCTGGCCAAGTCGAGGGGGGTTTTATCGGCTCTATCCTCCTCCTCCTCCTCCTCCTCGTCTCACAGATGAGAAACAATGTGCTTTATTCCATTACACTGTAAATCCAATCTCATGCTTCACGCTCCGCAGAAGAGTAGCAGAAAGAGGGAATGAATGAGACGGCGTCGGGGAATGTTGACACAATCCCTAAGGCGACACCGGTCGGTCATCGGGGTGCATTTGAGGGATACTGAGCAATTAACCAATCAATCAGGGAGCTGATGGGGGGGCCTCATGTAGCTATTATGGTAATGCATGTATCGCTGAAGTGAGAAGGGTGCACTTTGCTCCACAAATCAGGCTGTTTATTCATCTTGTTGTCTATTCCAACCAAGAGGTCACACTTGGGAAATCAGTGCCCTTCCTGAGGGAAAGCTTTCAATTGTACAATTAAGAAATAATTAGCATTTTGCTGCTTAAAATGTAGACTTGCACAGATAAAGTCTGCTTCGTTATCACCATAGAGGACAATAGAGCACATCCCGGTCTTATAAAAGCAAATGAAAATTTTCCGAACACGATGGGCTTCGAGAACGAATGTCTCCGTGTCTGCTGTTGACTCTCCCAGACATCTGATGAACGCCCGAATTAATAATGGATTGGGAGGAAATAAATAATTAATTCTTTAAATCTGTTGCAAACAGCTTGTAATATTCACTGATCTATCTCCTGCATGATTCACGCAGCAATATAATACCTTTTAAAAAAGCCCAGAAGCGATGTGCCTCCACCACTCAGGAAAAAGACCAGAGCGGCGTTCGTCTCCTGGCGTCAGTTAACAAAATGTCTCGCATATGGAACAGTCTCCGTTAGGTGTTGCGTGCTGAGGAAGCTGATTATGACTAATGCCGTAGAAAAAAAAAAAAGCCCAGCTCAGGATCTAATATTTAATATTGCAACAAAAAAGCAAGCTGCAAATATCATATAACATAATCGACATTTTCACTGACTGATGCCACCTCACTCGCTCCGGGGTTTGAACTAATTTTTAAATATTGTAGACTGTCTCTTCTCTGGTTAATCATATTTTTTTGTAATTACACTGTTGATATAGTTAGTAAGTTATGTTTTAATTATTCAGAAAGTCTTGTTGACGCCAATATCTCTGAATCTCAACAACTATTAGAACGTTGACATGTAGAATGATTGGCACTAAACTTTGTGCGTTCATGGTTCCCAGATGATGAGCCCTGATGACCTTGATGATCTCCTGACTTTCCCTCTATCGCCACCACGAGGTTGACATCTGTGGCTTTGAGTGAAATGTCTCAACAACTATTAGATGGATTGTTGGGAAATTAGGTTCAGACATTCATGTTCCCATCAGGATGAATTGTAATCACTTTGGTGATTCCTCCACTTTTAATTATCAGATTTAAATTAGCTCAATACTTTTTGTTTAGGACTAAATACCTGTAAAGCTAATTACAGCCAGCCTCAGCTGTAATTTGTGTTAAGTGGTAATTAGCAAATGTCAGCATGCTGATGTTAGAAAACAGCCCTGTGTTGAAGGGGACATATCATGAGATATCGTGCACATCCATTTGGGTATTTGGAGTGTCTACCAACTCACAAACTGTGAAATTAGACACCCAGTCAGTTTTTTTTGTGGGGTGTCTAGATCAGATGTGATTCAACAAGCCATTCAGATTTAACTCCCCTTCCTATGTCACATGCTGGCTCATTAGAATATACTGCAAGCTGCAAACCAATCAGAGCAGACTGAGCTTTTTTTGGGAGGGGGTCTTAAAGAGACAGGTGCTAAAACGGAGCGTTTCAGACAGAGGGTGAATACAGGTATATTCAGACAGACAGTATGAGAAAAATAAATTTTTAGAACATTAAAGTGTATAACACTGTTCTAGTAGAAACCCAAAATACAAGTATGAACCTGGAAATGAGCATGATATGTCCCCTTTAAAACAATGCAGGTCGCTGTGTTGGTGGTGTTGATGCTGTTTAAGGTGCTGGTGAGACAATGAAATATGATCGGAGTAACCGAACAATGCATTTAAAAGCTTATCAGACGCCAAAACACTCACAAACAGGATTTTACAACTTTTATCGCGGAACCAATTATTCGCGATCAGGAATGTGCGCTTGCATGTATGTGATTGGCCAATGGAAACACCTTGCCGGATGATGTCAAGTTGTGTCATGGCAAGGGTTGAGCCTAGTTGAGCCTACTATGCTGTGCCGCCAAACTGGCTCCATTTAAATGAATGAGAAGACTGTGTTTTTTTCACGCAGTTCGAAAAGTCGGTTTGAACGCAGCCTTACAGAGCCGCTAGCATTGATAGTAGACTTGATCGTTTTTGAGCGTTCAGCGTTCAAAATGAGATTGAAATCCAACCAAATTCCAAATTGTTTATAATCATCTACTATATCAACTTTGAATTAAAAAAAAATCAGTCAGAAGGTCATGACACCTCACATAAGCCACATAGTTGTTTAAGTAACCAGTGACACAACCTTTGAGTCTATTACCGAAATTGATTGGTTAGATGACTTCCTTATTAAGCAGTGTGTATCACCCGCTAAACAGAGTCCCACAGTCACACCCCTTTACTCAGCAGAGTATGCTGCTTTTAAAATTCTTCTTACACCATGAGATGATGCTTTTTCAGTTTAGTGCAAAAGCACGCAGTCTGGCCAATACCATTAAACCATTATAAACTGTAGTCTGTTGTTCTCCTTTGAATTCCTGCTTTTAGAGGCACTTTACTTCACATGAGCTGTCTCCTTGTAGTTTGTCTAGCGTACCCTGACTGAAGTTTTCAGACATTTGCTTTCATCTTGTCCAAAGGCATGCCTCAAAGATGGGAAAAAAGGTGAAAGTGACTCCGGGAGGTGGGGAAGGGAAAAAAAGGCTTGTTCAAAGCCAAAGCAAAAGAGTTTCTTCCTTTTTGCCGAGTGGCCTAAATTTCCTGAAAACAAGCAGGTGCTTCCATCTTATAATGCCATTTTGACGCTTCCTGTTCTGCTGTGCGGAGACAGCTAGACTCTCGTGGACTCACTCTCTCGTATCGGCAGGCAGAGCAGCTCTTAAGACAACTTCAGAGAGAAGTGTGTCTAAATATACTCACAGGTAAATCATCGCCCCAACGTACAGGTTTTTTTTTTGATAAATGGAAAAATAAATATCAGACTCTACCTCCTCCACACAGCAATGACTTCTAACCTCCAACTGGAGAGCTGCCGGTAATTGAAATTAATTAACTTGTCCAAAGTGAGGCAAAAACAATTACCCAAGCACCCCCTTGCTTGTCAACAAAGTTGGTTTCTCGTGAGAAGAATGGGCAGCGTATTACAGTCCTTTGCTGTTGGCCCCTACAGGAGACGTGCAGAGATGATGGATGTCTGTATTTCCAGTGGTGCCTTCCTTCTAATGAGTTCCTGTGCCATATTGCAGGCTCATTATGAAAAAAAACAGGATCTGCATTACTGAGAATAATAAGAAACGATAATATCCCGGTAATGACTATGATTATTATCAGTTAATGCAAGTTTTGCTTGCTGTTGTCAGCCTCGCTGCTTATTTCCCTTCCCTTTAATGGGGCGGTTTATGAAAGCCAATGTTATGTAAGGGATATAAAGATTATAGCTCTGTAATATACAAAGCCAGCCATGTGCTACATTCACCAAGAGAATACATATTTTAATGTAAGTTAAACATTTCTTCCAAGCTGTTCAATTTCTGCAGTCTGTGTACAGCCGTTAGACTAGCAAACTGTGAAAGCCCCTCAGATTTCTTTGACATTTTTTCCCCTCTGCAGACCTAAGAAGCACACATAAATCAAAGTTTCTCAAAAACTCTGGAGATAGAAAAGCAGCGTAGCGAGAAGACCAATCTTGATTTCCTGTGCACACCTGCTTAGAGTGCATCACGGTTCACGCAAATACCAACTCCCTCCACGTTGGTCGGTCTGCTGCAGGGTGTAGCTCTGTTTTGTGTTTGCATGGGAGAGTGAGAAAGACGGAGACAAAAGGCACAAAGTATTTCATGTTTTTTGTCTGTAACATCAGAGTGTTTGATGCATGTGCCTTCAGTTATCGAGGGTACACTCGTGCATTGAGAGAACAGACAACGAGAGGCAAGATAGTGTGTAGCTGAGTTAGAAATTGGAGGATTTATCCATGTTTGCTGAGACAGTTTGGCCAGTGTTGTTGGTGAACAATCACTTCGTCCCCCTGCGGCCTCGAGGAGCAGCGTACACTTTATCTGTCTGCTTAATCTGGGATGTAAACCTCCACTGACTATGAAGTGGAAGCGGGAAAGTGGCTGTGACTGCAGGATGATCTTCCGCAGATAAGGTTTTATTTTTAGCTGATAGCATTGCCATAGTAATACAAGGTCCTAAAGTAACACTCAATATGGTGGTTCATATGTTTTGACTGGACAATTCCAAGCTATGTAAATGAAATGTGAATTCTTTAATTGAGTGGTAGTCCCCTTTTAACTCCGGGTCTGCCTTCAGAAGATTACAATGCACAGGAGATGGTGGTGGTTTTCCCCACTGTGGCTCCTCTGGATTATACGCGCCTAGAGTACTTACATAAGTGGCTTTATTTTTCTATCCATTTAGCCATGGGTAGCTTTTGCCTACTTTATCTTCACTTAAATTGCTTTTGGCTTCCCAAAATTACTGACTGGGAATAAAATATCTTCTTAACACAGAGGAAAATCAGCCGACTGCACTGAATGGAGAACCCCATGCCCGGCAGTCACATACATAATTGTCCTCTACAGCCTCACCCCTCTCCATTTTGACATTAATTAATCTCAGGCAATCTCCAAACTGCCCATGGGGCCAAGACCTCACGCCTCCAAACCTTCTATTCCCATGATTGAATTTCACAGAGTTCATCTCTCCAGCCCTTAACTTTGCCACTTTGCTAATGGTGGTCGAGAAAAAAAGAAGACACTAAAAAAGAAGAGTAGAAGAAGAAAAAAAAACTCTCTCCATCAGCCGTATTCTTTTTGCTATCCATCATGGGCCATAGAGGGGAGGACAAAGACAAATACAGCCAGCCAGGATCTGGGCAGAAAGCGAGAAAGATGACCCCACCGGACTCTGGTGCTGCATTTCATTATCTCATGCAGTCCATTCATTCACTACCTTCGGACGGACCGGGCCCCAGGAACACTCGATCACACCTCTGCGCTGCACGAGTATAAGATGAAGGTGGTGTAAACTTCCATAATGATGTTATAAGTGAGAACTCGCAGGGAGTGTAAACTTCACTCAGTGAAGTATTCTGTTCTACAACAGACTCTGACCTTGTTTTGAATTTTAAAACAAGACGAACAGCCACGCTAGCGGCTCTGTGAGGCTGTTCTTAAAGGCACAGCGGCGCCGTTAGTTTTGCAGGTATTTGGTCATAAACCATCGACCGCATATAATAAATGTACGTAGTCACCTTCGATGCCAACCATTGGTTTGTGGACTTGGTTTTGAAGCCTCAAGTTCAGCTGTCGCCATCTTGGTTTTGCAACCAGAAGTGACACGAGAGGGCGGAGCTAAGTACAACCGAACGCTGAATACGACATTTTTAGGCGAACAAAATGTTACGATTAACTTTCATGAACTGGAAACACACTGTGAAAGAGTTAACGTTCTAACATGAAAACGTGGACAACTCCCAGACCGGACAACACTGTGGTAGCGACCTGTCAGTCACAAGGTAGCTGCGCCCTAAAGCATACCCTGCTTTATGGACCATAATTTACTAAATGAACATCATGCTGTATTGAACAAGACTTGAAACTAGTGATTGAGACCATAAACTTATGTTTATGAAGTTTACTATTTTCTCATAGACTTCTATACAATCAGACTTCTTTTTGCAACCAGAGGAGTCGCCCCCTGCTGGCTATCAGAAAGAATGCAGGTTTAAGGCACTTAAATGGCAATTAGTATTGGAGAAATAAAAGTTTTGACCTGATGATGGTTCTGGATGAAACGTTTATGGATCACCAAAAGTGTTATAATTAATCCTTAGAGGAACGAGAATGTGTGTGCCAAATGCCATGGCAATCCATCCAATACTTGTTGAGATATTTCACTGAACCGAATATGTCCATCTGCTGTTAGCACTTTAGAGGAGAAGTCTGAGGATCACCAAAGTGTTTAGGATTCATCATCTGGGACTCATGAATGTCTACGCCAAATTTCATGAAAGTCAAACCAATAGTTGTTGAGATATTTCAGTCTGGACCAAAGTGATGGACCACCCCTCAGACCGACATTGCAAATCCCTAGAGCCATGACTAATAAAAAGTCAGGGGTCAAAGTATCAATAAGCATTATCTCAGATCTGATAAACTCCAGCCTCTTAATAATCCTGCTGAGTCTGTCACCTCCAGAACTGCTGTCCCCGCTGTCGCAGACATACTTCCTCTGACACAGTGACAGTTATGGCATCATTGCCCAATCCTTCCTCCTGTGGAGCGTGGCAGTGAAAGTAGACTTTTTGTGGAGTCCTGGCACTACAAGGCCATGGATGCTGCTGCTGCAGGGGCGCAGTAAAGGCTGAGTAAGCCTGAGAAATCGCATGGCTTTGGCCCTGCTGCAGCGCGGGACGGCTCATTGAGTCTGCAGGTATGGCGCTCAGAGTGAGGAATGACTGCAGTCTCTCACAGCTGGCCGGCTTTTCTCTCTTGTTCTCACCCATGCGATCTTTTCATATTCCTCCCTCTAACCCCTCCTGGGAAATGACCCCGTCTCTCTTTCGCTCACCTGTCCTTTCACCTCTCTGAGTCACTCACAATCGCGCATATGCGAAAGCACCAGAGTGTGCCCAAATCTCAACCCCCGCGTGTGAAAAAATGTTGCATTCATGTGTCAGTGAGCGTGTGTGTTTTGCATGTCCCAGTGGCCGGCTGGTTGGCTGGCTGTGTTTGCAAGGTGTGAGCTGACCTGGGGCTCGGAAACGGCACAGAAACTGCGTGACAGATGGCCTGTTTGAGAGAGGGATTTTGGGGGCTCGGATACGCGGTTTGGCACCAAAGCGAGGGCTTGGCCTGCTGTTAGCATCAACCCCCCTCCCTTCCATCACTATGTATAGACACACATAACAGCACACAAGCCAGTACAGATGCACAAGAGGCAAAAACTAAATAGACATTCCAGGGAGTACTCTTCAAATTAGTATTTTATCCCCCCTCTGGTTTGGCTTTTTTTTCTGTAACATAAAAGTTGGCCTTCACTTTCTTTCATGACGACATTACTTTGAAAATTGTATTTGGTCACTGCACTTAGTAGACGACAAACAATATAAAACCCCATTTCTACAAAAAGCTGAGAGATGAAACGCTACACAAACACACAGCGACACACTCACAAATACACCCTACTGAGATCTTATACGACTAGGTGAAATATAGGAGGCTCCTTCTGAAACAGACATTTTTGTGGGTTGCCTGGCAACTTGTGTTCGTTTGCTTGACATCAAAACAGGAATGCTGAGCAACAATGGTGGCCACCTACACCCACAACCACAAACACGCCAGAGGAGACTTGAAAGCCATTGTCGGTTTGATTCATTCTTTATCTCAGGCCTCCCATCATGAACTAATGTACTCAAAACCCATCCATCACTGGGCCTGATGGCTCATTCGTAGTCACTGCATTATTTTTACTGATGATACTACTGCTCTCTCGGTGCAGCTCAGGCATCCGAAGCCTCACTCTGAAGCTCAGCTGGAGCTCTGTGGGTTTTTACGCTTTTAAAACATCTATTGTACGGGAGAGCGAACCATGCAGAGTGAAAGCGAGTCTGCAATTCCTGAAGCGAGGAGAAAAAGTTCTGGAGGTCACAGCAGCACTTTTAGTGGATGAAATTGTATTTGATGATTTTCTAACTTTAGTTTATTGTTTTGTCAAGCGCTGTCACGGCCTTTGGCGTGCCATACCTTCATCCAATCTGTTCTGATATTTTAAGAAAGCTCCCTCTGCGCAGCAACAGAAAGGAAAAGGTTACCCACGCATTTCCCAGAGTCGCACGGAGGCCACTTGAAATGTAAATCTCAGCTTTGCTTCCCCCCCTCTCTCCCCCTTCCTCGTGGGTAGCTACATTTTTATGAAAATTACCTGATTTGAATATAGATGTGGGTATACAGGAGCCGAGGCATTTCACAGAAGCACGTTCCTATTGAAGGAAGAGGCGTATTAACAGGCTGTTGTTGACTACGTGTCTGTCAAAAAGACAGACACACACTTGCTGTCATAGCCCTAAAGCTGTGTACGACACTCTTTGGGCTTTTGAAGCTTGATAGAGGCTGCCTTCATTCACCAGAGGATAAATAGGTAATTGAACTGGGGATGTCACTGTTAAAATACACAAAGGAACAGAAACACAGTGCTGTCGCTCTCCATCTTGCTCCCCTCTCCTTACACACACACACACACACACACACACACACACACACATACACAGTGGCGGACTCACACTGTCTGAGAGACATGGGCGAAAAAAATAAAAAGGGCACCAGCTGCATGTGGTGGGGCACCAGCGCGCAGAAGGTTTTCTAGCGTGCAGGGCAGCCTAGAGGGCACTCCATCACATTGTCTCCGCTGGACAGGCATCCTAGAAGGCACTTCATCATGTTTTCTCCACTGGAAGGGTACCCAAGAGGGCACTTCATCTTGTTTTCTCCACTGGAAGGACAACCTAGATGGCACTTCATCATGTTTTCTCCACTGAAAGGGCACCTTAGTGGGCACTTTATCCTGTTTTATATACTGGAAGGGCATCTTGGTGGGCACTACATCATGCTTTCTCCACTGGAATGGCACCCTAAAGGGCACTTCATCATGTTTTCTCTACTGGAAGGGCACCCTAAAAGGGCACTTTATCCTGTTTTCCATACTGGAAGGGCACATTAGAGGGCACTTCATCATGTTTTCTCCACTGGGAGGGCACCCTTAGGGCACTTCATCATGTTATCTCCACTGGAAGGGCACCCTTAGGGCACTTCATCATGTTTTCTCCACTGGAAGGGCACCCTTAGGGCACTTCATCATGTTTTCTCCATTGGAAGGGCACCCTTAGGGCATTTCGTCATGTTTTCTCCACTGGAAGGGCACCCTTAGGGCACTTCATCATGTTTTCTTTACTAGAAGGGCACCCTAGAGTGCCCTTTATCATGGTGTCTTCATTTAAGACACCGAGTCCACCGGTGCACACCCACACTCATATCTGTCATGGCATATAAACTTTCTGAAAAGATCAATTTGCTGTTGTGGAAGAATTAATTTCTCTCTTTACTGCTCATTTTCTCTGTTAAGGAAATGTTTTGGCTGCATGTCACAATTACAAAACACTTCAGCCACAATATTGGACAGCTGGGTCCCAGTGGCAGATGTACACGACAGGGTTCAAGCCCCACTTTCAGTAAGCATACTTGAAAACTGAATCCTTATCAGCTCTGTCACAGAGAGCGCAGTTGTGAGGATTTTTGCAGGTGAAAAGACCCCTAAAAATGAAAGGTTTTGGATGCCTATCACAAGAGTTATACGTCCAATATATAGTTTTCAAACTCCCACAGTCACATGCAAAATGCTCAAGGACTGAGTGTTTTTCTTAGGCTGATGTTGACCTAAAAATGCGATCCTGATTTGATTGTTTTTTTTTCTTTCCCTCTCTGCTACTGTAGGTGTCTACCCCACGAATAGGCGGGTGGGTACAATGTTTATTGTATATGTACAGTTAAAAAAATTTAAAAAATGGAAACAATCTTTTAAGTACATGCTGCTCATTACATCCCGACGATGTGAAGAGCTGCAGCTCTATCAGCATTTTCAAAACCAACTTAAAACATCTGTTGAAAGCTGCTCAGCTCTGTACTCACTGATCTTTATTCCATAGGTCTTCATGACTCGCTTTTACTTGACAAGCATACTTTGTGATGTGCTATTGTGTGTAGCTGTGTATTGTGCGTTTTGTATGTTCTTTCTTGTATGACTGTAGTATGTTCCTTTTGTTTTGATCTGCCAAGGGACTTACAGATGTGAATTGGCTTAAAGCTATAATCTGGCACGGTGCATCAAATGTTGACATGTATGTTTTAAACTGTACATGGTCCCTTTTTAAATAAAATAAAATAATAATAATAATGCTACAAACATGTACACTCCTTGATCATGTAAAGTGTCAAGGTTTCCAAATAAAAATTAATTAAAAAAAAAGGTTTTGGATGACTATCACAAGAGTTCTATGTCCAAATATATAGTTTTAAAACTCCCACATTCACATGCAAAATGCTCAAGGAGTGAGTGCTTTTCTTAGGCTGATGTTGACCTCTGACCTCCCTGGAATAAGAGACAGGGGGAATGTATAACAGCTGGAATCAATAAAGCACCACATAGAGGTGAAGATGTCCAAATAGCTGTCCAAATGTTATAGACAGCACCACTTGTAGCTCCCACCGCGGTTAGTCGGCTGTATTCCTCTCCTCCACCTGCAGGACAGCTGTGCGCCGCTGCTGCCACGTTTCTCTCCTCGCTGCTGGAGTGGACGCGCGCAAAGTGGGGGCGCACTCCTCAGCCTTCAAAACCCCCCTATAGCTGCTGGTGAGATGCGCAGCTGTGACTGACTGACTGAGCATCGGACACATCAACCCACCTCCACTTGGCTTTTTTTTTTGTGTGTGCACTTGTAAGCTCTGACTGTTTTTTTTTAGTTGAAGGACAGTTTTTTTTGCTTTTTGGCACCCCCTCCTTTAAAGAGCGGAGGCACATTGTCTGTGGCGCAGCGCGGCGACAGCTCGGTGTCCGGTTACAAACCGAGGAGCCACCGTGCACAGAGCGCTTCTCTGTGGGGCAGAAATAGCACACAGTGCTCCGGAGGGACGAGAGAGAGAGCACAGAGAGGAATCTCTGCGGAGACAAGAAGGAGTTTTTTACCGAGACGCAGCAGAACGGAGGATATATCATCTTTTCTTTTTGGTTTTCTCCAGCACCGTATAGCACTCTTCTTCTCACCGGGACAAGACAACGCAGCTTCGCTCTCTGCTAGATGAACCGGTGTTGGGCACCTCACTTGGTAAGACTATTTTATTATAGATTATGATTATTATGATTATGATATATCTCATTCTTCTGCAGGGAAGAAGGTGTTTTTGTTTTTTCCTGCAAAATAAACCCCATGACTTTTACTGCTTGTCATATATTTTCTGTCATATACACTCTATTTTATTCTCATTTTACAGTCAAATACACAAGTTAAAATAAGTTAAAAACATGCTATAAATAAGCCATAATCTCTTAGTAACCATAAAATAATTCACAAATCCAAAAGCCCCACAACATACTGCAAATAAACCCCCATGACTTTTACTTGCTTGTCATATATTTTCTGTCATACACTCTACTTTACATGTTAAAATAAGTAAAAACATGCTGTAAATATGCCAGAATCTCTTAGTAACCATGCAATATTTCCCAAATCCAAAAGCCCCACAATATACTGTAAATAATCAGTTTGAGAAGTTTTGCTTTTTTTGCTTTGCAATGTGTGACCACATGGTGGTGCTGGCAGAGTGCAACCATCACCAGGTTCCTCCATCATCATCATCATCATCAGATCTTTATACTGTATTCTACAAAATTAATTTCCTCTTCCAATATGACAATTGATCAAGGTCTGGTATCATATAACCAATAGTCTCATAAGTCTTCTGCATTCAGTGCACAAACATAAGCATGGGGTAAATATGACTGGTCATGATTATAAAAAAGAAAATAGTCTAGAAGAAAAGAAAAAAAAGCTGTGTTGGAAATGTCAGTGCCCTGAGAGCTCAAATGCAAATTGAGAAATGTTCACACTCCGTTGTTAATTGTGTTAAGATTTCTGAATATAATAAGAGTGTTTCATCAGTGGCTGCAGGTCAGTTGTCTCTGCTTTTATGTGTGACCTTTTAAAAGTGTATTTGCTGCTATGTTTAGTTCTGCCTGAGTATTTTCCTTTTGGTGAAATGAAGTCACTGTTTGGAGGAGATGAACAGAATGTGTGGCCTTTTAAAAAGAGACATGCTGCTGCAGTCGCGTACAGTTTAAAGCTTGTATTTCACATTTAATGAAAGTGACTAGATGTGCCTAAAAGTTCCTTTTATTCTCCACATCCCTTTTGTTGGACCTCGAAGGACCTTCCAGTCATGCACCTCAAACATCAGGCTTCCCACACAATGGGTATAGAGCCAGTGCTGAGGCCCTGAAGGTTTCTAAGGTTTTTTTGTAAAAATGTCACAAAAAAAGTTATTTAACAAGTAGTCTAAGACCTTCATTTGAACTTTTTCTTATGTTTCCAAATGAAACCGAGCATTTTCTCCTTCACAAAAGCTGCCCTGACACAGCATCCCAGTGTCTGTGAGCGGGTTCAAGAAGATTAGATGGTAAAAGCTGTTTGTGCTGTAGGTGAGAAACAGGATTTGTGTTGTGAAAGAGATAATATATGTGGTTCATGTGCTCCTCTGCTTCCCCCGCGGCTCTTGTCCTTGGCTCTTACCTGTAGCGGATTTAGATGAATGCTAATCTCCAACCCTGATCGTGCTGATTGGTGTACGATTAACCGGACGTAATTGTTAACTAAGTCACTTATTCGCCACTGTTGTTGTTTTTCCAAGCTTGAGGCGAGCACCTTTTTTTTTTCTTTTTTTTTTAGAGAACATGCAAATTCTCACTCAGATGTTGTGTCCAGAGTATAAATCACCCAGAGCGCTCTTTTCCATTTCATTGGGATTCATACGGGTCGGTGGTTGTTGTTGGTCGTGCTAGCTTTCGGGACTTGAAAGCTGCAGTTGTGATAAACACAGTTGGCTTCCTCTGATCTCGTGGCCTCTGACCCACGAGGATGCTGCGGCTCATTCGTCCCATCACACTGTGCTTACCAATGGGGAAAAAAAGGGACCCTTATCCAGATGGTAGAATTAGTTTGGACTCACAGCATCCAGGCCTTTATTAGACTTAGGATGCTAAAATCCCCCCGGAGAAGAGAGGCCAAAGAAATACAAAACAAGAGAGAGAGAGAGGAATGAAAATGCTGAATCAAGGAATCATGCGACATGATGCCTTTTGGCAAAAGTAGCCAGTTTATATTGCAGCTGAAGTGCTAGAGAAACACTGCACGGAGAAAAAAACAACACTAGAGTTGCAAGGATTGGTCGATTAATCGATTTCTGCAACTATTTTGGTAATCGATAAACTCTAAACCTTGTCTGGTTGCATCTTCTCCAATGTGAAGATTTACTGCTTTTCTCTGTTTTATATCACTGTATACTGAATATCTATAGTTTTTGGACCATTGATCAGACATTTGAAGACAGCAACTTGGGCTCTCGGACGCTGAGACATTTTATGAACTAAACTATTAATTGTTCGATCGTTATTGGCAGATATTGGTTCAAAATAGTTTGATCGGTGGTCTCTATAAAGGCCAATCACATGACGCAAAACACGCGATCTAATGGCTCAAAGAGAGAGAGTGGAACATGTTGAACATGTTGCTTGCCAATAAATAAACAGCTGTCAATTCATGATACTTTTTAAGCTCTTTAATACTTAATTTACAATGTTTTTTTAAGAAATAAATAATGCTACCTGATAAATAGAAGGCTCATGATCAGTGATCGGTATCGGCTGATACTGCTACGGGCCCCAAAAATCCTGATCGGAGCACCATATTTGTACATATTTGCTGGTTTCTTTGATCTTTTATTGTAGTAAATTTAACATCTTTCAGTTTCGGGACTGTTGGTTGGATAAAGCAAGAAACTGAATATGTCAACTTGGGCTTTGGGAAACTGTGATGGGCATTTTCTGACACTTTACAGACCAGAATGAATTGGTCTAATTGAGAAAATAATTGGCGCATTAATCGATAATGGAAATAATAATTAGTTGCAGCCCTAATCAACATCAACGCTTCCACTCGTGCCCCGTAGAGTCACAAACAGAGATGAGCAGAAGATGCACATGAGCCCGTAGTAATGGATACCAGCCACACATTCCAGCGTCTACTGAAAAGCAGAACATGATTAGCATGATTGATATTTGCTCTGTGTTGGGAATTTGCCCGAGCGCTGACACAGAACGCCAGCACAAACACAGCAATTAGTCCTCGCCGGGAGGATTCCATGATGAAAGTGACCCCGGTGGCCCCGGCGGGCTGTGTGGTCGCCATGGAGACCGATTGAATGACAAGCCCATTGTTGTCGACCTTTGTGATTCGGCGTCCCCTCGGGGATCGAGCCCCCGTTGGGAGTGAAAGTGAACGGCATTGTCATGCGCGTGTAAACCAAACAGGCATTACCCTCTGGCCCCTCGGCGCTCTTTAGGGCCCTCTGGTTACTTATTTATCTGACACCGGCAAGACGGAGCTTTGGGATAGTTTGTCCCTGCGCACACAGCCTCACAAAAGAGCCAAGTTTATTGGCTGTGAATTTGCACGGAAGCCCCCGATTGTACAGATTCTCCTCAGCGGGTGATTTATTGCTCTTACGCAAGTAAACTTGGAGACTTGAACAATAGCTGAAGTGGTTTGCTGTTCTTCCCCGCTGTGCTTTGTCCTCTCACCACCACAGGCTATTTATACATCACAACTACTTTGCCATTATCTCATCCCTCCCTTGTTCCTGCTGCCACTTCTGATTTCAACACTGTAGCTCCCGGAGAATCGTCCCACATGTGAGAAGACGCTGATTTTGTGCTCATTTGCGCCAGTATAGCGGCATATTCGGATACATTTCTGACCTGTAACAGAGAAAGTTGCCAGATTGTAAGCAAACAATTCTTTCTTTTTCCACCAGTTATTTAGTGAGATGGTGGCGATGTTGCTATGGCTACTCCAAGGTTCCCTGCAGGGGTTTTGAATGCCACCGTCAGTCACGAAAAAAACTCCAAATGAAAGTTTGTCATCCACTGCACTTCTGTTCTTTTAAAGGCCAAAGTGTCACACAACTGTTGCCATAGAGATCGTGAGGAAGCTTTCAAGCGGGATGCACAATGCAGCCCCATAGCATATGTTGTTTATCCCCACGAAAGTCTGCATTACGGATAAAGCGGACTTTCCGTCAAGGTCAGCTCTGCAGGGTTTGCTGCTTGCATGGTGGCGTTTATTTCAAACGCAGTGTGTGACTTCATTTTCTGCGAGGAATATTGCACTATAATGCTGCACAGCTGGAGTCAAGCGATGTGAAAACACAGCACACACAAAACGAGGACAGAGCTGGAAATGAAGTGATAAAAAGTGTAGAAAACGCACACACGCAGCAGTTCTCTGATGGGGCGGATTCTTGTAAAACAAGGCAGGGGAAGCTGGGATAATTTCACACAATGCATGCTAAACAGCAGAAACAGCACAGGGGCAGGTGTTGGGAAATAATTTGAGTTCACGGTGAAGCAGGGATATGCGATCCTGGATACGCAATTATTTCTGCCGCTCGGATCCAAGAGTGAATATCTGTGGTCTGAGTAAAACATCCAGCTTCATGTCCGCACGTCAAAGGGAATTAGAAAAGCCAAAGCAGCCTTCACTCTCCAGCGCTGTTACACTACATTAGCGTCGTCCTTCTCTGAGCTATACAACCTCAAAAACCCCACTCAAATAGCAGAGGAATCTGTCTTTTAACCACCAGCAGCAGGGAGAAGAGGGATACTATATTTGGGTCACGATTAAATAATCCCCAAAGCCTCTTTTTCACTGGGGATCAAGCCAAGAGAGGATGTTTGAAAGGTTAAACAGAGATGGATCCAAACTTCGGTGACAACAGGAGAAGCGATTATTGTGAACTTCTTTAAGTTTGGAGTTTGTTGTACTACTTAGGCGAGCGAGAGGAAGCGTGTGTGTGACGAGGTGTAATGAGTCAGGAGGGGGAAAAGAGAGATTTTAAAGTGAGAGCTCGAGGAAGAGGAGAGGCTTTGCTGGTCTTTGTTTATTGACTCAATGAGCGCCACAGGGCCATTTGAAGGGTGAAATGAGTCATGAGTTGTCACTAAACACACTCACACACACATAGAAAGACACTTTTTTTCCCCTCTCTGGGCCGTCAACCCAGCTGTATTTCTCTGGAAGATGAATGACTTTGAAGCATGAATGAAAGGATCATTTGATAGCGCCGCTCAGCTCGTATATTTCTCTTTTATAGGAGCTGCTGCTCCTTTCAGGCTGCGGCTTGTACCTCCGAGGTGAGAGCAAAAACTGGACTGCCTCCTGCGAGACTCTGACACTCGTCGCTATGTATAGTCGCGGCAAAATTAGCAGCCTGCACCTATTACTAAAGCAGGTGCACTGGGATGTACTTTCTGTTTATTTGTGCAATATCGTGTTTGCCATATGTTTTTCCTATCAGCGGGGGGTGATGTAACTGAAGTCTTTCGTGAGTTTTTTTCCAACCCCTCATGGGACGCTCGCATCGCAGCGTCTTATCTTTACAGAGCATATCATTATACGATAAGAAGCTCTTTTGATGTGATGTGTTTAGAGCTATCAGAGCTCCATCTATCGCGCCGCCGCCGCAAACAGCCAGGGAAGCTCTAATTTGATCAATGAGAGGATATAAATGCAGAAAATCCTTTAATCTTCAGCAAATGAAAACATTTATCTCCACTTTGAAATCATTACGAAGGGCTAATCAGAGCAATATCCTCGAAAAGAAAAAAAGAAATATTCAAGTTGCAAGAGGACGCTTCCTTCAGCAGATGAATGAGAAAAACGGAATTACAGAGAGCGCTATATTCTTTTTATCCGACCTTTTTTATATGAAAGTTAGCGATAACATCTAAAAAGATAACTGCTTGTAGTTCGGGCACGCGGGAAAAATGGGAACGGGAAGAGAGATGCAGAGGGAGATTAGAGGAGAGATATAAAGAGTGGAAGGTGAAGAGATAAGAAACTTAAGTTTCCCAGACAAAGAGGGGCGGCGCCTGCTTTTTGAATGGGTAAAAAGAAAAGAAAAAAGGAAGAGGAATTATGTCGAGATAGAAGAGCTGATAGGAGGATTGACTAGCAGGCTGAGCGGGTTTGAGGGAAATTGTTAAATATACAGGGAGGGGGTTTCTCTCGAGAGGCGGCGGTCTCGTCGGTCCCCGGATGCATCCGTCTGCTGGATTCATCTGTCAGTGCCAGAGGTCCTTGGAGAGGGACGAGCAGAGAGACAGACAGGCAGGACGGGACGAGACAAGAGAGAAAAGTAGGCACAGGCAGCAAGAGAAGAGAGGAGAAGTGACATAAAAGAGATAAACACAATGAAGGAAGAGAAAATGAAGGCGCACTTTCTGCTGGGTATGAATGAAAGGGGCATGTTTCCCTCATAAAAATCTCTCTCCAACCAATGTCCTCTTACTGTCAATGCGCTAAAATTCAAATGTTGTTGCCAGAAAAGTCCAAAAATGTCAATATGCTCACCATAGTCACTTACATTTTGCACTTACAGCAAATATATGGGGCTTTTTTACCCTGGGTTTCACCTCTCAGGCTACATACAGTGGTGGAAAGTAACTGATTACATTTCAATTTTGAAATACCTGTACCATACTCAGTTTTTAGTTATACTCTTAGTTTTCTAGTTGATGCAATATTAAGGATCAAACCTGTGATTCCCAGTCTTTTTGCCTTGTGAGCCCTTGCAAAAAAAAGCAGTGTCTAGTTGGGGCTCCTTGTCGTGTTTCAGATCTCTAAGAGTTGTTAGCGGTTCGAATAAAGAGACATTTCCCTCTAAACTTCACAAATGGTCACAAATGGTTTCATTTGGCTAACTGGTGGAGGCACAAAGAGATAGAACTATCCGCTTTTTCACAAAAAAGGCAAAGATTAGAGAAGAGACCAAACACCGAATACAAATTTGTATCACATAACTTTGTTTTTCTTCATATCCCATTAATCTCATAACTCCTCTGATTTATCTTGTGACTGTTTGGAGTAGCCCTAGGCTGGACTACCACTGGACTAAAACACTGAACTGTTTATAAAGTAGATAAAACTAAATCCAATATATAAGTCACAGGAGCCCTGGTATATTTAGCTGATACTACTTCTGTACTTTTACGTAAGTAGGATTTTGAATGCAGAACATTCTCCTTCAATGGAGTACTTTTACATTTCTGTATTGGTACTTTTAATTAAAGGGGACATATCATGACAAACTCACTTTTTAAGTTAAGGATCTGAGGGTGTCCTCCAACACTGCATTGCTCATCCTTATTGCAGTAGGTTGTTGGGGCACTACAGAGGCGGAAAACAACTTTTCCACCTCCTCTGCATGTTTGATGTGTAAGATTTAGAATAATCTTTTTTATGGCAGATGCTATTAGCACCCAGGTGTCCGTAGCCAACAATGCTATATGCACCTGACCCGGGCACACATTAAATACTGTATACCATATATATATTTTTCCTAAACCTTACTGAGTAGTTTTGTTGCCTAAACCTAACCAAGCTGCGACTGAAAACTGAAAATAATAATTTAAAAAAATAGAAAGTTATAAGTCAACTAAGTGAAAAATAGGCTTCTCATGAGACTACCCCAGTCTCCGGGGTGAAAGTCCTGAGTTTGACTCCTTCATCCACCACATCCTACTCCTTGCATTTACTTTGTCGCTCTTTATATTACTACTACTATTACCGGGTGAAAATAGCCGACACTTTTTTATTCACAGTTAATATTCTCCTCAAAACTTGCTAAAATCGTACATCAACCAAAATGAGCAAAGTATCAAGTCTCTAACTAGGAACCTAAATGTGATTTTAAGTAGGTGCCGCATTAATAATGCAGCGATTTACATAGTAATTCATTGAAGGACCTCTGACTTCATTGTGTGCCTGAAACCAAACCCATACGCCCTTGAAAAGAGAGGCAAAGTGAGAAACAACTACAGTCGCGTGGTCTCTCCTTCACACACACACACCTCCTGTATTGTTTCCCCAAAAACACACTCGGCACACACTCCAGACATGAGACCCTCATGAGTCATGGCCTTTACTGTTCCGTGTAGGGCACGAACGTGAATGTGTAGTCTACCCCGTTCCGTAGACACAATGCTGCCTCAGTGCTGACGGCGAAACCACACGGAGGATGTGTGGTCTGATCTAAACCACCAGCAGTGAACACCAGACCACTTATTATTCCTCCTGAATAACATCTCATTCTTCCTTGAATAAACCATCAAGAAGAATGAGCCCTCAGTTAGAAACCTGCCTGGCTGTCTGCCAGCGGTGAACACCGTATTTTTTTTGATTGTACACTAAGCTGACTTGACTTTGACTTTTTTTAAGCTCTTTTGCACAACAGGAAATGGTCATTTGGAGTTGAAAACTATTGTACACAAGTGGGATTTTGGTTTCAAGGGGTGTTTTGTTACGGAACATTAAGTCTGTTAAAAGTCTAGCCAGGTACTGGGCCTCGATGATAAGGATTAGTTGCTGTAAAAGACAATGGAGTAATTCTAGAGGTATTGCCAGGAGTGTGCTGGTTGGTTAATACAGTGGTCTGTTTATGCTGTTCATGAAACAAGACAATGTTTCTATTCTCCTGCTCTGCCTCTATTTCGTTCCCACCGAAATGCGAGTTGCGTTCAAGAGTTGTGCTGCCTCTCTGCCTGCGCTTCTTCTGCCCTGTTGGGACTGAAGTGGATTGTTTAAAGATTCTCCGAGATGAGATGTGTGTTTTTTTTTCTCTCCCTTCTCTGTCTGGCATAGAAAAGAAGAAGACTCAAATACAAATAAACACCAAAGTGCCTACACATCCCAGTGTACACACGCGTGTTAAGGTGCTGTTGTGTTGCCTTAACAGAAGAGACAAGCTTTAAACCTCGCAGCATCATATGATGTAGGCTGAGATACGGAGGAAGAGGCGGTCAAATAGAAGATGATATCAATAGCTAAATCCCAGAGAATAAGCAAACCAGAGTGAGTCAAGGCAGTGACAAAAATATCCCCGTGTGCAAATATGAGGCGTATTAATAGCTCTGCTGCTTATTTCACATGCAGCTCGGCTCTCAGGTGCATGTGTCAGGCGTCCGGAGGTCAGCGGGGCGACTCCGAGTGACTGGAAGGAAAGGCTCTGGTTTCACTTTCTCAGAGATGGGACTGACCCCGCCGGTTGACCTCAGCCTGGCCAAGACCTGACCCCCAGCTTCACTGATGCCCCTTCATAGAGATAGTAGATACACATGCAGTAGGGCTGCACAATTAATCGAGTATTAATTAAGATTTTGGCTTCCCACAATTAAATGAGCATTGATCGACTGCGATATTGACGTTTAAAATGCTCCGCTCATAGAAAACTCTGATGCATAAATCAAGCGCTTCCTAAACTAACAGCTAGAGATTCACCGTCAATCAGCAGCCGATTGAAGCCGACCGGTTTTCAGCAGTCTCATATAACCGAGACGCACATGTGCCGCCACATGATGGGTTTTCGTTGACACACAGCGGTACAATCAGTAACGTCGCACACACACCCTATAAGACATAAAACAGCAATTTGTCATAACTGTAAGTCCAAAATATGCCGTGGAGGAACATTTGGAACAACTAACTTAATCAGACACTTATTATATTGTAATTCATTCCCATGATGCTGCTCAGAGTAATTGCAGTTACCAGCTCGTATGCCGACAGCAAGGAGCACATTATGGTGCGTTCAAGCTCCACTCAGTAGAAATTAGTATTGGCCGATGGTAAATTATAACGCCATCATGATGCGTTCAAATGTAATCTTGTAAAATGTAGTTTTTGGCGAGAGACTTGAATAAATCCAGTTATTTGAAGGAGATGTTTCCACAGCAATATAAATTGTTTAACTTCCTAACACTAACTCTGAGCAGCTTGATAACATATTATTAGAAGTATTAATGACAAGATTTTTTTAATCAAAGCAAATATTTAAATAAAAATACAATCATTTATTTCCTAATCATTTGAATTGTGTGTTTTTATATAAATAACCACTATAGATGACAATAACAAAGAAAAAGGATAACATTTAGAGTTTTTGACTGTTGGTAATGTAGCACAACATGGAAGTGAAAGCAGCGCTCTGTTTATTTAAAATGTGAAATTGCAACATTAACATTTTGTCCATAAAATCTTTGAATAATTGAGATAATAATCTAAAATATTGATCAAAAAAAATTGTGATTACCATTTTGGCCATAACCGTGCAGCCCTAACAGGCAGGTGTGCAAGAAAGCTGCATTAAAACACACTCTCTTTCACTGTCAGCAGTAGACTAAAAGAAGAAAAACACAATTCCCTTAATGAGGCTAAGCCGAGATCAGCTCAGTCAAATCAGAGTAAACGAAGGATAAAATGGATTTTTGTTGCAGGAAACGTTCGCATTTGTTTTGGACTCTTAAGACGGGCGCAGTGAGGGAAGAACTCCTACGCAGAGAGGATAAATCTCCTCTGGACTCGCCCGACCACCACAACACTTTGTTGCAATGCTCTTGTTGTCATTAAAAATAGACCTCTGCCCTTCCGAAGCAACGCTCCCGTAGCATCCTGATCTATTCTGTGCTCCACGCTGTTCCCCGAAGGCTTTCTCGGTAGAAAAGTACTCCCCTCTCTGCGGCAGTTAAGGGCAAAAGGGGATTCTGTCCTGCAGGGTCGGCGTCTTTTTATTGACTTTAGAAAAGCACACGAGAAGGAGTTGTGTCTCACGCTGCGAAGAGGAAACTGTTGCTCGAGACCATCAAGCAGCTGATACTCGGGAGGTAATTGTGCGAGTAAAGATAGTTTTTTTTGTTTCTTTTAATGCCTCTGCTGGTGTTGCAAAAACCCGAAAAGTGCAGCTGGAGCTCTACAAACCATTCCGAGTAGTTTTTTTTAGAGAAAATGGGATGTTTTTCCTCCTTTGCCTCAAACCCCATTACAGCTCCCACCCACCTTCTCCCGCTGAATACCATAATATTAATACAATACTTAATTCATCCCCAGAGGGAAATAATCTTTTGGCTCGCCCTCCCTCTGATATGGGAAGGTCAGAGTGCCTTGCAGCTGGATATGGGAGGGATGCAGTGACTTACAAAAGGATGTTCAGTTGGTATGGCCAGTGTTAATAAGCATGAAACAACAGCAGTTTCTGCTTCCTGGACGCGTTTCAGCCCCTCAGGCGACGGCAGGTCTCTCTGCACACAATGAGACCCGATGTAACATATCATTGTCCTCTCTCACCCCCCTCTGGGCCCCATACATTATAATTAACACTTTCTCTTTTCAAATATATGTTTATTCTTGGCTTAGTCTCAAAAAGAGTTTTTGTGTAATTGCACATAAAGCACACGTGTGATTTCTCACCCTCTCTCAGATATCCAGAGTTCATCACTTCTAGCTGAAGCAATTATAGTAATTGGCAGGTTCAGTCACTCTGTTTCATCTCTGATTCTCACTCTTTAGCGCTGCTTAGTCGACTCTTTCCCTCTCTCGCAGCGTGAGTGGACGACATTCAAACTCCTCCCTGAACCCCTGAGGGGGAAATCATGCTTCTCAGAAGCCGCTTAGGTGCAGTAGGTGTTGGCAAAATGATTTATAAAAGCAGAAAAGGCAAATGATCTTGATCAAATTATCATATTTAGCTCCGGAGCGTGATTACTGTGAAGGAGAGGATGTTAATTGCAATGTACAGTCACATGATTTACTGCTTTTGTTGTTGCAGCCGTGGTGGCAGAGCCCACCTAAAGAAACAATTACGCAAATCACACCTTTATTTCTGCCTCGGCGGCTGGACTATAATTTAGCCGCACGTCTGATTCTGCATCTGGTCCCCGCACATTCTGTCACTCAGATTACCTGTTTCTCTCTTTTCTGTTTCTAACACACATTTACCACTTTCACACACTTTCTGTATACACAATAACGCAACCTTGACGGGTTGATTAATGCAGATCATGCAGCATTCCCTCGAGAGCAGAAAGCTTTCGCATACATATTTTTTACAATTGCATCAAGGTGAACGCTCACACATGAGAGAATACATTTTATAGATGGATGTACAGTGATAGAGAGATAATAAAAGATGGATAATGTAAAAGATGGACGGCGAGTTGGGTGGTTAAGAAGTAACAGAAATGGAGTTGAGCACACCTGGAGGCCACATGTGGATCACCACGCCCACCCGCCCCCCCACCAGCGTCCCAGCTTGGAAAACTCCATTGTCATCATCGCTGCGAAGGGTGGAGGGGATCATTAAGTCATTATTTATGGGCTCTCTGCTGTTTTTATCACCTCCAGACACAGTCTCACAACGCAGACACCCACACTCGCGGCCCCAGAAGAATAACATAATTGTATGAGGCAGCCAGGGGGTCCCGTCTAATAGAAAAAGTGCAGACATTAACAGTCTGGGCCAGCTGCAGACGCGACTAACCCAACTTTTTTTTTTTATTCCCCTGTTAGGCTCATTTACACCTAGTGTTGTTTATGTTTATTTACACGCCCGTTCCCACAATGAACTTCCAGTTTTGAGGCGTGTGGTAGCACAGGGGAAGTTTTTACAGGCAATTTCCCCTTTTTACAATAGTTTGCTTGATGAAAAAACGCAAACAGAGCACTTTAAACTCCCTCTCACCCAATTTTGGCTTCTTCTTTTTTCCAGCCTGGAACAGCGGCAAGGTTGTTATAGGTATTTTTCATGTGAACTGGTATATTTCAGTCTGCCTTTCCTCGTCAGGGGGGTGAGTTTGAATCAATTTTCACCCGTTCTGTCATCATTTCACACTGAGATGTGCGATTACAGTCATATGACTGCAGTTTACATTATACAAAACCAAAAAAAAAACCTGTTGAAAATAGACATATAGGGTAGAGGTGGGCTAAAAAAAATAAAAGACATGGAGAAATGGATGTTTAACAGACCTGCACTGTGTTGCACCTGGAGCTGTGGCTCCTGTGAAAGGCCATGTAGAGTCAGCTCTCTGGACACCGCAGCCCCACATATTCCCCCCGGTGTTTCCTTTCCCTTTAGTTTTAAAAGCAGGGGGACTGTTGCTTTCCCAGCTGCGCCTGACCACCTCACCCCGAATCTGTTCCCCTGTTGTTTTCATGTCCTGATTCAATTACCTCAGTGGGACCACTCCTGACACATAGCATACGTGAGGAACTGCTCTCCTCATAGAAAAAGCTTTCCAACCTCCTTTCTCTTGAAGTGCCTCCAAACTCCTTTTCTTTACTTCCATCTAAACTCATCCTCTATTAATCCTCTCCTCCTCACTCACCGCTCCTTTTGTTCCCGCCTAACCTCTTTAACACCCCTCTCCTCTTCCCCCCAACCTCCTCTATCCAAGCCTCGTCCCTTAATTTCATTCTCATCCAACCTCTTACTCTTCATCCTCTGCTGCATCTCCTCCACCCCTTTGTTCCTCTATTCCTCTCATTATCACCGGCCTCTCTCCGGTAATTTACCTCAAGTGACCCTAAACGACTTTCTCGCCACCTCTTCCTCTCCATTTGCACCTCTCTTCCCGTTTTCTGAAGAGTCTGAAAGGCTTTACTTCACCGTGTCTTCCCAGGCAGCCTCCAAGAATTCACCGGCAGAAATGCATTTGCTTGAGGTTCTTATTCATGGACACGTGTGTGAATATGTGCATTTCACTCTAACAAAAATAATATAGCAAATATAATATATGCAGGGATCCAGGGGAACTCGCTGGGGTGTTCAGCAGGAGCGTGAAGTTATAAGACGTCGTCACGCACATACACACTTAAATTTATTTCTGACTCCGTCCACCGACTGCACGCAGCTGAACAATACAAGTCAGTGTAACTATGTGATAATGCGTTTTTGGAGTTCTGACAGTTATAATACTACAGACCACCTAACACAGGAAGGAAAGTAAGAGGAGCTCAACATTTCCATCAGCTCCTCCGCTTATTTTCGAATACATAAAAATGACATTATTTTGACTTTTCACATACATGGTACAGATTACAGTATTACATGAGAGTAATTGCAGCAGATCTGTGTTTAATACTTCTAGATTGCTGCTAATCTGCAACTCATGTTGACATTGTAAAACGGATTTTTGTTAGATTCAAATGCATTAATAAAAGAGGGGAAAAAGGAATCAGGCTCACAAAAAAGTAAAAAAAAAGCTTGATTATAATGACTCTAGTTGGGAAGTCGCCGCCGTATAATCAAATGAGCTTGAAATAAATATGTATGTCATTTTGTCTGAAAAGAACAGAGAAATAATGTAGTCAAATCCAAATAATCCCAAGACCCTCAGACTCAAGCTATTATCCCTCTGTGGAGATGAATGTTAAGCACCTTGGCGAACCTACACAGAGAAGGGAGTTATGGGTAACCGGAGGTTGCAGAGACTCGGAGAGGAGATGATGTGCACACACCTCCAAATCTTGCGTGTCAAGCAAGCTGATTAGTTGAGCCAACATCCTGTCGGGTTTTCTCTATTTTTTCATTCAGAGTTTGGGCCGATTGGCCAGCGCCCCTCGACATCGGAAACCGACGCATGGAATTACCTTTTAGCAACAGTATGTGACAAACCAGGCTTTCAACTAACTCCAATGTAAACCAGCCACTGCGCTATTCGATGGTCGGAGCAAGTGACGAAGTATCAATAGCGTGACACCTCTTCCTAACTGGACGTGATGCGAACAAGTGAGCAAACGAACGTCAGATTGTTTCACTTTTTCCCAATGAAGATGTCCTGCTCCATGCATCAGCGAAAAGGCAAATCGATGTGTCGCTTGTTTGAAAAAAAACTCGACATAGCTCTATTTATGCAAAGTTTCGCGCACCTCCAACCTATTTTCATTGGTCAAAATCGACGTTGACAGTAACTGACAGTTGATTAATATCACTCTCTCTATGTAATAGACAGTGACATCGCTCGTAGTATATCTGGACTATTTTTCGCGCTCCATTCGCCACAGTTCGCTCAGTCGCTGTATGTTAGGAAGAGGTGTTGGGTGGGCGGGAGCGGTGGTGGATGGGTCAAAGAAAGAGATCTTTTAACCAGGTGACTGACTTATTTT
This sequence comes from Sebastes umbrosus, assembly GCF_015220745.1. Taxonomy (NCBI): domain Eukaryota; kingdom Metazoa; phylum Chordata; class Actinopteri; order Perciformes; family Sebastidae; genus Sebastes; species Sebastes umbrosus. Next base: position 13,529,539 of record NC_051289.1, read on the forward strand.
GTCACGTCAGTCGCTAGTCACGTGACTCGTCGGTATCGTCAGTCAAGTGATTCGTTATCGTCAGTCACGTGAGTCACGTGAGTCGCTAGTGAGTGAAGTTAACGTCAAATACGACCTTTTCCTGACCCTAACTAAGTGGTCATGTTGACTAAACCTAACTTCCTGTGAAAACAGAAGTTTATTTTGAAAGGACACTATACATGTAACGAGCGTACATTGACTCGGCGTCCCTTGTCTGCCCAAAAGTAACGCAAGAGGGGTACCCCGTGTGTCGGGGGGCACTAACCAAGCGGCGGTATTCAACAAGTTGGGAGTGAGAATGTGTTGTTTGGGCAAACATTTCGTACATTGGCATACATTGATTAATCTGCTGATTATTTCTCAGTTAATCGTCCATAAAATGTCAAAAGTAGTGAAAAATGCTCTTTAAAATTTCCAGGATCCCAAATTGATGTCTTAAGAATTCCTTATTTTGTCTGACAATCAGTCCAAAATTTATTTTGTTAACTATGAGAACAGAAAAAGCAGCAAATCCTCACACTGAAGAAGCTGGAAATCAGAGAATTTCAGCTCTACAAAACACACTTTCTTCAGGGTTTAGATACATTTTGCAAACACGAATATCATATTCAATATCCACACATGGAGGAAGAGACCTGTACTGTAAATACCAATAAATAGGATCAGATGAGCAGCTGTTCACACTAAGATATAAAACAAAAATAAATATAAGGGGGCGACACAGATACAAACTTACACCCACAGAGGAACATGCAAGTAAACATAAACCGATACAAATGGGTCAGGCACACTCACGCTCACAAAGAGGTATTTCAGCAGTAATAGATACATTTGGGTCAGGTAGACAGCTGTACACACACATGCTTTAAGGTATAGAGAAGAAACCATGCACACAAACACACACATATACTGGCAGGAACATCTGTTTTTGGCCTACAATCACACCCAGATGGACCCCAGGGCCGGTGCGTCAACACCGCCGGAGACCACACATTATACACGCCCAGTATTCTTTGCGACTGACTGCTGGGGATTTAGAGCGGTGAAGGGGTATTAACCAGCAGCACAGCCTGTAATTGTTATCATAATGACACAGGAAGGCATTTCCAAATGAATACATGCCATAATTTCTAGGAAATGTAGGTCAAACGACCTAAAATCCGACGAGCTAGTGGCGTCTACGTGGTGCACGCTGCATTAATATGCATTGTGAGGACAAGTTTTTTCTTTTTTTTTATCATCTCCGCAGCAATATGAGGCAGAACCTAAACATAGAAAGTGAATTAATATTAAAGTTAAAAGTGGTGATTTTCAGCTTTGATGTTGTGCCATCAAAGGCGTTATGGAACTCGGTTCGGAGGGGCAGCGTCGCGCTGTACTGTATATTTAGCCGTGCAAGCTTAAATTAGACCTGTCACAGCTATAGACACATACCATACCGGCTGGTGTGTCATCTCGAGGGATGGGGTTGATGTAGCTGTTGCTGTTGATGATTAGTATTGTTTTTGCTCCTGGGTGGCATTTCGGGTGTATAGTTGTGGCGGCATGTGCGTATTAAAAGAAAGAAAAAAGAAAAGATGGTGTGTGTATGTGTAACCAAAGTGTGTGTTCGTGTCAGCTTGCCCTTGTGCCAGCCTTCATTTCAGCGAAGAGAGGGCACAAAGCACCTGGCCCATGCCTGCCTAATCAAGTTAGTAGAGGAGCCCGCAGCAACGAAGGCTCGGAGAGTTAACACTGGCCCAAATAGAGACTACAGAGTCTCACTTTTATCCCGGAAACCTTGGAGTTTCCCCCCGCAAAACTCATTAAACACCAACATGAAGCCTGAAGCCGCTCAGCGCGTTTACACACACACACACACACATACACTTACCCACCTGCTCTGCTACTGTATACCTGCTGACACACACATTCTTATAACAATTATAGACCATCCACGCCCCTCCCAGCGAGACGGAGGGGTGAGTTTTTGATAGCCTAATTCTATCTTTGTAGTTTTACCCAGACGGAAAAAAATGTTAAAGATACACTGCATCTGTGATATGTGCCAATTTATAGCTTTATAAGTCTGTTTGATATGTGATTTATCCCGACAGATAACATTTTGTGAACACACAGTCTTTTCATTGGACTCGCTGACAGATGGTGTATTCTCTCACTCTTTGTAGCCTCTAATCCCTGTCGCTCTCTCAGTTATTCTGAAGGAAATGATGACACATTATCAAAGTGATTTCCATTTGTTACATGGCTCATTCAGGTCAATTAGAGGAAACTTGTTTTGTGTTGTCAGTATTTCGGGGGCAATGGTGGCACCGTATACCCCAAAAGACGTGCAATTAGTCGTCTGACTGTGACGTCCTCGAATATTCACAAATGTTTGTCATAATGGAGTCTTGAAAGGCTGCGTTGTCGCTACAAGGCAATTATGACATGAGCTGAAAAGAGACTTGTCGTTGACTGTGTTTGTGTGCTTATATGCAAGCTGTTGTACAATTGTGCAAAAGCACCTTCTAATTTCAGCCACAGTGGCAATAGATAAAATTGGCAAGGATACAACTCTAATATCTGCTTTCAAAGTGAATTTTGCAGTAATTTTGGCAAGCAAGTTTTGAGAATTGTTAGGCTACAGGCCTAATGACAGTCTTCTTGGTGACAGCATCATTTGATAACTTTAATAATAGTCCTCTACTGGACTCTATGGGTAATACTCAGTTGGCAAATGTAGGCAGAGTATTACTCATAAAGTCCAGTAGAAGGTGGAGCCTGTGAGTTAGAACAACAGCCTTCGTTTGTTGAGCCTTTACAAAGCCATTGCTTTGACTTTCTGACTAAATTAAATAATGATGTTAGCTAACTGCCAATGGCTTATTTGCCCCTTCAGTTCCACAGTAAAGGCCTACAACTATGTTCAAATCAAAATGCATTTATTACAAAGCACATTCAGGAAGGAATGATTTGGTACAGCAGAAGTTTATTACAGGCTATAAAAATTGCACAAGCGAAAACTATATTTAATGTGGATACGTCATGTGTGCCATACATAGCCTAGTCGATCTGCTTCATGAGGTTAGGATCCCTGTGCGTTTTGGTGTGTGTGTTCATTTGCGCACACCTGTAACCTAGTCTTTGCCCTACTTTACATACCCCCCTGCCCCTCTGTCCATCTAATGTGGCATGTTGATGATTTAGCAGTACACTGGCAGAGTGGATTAACTGTGCAGTTCACGCTTTCTGTCTGCGGTTTCATGCTTTTAAAAGGAGGGCAGAGTGTCATTGATCAGAGAAAGAGACAGTGTGGAAACATTATAGCGAGACCTGATTAGTAAGAGTGTAGCGTGACGCGCCGAGGGATCAGCATCAATAATGACACCCACGGAAAATCTACTGGAGCCTCAGTTTTCTATTTCCCTCAGAAGTTTGATGTCTCCCCTCCTGTCCTTGTCTACAAAGTGGCGGCTTCTCAAATTCAGCACCCCCCCCTGCCCCACTCACACCCCACCCCCCATCTCCACGCTGCTATGAAAGTGCGTCACATAATAGGAATAGGTTATGGATTCCTGTGTAAATGCCACAAAGTCAAATTTCAATTTTACAGTTTTACGCCGATGTTAGTAGTTCACCCTCGGTTTGGTTAACATATGCAACCATTTCCTACATCACCACGATCACCTCCTTATATGAGGCCAAAACCCTCATTTAACTACTGTGTCTTCTTTGGCACTCTGTCAACTTTAATTCACTGCTTCTCTTGACCTTCCAATTGGCATTTACAGAGGAAATCTACCTGCACAAAAGGCTTTGTCACAGTGGTTAATGAGCACATGGTGAAGGACAACCTGATCATTACGCCTTTGGACCTAAGAATGAAGATAATGGCACCCATTGATGTGGGTGAGATAATAGTGGGGGCCCATATGTGGTGTGGTCTTAAGCTTCCTTTACAGTAGCACAGTTGTTAATATGCATTCTTAAAGCTATCAGCTTCACCACTCTATAAATAGAGTGCGAGTGGTGAATATTTATGCCGCGCTGTGGAGGATGCTATTAAGGTTAATAAGTTATTTCTGAACAAAACAAATAAATAAAGGTGAGGAGAAGTGAGCTGAGACCGTAAGGCAGTTTGTATCGCATTCTGCGGAGGTTATGATGAATAAAATGTCTTCTTTGATTGACGTTTTGTGGGCTATCATTAGGGACAGCAGTTATCGCCCTCAAGCGAAAAACCCATTACACAGACATCATGATGCAGCTCCGTAATGATGGACATCTTCCCCCCATCTATTAATATTTGTGATTGTCGGCCCTGCTCTTCCTCGCTTTCGCGGCATTGCCCCTCGGAGAAGAGTGTGTTTTTGCGAGACGTGTACGTTGTTGTGCTTCTTCGAAAACAGCCCGGCCTGTCTCATGGGGAAAATACGCTGGATCACGCAGGAGGAAATGCAATTACCGCCTCCCAGCAGAATCTTAATCACTGAGCCCCTGATGTTAAAAGTTAGCCTCTTTTTAATGTGGTGAATTTCAAAGACACAGAGCAAATCATTTGATTTACTCACTCCCCCATCTTCACAGGATGTAAATAAGCTTATTAACCAGTCATTTTTAATGTGGGCATCCCATGACCTCAAGAGGAGCTACTTTATTCAAATAGAATCTCTAAAGATACACCAGTGAAATGAATATATTTACAGTGAATGTGTTTATTTGAAACCTGGAATATTCTGTCGGTGTAGAAAATCTGTACAGCCGTTGGTATGAGTGTGTGTGTGTGTGTGTGTGGGCGCGTATTACTCATGTTGTGGGGACATATATCTCACGTTACACTTACATTGTGGGAACTCGCCTTCCGTTTGGGGACAAAATGCACGTCCCCATAATGTGAATCATTACATTTCAGGTTGAAGACTTGGGTTAGGTTTAGGCAAGTAGCGGTTATGGTGAGGGTTAGGTAATTCTCCAGGAAATGAATGTACTTCAATGTAATGTCCTCTAAGTGATGGAAACACGACTATGTGTGTGTGTGGGTGTGCATTACTCATGTTGTGGGGACATAAATCTGTTTACACACATTCACATTACACTGACATTGTGGGGACTCGCCTTCCTTTTTGGGGACAAAATGACAGGACAGGACAAAACTACCATGTACGTTATGCGCCTTCGTGAGATGAAATAACTCTACACGCAAGCAGGTCACGGTAGTCTGTATTTGTCATTCAAAAAGGGAAAACAGTAGGCCGAAGATGGCGGATATACAAGCCGCGTTTGCCGATCATTTTCACACTGCTCTCACTCACCACTTAGCTTCATTCCAGATGGCCATCTCGCTGTGAAAATATCCGTGTGTTGGAATGATCAGATGAGATGAAGATGAAGAATGAGAAGAGCCTTCTGTATTTTTCCTCTTGACTCGTTGGCTTGCTTTCCTCACATCCGTTTCTCTTCTCGTGCACTGATTCGTTCAAGCCGAACAGCCAATCAGAGTGATTTCGCTCACCGACGGGCGCCGCTGCTGATTCAACATGCTGAATCGGCTAAAAAAACTCTGACACGGACAGACTAGAGCCGACGGTGCGGAACACACGTCCTCCAACACGACACTTAGAGCTAGTTAACCTAATCTGTTAATATGCATAAAGTATGTACAGTGCACTTAATAACAGTGTATATGAAAGCAGGATCAATACGTTTCAAGTCCGGCGCCCCCTAACTGTACCACTGACTAATAAAGTCTTCTTCTGGACTCCAACTGGGAATCAAATGCCCAATTAAAGCCTTTACCCTGAGGCCCTGCTCCAGTAGAAGTGAGCAGCAAAGATATATAGAGGAAGAATCACTGAAGTAGTACATGCCATAGTTGAAGTTTGCCTTTTCGTGGCCTTAATAGATCCGGAGACACGAGTTGCCTGGGGCTAAGGTGTGCATGTTGCTTCTGAAAGTGGCTTCAAGTCTCAGGCGTCTCTATTTTTGAGAAGGCCAACTGTCAGAGTGGACGAGTCCATTCAGCTCTCGGTGAAACACAATCCTTGAGCCTCCTCGCTATAGCACGCAGGAAAAGAAAGAGAGGCAGACAGACAGACAGAGGGAGAAAGATAGAGGCGAGACGGAGGCCTACATCTGTTTGCTTGGTCTAGCAGAGACACGATCACATCGGATGCCTGCGGGCTCCGTCTCCGACTCTGCTCCTCTGTTGTTCCAGTTTTACCCTTGGGAGACATGTTCGGGGAGACGGAGACTCAGGCAGGCACACACATGCATACACACACATACACAAACACACATATTCTGCAGCATCCTTTCTGGTGTTAAAACAGCTGCCGTTAACCAAACCCATCTCTCCCACTCATTAAAGCTATAACTTTTTTTTGCTATTATGCCCGTCTCTGGTGTTAACGGGACAAATTACCAAGGCCAGGCACTCCACAGACACACACAGACATGCACACATGCACACGCCCGGGTAATTAATTGGTTCCAGTGGAGCCAAGAGCTAATTTACTATCCCTCCTGCCACATATCTTCAGATACAGTGAGACGACTCATCTCAAGGCAGCTTCCTTATGGCTCCCTCCCCATCTGTAGGTCCTCTATGTGTGTTGAAGTATATGTGATTTATTTATTTTTTTTTATGCCAAAGAGGTGGTTGTTGTTGTTTTTCAGGCATATAATTATGAGCTGTAGGAGTTGGCAGCCTGTTAGGCTTGTTATCTTGGATGCGTTGATTGCAAGAAACATGTGGAAAGATTGATTATAGTTCACTTCTCAGTGCCCCCTGTCTCCCTTTGGGTTTGTGAATTAGGACAGTGACGGACCAGATTTAAAAGAAAGAAGAACTTTGTTAGATCTAGTCAAGTAGCTGGAACATTAATCAACATTTTATTTTAAAGTATAAGATAGTCTGCATTAAGCCCTTGTGTGTAAAGTTGTAGCTGACCTAATTTTCTCCATAAAGTATATTTTACTAGTGTTACACATTTTAAAGTGGGAAAAAATAGACAAGACACAAAGAAAATACACAAACTGAATGTGTCAGCATGTTTTCCTTCTATAGAAGCATTACAAATTACAGTCGGTGATTATTAACGGATTCAAGTTGATGAAATAAAGCAAGATACTATCTACATACATAAAGATTTTCAACTGACTGGCAAAATGTCATATCTTCAAAATGAGACATCCTAGGCAAAAACGTCATTTTTATGCACTGATCGATTTTGAGATTTGGGGCTATTTTGCTTCCATAACATGTCTCATTTCAGACTAGGGGAAAGAAAACATCCAATGCACAGTTAGGTGTTTATTTTATTATACTTTGCCTATTTGCATCTGTAGATTTCTCCTATATTAACTAAAAGTTAGCATTAGATTATTCCTCATTTGTAAACATAACAGACTTTCATAAAACTTGTAATACAAAAAAAATAGTTGTCTTAATGTAAATAATCAACTGGAAGATTCATGGTGATATCTAGTAGTTGCAATTGTTTACCATATTCACCTGTAGTGTCTTCAAAATATATGGAATTTTACGCTACATATCTTTTAAAGGCAGTTTTCTCAATATTAGTTTTTTTCCTCACTCTGAGCCAGAAATCTCCAGTTCAGTAGCTCTTACATACACCAAACTTTCTAGTTTCATTCCTATCTATATTGTGAAGGTTTTCTAAAGAGGGGTTTGTTCATATATAATTCATAGCCTGATTTATAGAACATTTTATTCCTAAAAACATTTTTTATGGCTGTTGACAGTATTTTCTTTATGGAGTGATAAAAAGAGATATCCAAAATTCCCTCTGTAAAACAAATGTTGACTCTAATGTGTCAACAAATTGAAACCTTTTGAATCTGGCTTCATCCAATGTTCAGTTTTCTGTTCAAGAAATGTATGCAAAGATAATGCCTCATTTGCATGATTAAACATAACATTTCAGTTGACATTTAAACTCTTAAATCAGCAATAACAGAATTTTTTGGGCACTTGGGAGCGTAAAGAAGTGTGTAAACACAACACTGATGTATTAACGCTTTTTACATTGATATGCTGAACTTGTAAGCAAACAGTTGCCTATTTACACATCCGGTGGATATATGAAACAACATTATCATTCATGTAAAGTCGTGTTTTTGGGGCATTTTGGCTGAAAACAAAGGCCCGCTACGGTCGAAAACTGCACTATGAGAGTGGTGCGAGTATACCAAAACAATGAGTTAAATGAAGCTATGAGGCTCCATACTGTAGATTTGACACTATGAGCATAATCTTTCATATTACGCATAGTAATTTGATACACTGTTAAAATAAAAGTTTTGATTGCCACTTTAAAGTAACAGGTCTGTTTTACAAAAGTGTAAAAAGTACAGTACCTCTGAAATGTACGGATATAAAACCTCACATTATGTTGAAGTGCAGTACACTGAGTACATGTTCTTTTAAGTCCTCCGCCTCTGCTGTAGAAGATCCAACAGTACACACAGTTGAAAGCATAACCAAAGAGACTCGACCTCCCCTGCAGTGGAATCTATCTGTAAGAGATTTCATCCATCATTCCCCCAGTCATATCCTGTCACCGCTAAAGCTGATATGATTGATTACGATATTAGTAATTGGATGATTCAAAACTGCAGCATTCTGTGCCGAACCGAACAAAAAAAACGTCCCCACTCACTGATTTCACATTCTCAGCTGAATGAGAGGACTTTACCCTTGGATGAGTGTAATTTTCTTTTCATTTGGAGTCTGGTTATCATCAAGGTAGCATTTCATTTCTTCTGTGAGGCGCGTCTGTGCCCTTTTTGAAAGGATAGATCAATGAGCTGGGCCTGTAGTTAGTAGTCACTCTTGATATTGGCAGAGCAGCGAGTGCGATCACTTGGCTCCTTCACCTCAGAGGTGCAGAGGGCAGGTGTGTTTGTGTGACTGGCAAGTCAGTTTCAGACTTGCGTCTGTGCACAGCTGTAGACTGTGATAGTGTCATTTTGCGCCCGGTGAGACAGTCGGCTACCCGTTAGCCAAGCATGTAATTAAAGCTTTAAAAATGTCACCATCCATGGGCTTTATGCATCTGCGCCGCACTCCCAGGTGAGTGCATGTGCTGCTACAAGCGCTTGAGTTTGTATTTCCTGCATTTGTGGCGAGCTGTTTTGTTGTTAAGTCTTGAGGTGTTGTGGCCATCCTCGCACCGCTGCCTTGATCAGGCAGCCAGATGACACCGCTCCTCCCGTGTCGATCTGCCCTGCTAATACACCGCACTGAGAACAGAGGCTTTGAAGTGCGAGGAATCTTTGATGCCGATGCATTACTCGAGCAGTTAAACGTCGAGGAAAATGACAGAATATTCTTCAAACATCCACGAGGGGATTGTTTTGATCATCTCCGGGGTGAAAAAGTACCTGATTTTATGCTTGCAAATCAGTTTAGGGGTTTTGGGGTCTGTGTTCATCTTCAGTGCTCGCTGTTAAGTCAAAGTCATCCATGACATTAGCATTGAAGAATCACCTCGAAACTTTGTATAAGGGAAGCTGGTAGCAACCTAACATTTGCTTTCCTGTCAGAGAGGTAACTTTGTAGTACCTTGCTGAGGTTGTTATGGATCATCATAACAACTCTCAGCTCTCGGTGAGATGTAGTTTTGGGACAGGGGTGACAAACTCTCAGTTTCTTCTGTAAGATTTAAGCCACTCCAGAGCGGCAAGGTTGTTGTGACAATTTGCTCCCTGTGAACAGCGCTTTCTTGACACTGAGAGCAGCTCAGACAGTAGCCTGAGGGTCTTGGGCTGTGTGTCAGAGCCGCTGTCTCAACAGCCGATCCGTGCCTGCGTCGGCCACAGATTTTTTCAAGAGTTGACACTGTGTTATGCAGACATCTCTTAGCAGCCTGGACGTAGAGGAAGAGAGCGGGCTTGTGGAGTAATGTTAATTGGCACTGAAAGGAGGAGTGCGTGCTGTCCACAGATCCCCGATAAAGCTGATAGTTTCATTCCTTTGTCTGTGCAGCATGTGGCCCTGTTTAATTTTTGAGCTCCTTCATGGTGTTTTTCTGAGAGAAAACTTTAAAGGAAAGTTTGACATTATGGAAAGTACAGGCCCATTATTTGCTAGACTGTACGCTTAACACGTTCTCATCCCGACTCGTCACATACTCACGCTTTGTCAGACCCCTTGGCGTCGCTTTACGATCGCAGTAAACACGGGGTTAATGTTGTGAATTCATACAAAAACGTGCTTGTAGGTTTAGGAATCAAATCTAGTTAGGTATAGGAAAAAACATCGGGATTGGGCTTAAAATGACTACGTTTGTAACGTGACAGTGAAACTTAACACATGGACACGGACGGCAGTTTCCTGTTTGTTGGGCCCGTCCACGTCCCCTTCCACCCCGCCCTATGTGTGTTTTTTCACTCTTTAAACTACGTCACCACACTCCCCGACCACTTTCTCTAATTACCACGGATTGGTTTCCATTGTAGTCGCTTGAAAGCCTGGTGCGTCTCATACCGGCGCTAATAGGAGCCTTGTGCGTCAGCATCACACAATGAGAACGGGCTGGTACGCTCTATGTAATGCTAGGGCCTGCAGCGGGCTAACTTAGCTTAGCATAAAGACTAGAAATGAACGCTAATTAAAGGGCCCTTCAAACAGAACGTGGTTTGCACTGCGCCCGCCGATGGGTTCAGCGCACATCACAGTGCGCCTCAAAGTCCAACCCGTTGCCAAAAGCCGTTGTTGTGTCGCGTAAGCCATTGGAAATAATGGGTTTCAAAGCGCAGTTGTGCCGTTGTCGCGTTTCTATGTGAAAGGTCCATGACATTTTGTATCATGTTTGTTTCATTAGTACAAAAACTTAAGTGTCAAAACAACAAATCACTGTTTTAACAGTTACTGGGCAACCAGCGGAGACACCAGAAAGTTACTGGTTCCAACCAAGAAATCGGCCGGTACATAACACCCTGTAAAGCAGCAATTTGTTGTTTTTACACCTCGCTTTTTGTACTAATGAAACAAACAATATATAACGTGTTGATTGGTGAGCTTTAGAGGTGCTGTTACCTTAGGACAGAACCTAGCTAGCCGTTTCTCCCTGTTTCTAAGCTTTATGTTAAGCTAAGTTAGCCGGCTGCTGGCAACATATTCATATTTAGCCTCCAGACACAAGAGCGATATCATTTATCTCATCTAATTCTCAGCAATAAAGCGAATAAGCACATTTCCCAAAATGTCAAATGTTTCCTTTAATAAGAACTAGGCACAGTTCCTACAAGAAATGAATACAAATGAAAAAGATTACTCAGTGTATCTATTTCCATAGTACCCTTGTCAAAAGCAGAGAAGAAACCAACCAACCTCAGAGATGATTAATTCTCTGTAATTATGGAGTCGGCTGTGTAGGCTACAAGTCCTGACTCTGCCTTACCTTGACCTAAATTTTTGAAGTGAACAGTGTTAAAAGCCCTGCTCTGTATTCAAAGGGCCATCCTGCCAGGAGGTCTGTAATAGTTTTAAGTCACAGGTCATATTGAACTACAGCCCCACCAGCAATCATGGAGGCAGCAACACCGGAACACGACATGCCGGTAATCTAGTGTCTAGTGGTGTGTGTGAGAGCTTTCACACGAAACATTTCTCTCTTTTCAGGCATGATGTCACTTTTCTTGCCACATATTGCATGTTGTTGAAGCCTTTTTTTCTTCGTCTGGAGATGTGTTGTGTAGAAACACACGCAGACCGCAGTCAGGCACGTGGTAATGCATCAGCATGAGTGCTAGAGGGTAAGCCAGTTGAGTAAAAATAACAGCAGGATTTGGGAAGCTCTGGAGAGTTAGGGTGGGACTCGGGAAGAAATTGCTGGGTGTGTTTTTGAGCAAGTCAGTGTGTGTGTGTGCGTGTGCGTGTTTCTGTGGCTCAATGTGTGCAAATGTGTGTGATATATGTCCCAGATTTAGCTGGACCAAAGCTATGGTTGTGGTCAGGCAAGTCATCAGGGCTGGTCAAAAAAAAGCTCTGTACAGTACAAAGACTTTGGTGTGTTTAAGATTCATTGTGTTTTTCGGCATGTACACAAAATAAAAAAATAAATACCACAGAGGTGTGTGCAACCATTAATCAGGAGCAGAGGAGGGTGACATTTTCTTAAATTGACCCCAAGACTATTTACTGTAAAAAGTCCCTGCAGAAGTTTTGTGAAACAAAGTTGAGTACCTGCGCTGCTTCAGTCCAACACCAGAGAAGCTCTCTGCTGTTCCCCCCCAGGCGCCTGTGTTTCATCAGCTGTATACCCCCTCCCATATGCTCAGAGCAGAACATACACAACAAATCACAGCTCTGTTTTCCCAAATCTTCTGCAGCGATCGCAAACCAACAACAGATTGGAATCTCTGAGCGTCATTCCGACAGGGGGAAACCGATGCGCTATTTGTTTGATTTAATGTTTATTCCAATATAGAGCTGTTTGTGGAACATGCTGGACTCAGAGTCAGATTATGTGCAGGTAAAAATATAGCAGTATGTTACAGAAATATGCATCTGCAAACATAAGGGTGATTTTTCAAAGGCTAATGAAACCTTTCTCGGTGACAAAGTACTATGTCCTCACTTTTTTTTTTTTGCAAGGGTATATAAAGTACAGTGATTCTGCTGCTACTGTGCATATTTTTACATTTTTCAAAAGAGGATGAAACTGTTTTTGGACATAACTTCAAGCCTCTTTGTGGGCGTTTCCCAAGGCAGCGGATGCTCAGAGACGTGCTGTCAATTCCTGCTCCGTGGTGCACTACTGACTGGAGCACTTCACAGCCCTGTATAGCGTTTACATGCTGATAAAAGTACAAGGTAGAATCCATTGTCTTTCTCTCCATACACAATATTCAGTATACAGTGGAACAAAGTTGTATTTCTTCATTGCTACGGTTTACACAATACAAATACAATAAAAAAAAGACATAGAACACCAAAAGAGGTGCACAAGTAAAAACAAACAGCAGCGATATATAAGCCTACTGCTTTTATAGCAAAAACAAATGTGTTCAATTTGACTTGAAAAAGGATTCATTATACCAAAAGAAAACACATGACAAGACAAATATGTATAATAATAATAATAATAATAGGAAGAAGATGAAGAATATAAGCTTTATATTTTCGTACAAGGAATGTAGCTCAAATAATGTAGTTCAAAGTGCAAGATTACATTTGAACACATCATGTTAACGATAAAATGTACCTTCGCCCAATACTTATTTTTATTGAATAGTACATGAACACACCATAATGTAATTCAAATGGCACCTCCCATTAGCTACGTTAGTAGCTCCATGCAGGACTGTGCTGCTTACTGGCTGCTAACGGCTAACGTTAACTAGCTCTCATCCTGCCGATTTCAACACAGATTTGTTGTTCATAATGTAGCATTATGAGGGAAAAAATAGTGTTTGTCCCCTCGACGTGTCTATAGTGAGAATACTGAGACTTTTTATCATCCCTGGGTGACAGGACGCCGTTGGTCTTCAGGATTTTGGCATCGACTTGATACTGAAGTATCGATTCTCGTGACATCCCTACTTCCAACCCCCCTAGTTCAGGCGCCCTTGCTCGAACCACGCTCATCTTCTGTGGTAGTTCCCGCTACAGTAGGAGTCTCCAGGACCACATTTTACCATGATGACACACACGCAGACTCACAACTGAAAACAACACCAGCCACACGCTGTCGCGGCTGGTAATCACACACAAGCGGAATTACTTATTTAATCCAAATGCAGAGAAATATCAGTACAAAGTAAGGGAAGCTGGAGTGTGAAATGCATTCTGGGCTGGAGAGCTTTTTACTCAGCAGCGTGTGTGTGTGTGTGTGAGACAGAGAGAGAATGAATGTGAGAATGTGAAAGACTGAAAAAGACAAACTGCACCATGTGCACATTTGATTTGCGCATCAAAAGCAATACTGTGCACCACAGATAAGCTTTTTGAAACAAACAAGCCATCTGATCCAAGTGCGCTTTTCAATCTCACTCTTGGAGAGACACAAACATTTCTTCGCGGGGAATTAACCTGCTCCCTCCCTCCCCCCCTATCCGGAGGGTCGTGAAGCGGAAAGGACCCTGCTGTGCGGCGATGAGCCTTTGATGGCGATATCATCACTCCGTCATTCTCTCTGTCATCCTCCGCTGAGCCAGTGAGACACCCGGTTGGACTGAAAGCATAAATAGTGGAGGGAAAAAGGTCAATGACAGGTAGAAACGGAAAGGGGCAGGGGATGGATAACGATTGAGGAAATCCGAGAGATGGCGGTGAAAGAAAAATCCTCATGACAGCCAGAAAAGAAGAAAAGTCAGTCAGTCAGTCAGTCGGCCACTTGGTCTGTCAATCATGTTGTTTTTTTACGCAGTAGCCATTCACTCATTCAGGTACCTCATCAGTCTCTCTGTCAGTCAGTAGCTCCTCTTTCAGTCCACTAGCCTCACAGTCAGTCGGTCATCTAGTTTGTCCTTTTATTCTTTTACAAATCAATAACTTAGTTCAATCATACTCAACTAATCGCTCGGTCTCAGCTGTCCTTTTCAGACAGACAGACAGCAAAGTAAAGAGCAAACATCTCTGTCGTCTCTGTGTGTGCTTTGGTCTAAAACACAAGACGCCAAAATCTCAGATAACCAATCGGCAGACAGAGACTCAGAACAACAAACAAAAACTGGCAATAACCCGTCTGATAGACAGAATGATAAACACCCAGTCAGTCGCATCCAAACACACACACACACATATAAGCGCTCTTCCTGACAAACACGGAGCTTTATGAAGCAGCTCTGTAGTGTCTTTGTGTGCTCTGGTCTAAAGCAAAGTCTGGGTGGATTTTACTAGTGTGTGTGGGTGTGTGTGTGTGTGTGTGTGTGTGTGTGTGTGTGTTGTCTGGCCAGAGAGAGAGAGAGTGAGAAAAGCATCTATCAGCACTGTGTTGTGACCCCGAGCTAACCCTCCCTTGACTGTGTTTGGACAGATGGATCATCACTGCACCACTCACATTTGACAAACGTGTTTGCATGTGAGCCCGTGTGTGTGTCTGTGTGCGTGTATGTATGTGTCAGCGTGACGGACGCAAAGCCGGCGTTTATTCGGGAGCGTATTCATTATGTATAGTGTAATCCAACCATCATGAAGTCCCCCACAGACAAAATCAATAGTGGTGTTAATATGATCCTCTCTCCACTCGTTACTGCAGGAAGACTTCAATTGATTAGTTAGCTGACACCTCAGCTCCCACAATGCAAAGAGGTGTGTGTGTGTGTCTATACGCGGCTGAATGTGCCATTATATAACTTTCCAAAACTATGCTGCAAACAGCTATTGATTGTCTGAACCAATCCATTATTCAGCTCGAAACATTTACTGCAAGTACACTTACTTTTTTTTGGGAGTTCGTCATATATTTTGCTTGCCTTTAACAGTGCATAACATTTAGTGTAATCTATTATTTTAATAAGTGTGTTTTCTTTAGTGTATAATCATCTGAAAGTATGAATCGTTGTGTTTTCGTTACCTTAGAATGAGCCGTTTATATCTACATATGGAGCAGGTCCTCTTCACGGAGCCGGCAGCCGCTAGATGCCGCCAGATCCTACACACTGCACCTTTAATTGTAGGTTTCGAGACAACATTAGACCACCAAAATTGAACACGCCGCACAATATTTGGCATAAAAACAAGAATATTAACAATAATAATAATAATGTGATCATTGTGTTAAAATTTGAGGACAATTTTATGTAAGAGTCATCTGTCATCAATTCAATTTGGGTTACTGAAATTCATGAAACATTTCTTTTTGAGAGGTCGTGGCAGTTGTCTCCAACATTTTGCATGTGATTTACACAGTGTTGATGAACGGGTCTGTAGAGTTAGACAGACCATTAGAGAAGCGGTGTAATTCATTTGGGCCATTAACTCAATTCACCAATGGATCATTTGAAGAGGCAACCAAGAAAAAAAAGAGAAGGAGGGAGAGAAATGTGTTGAGATTGTAGATTTACTGTGTTATTATATATTATATTATTATTATATGTAAGAGTTTTAGGATACTGTATTTTGAAATATAGTTGAAAAAGTAGAATTTGCTATTTTTTTTTACTGAAAAATTGAGATTCAACTGTTTTTACCTGTTAATTATGGTTTTAATGGAAAAAAAGCTTGTAATGTTTTGTCCGTCTTGTATTTATGGTAATGTACTGTGTATTAATTTTGTAAAGTAACATGACTAATCGACTCTGCTGCAGATATCACCCTGATGAAGTGAAAAAGTATTGAGGCATGTACTGTAGCAACCTAATATCGCGCTAAAGCATGTAATAGACCCCCTGTTCATGACAGGATAGCGTGTCAGTGTCACATTTTGCCTCGCCGAGGCGTGAATATTACACGCGGGTATAAAGGTGTAGTACCAGCAGGGGGCAACAAAACCACTAGGTTTAGGAAAAACGTCTTGGATGGCCTTAAAATAAGTATATAAATTAAGTACAATATGTACGGAAACAATGTAACATAAGTACTGAAAACACGTGACAAACGTCATTAACGTAGTTTTCAAAGCAAACAACCGGTGTCCTAGTAAAAGGTCCTGTGTTTGTTGGACCCATCCACCTCCCCTCCCACCCACCATAAGCGACCTTTCTCACTTTTTATCCTACGTCACTAGCTCCAAGCGTAGCATTTTCACATGGATGCATTTGCATTGCAGTCAGTACAGACTACATGGCGTACAAATGACAAGCCTAAAGCAAGAACGGCATTCTTATTGCACGCTTTGCCTTGCGCATCATCGTGTCATTCATGCGCCTTGCGTAGATGATGGACCTGTATTGAAGCTCACATTGGTCTGAGCCTTCTAAAATATGGAAAAGGACACCAGTGCTTAACACTATCCTGGCAGGAATACTGTATTGTACTGTATTATCTGCTCTGTACATGTATTTCAAGTGACAACATCGTTTACAGCATGTTTCATTTCATTTTGTGTGGCTAGAGCTCCTCTGCTAAGTGCCCTGAATGCACCGGTGTGCTATCCATCACCGGGTCCCAGGGTGATTTCAGTGCATATGTGTGTGTGTGCTGTGAATGCACTGGCATTGTACATGTGTTTTTGTGTGTCCGTATGTGTAGAGGTGTGAAAGAAAGACAGAGAAAGAAGTAGAGGTGGGCGCAGGAGGAGGAAGATGAGTGGGAGGAGGAGGAGGTGGTGGAGGCTTGTACTAATGCCCTGGAGATGATTTAGAGTTTAGACCACCGAACAGCACAGAAAGCTCTTCCAGTTTTCTCCCACAGGACCAGTCGGTGGCTTGTGGTGAGTTAAAGAGAAAATAGGATCTACCCGAGATCACTTCAGGGGAAACAACAGTTGGCTTGGTTTTAAATCAAGTCACGTCTGTTTGTCTGCGCTCTGTAACTTAAAAGGCATGATGCAAATGCATGTGTGGGCATAAATCCGGTTATCTGTGGGTCTTTAAAGTCGCATATGCATTTTATTTTCTAATTTATGGCTCATAAATATTTACAGTATCTTAGATTTTATAGTTCTTAATTGTTTCACCATGTAATGGCAGGTTTTTATTAGTTCATGCAAACACAGAGATGGAAGTATTTTTTTAGATTTATTAAATCCAGATGTATAAAGGGAGGCAAAAGCAATAATGGTTCACTTACATTTTGATATTAAATATGCAAAAAAAAGAAAAGCTATTGGACATAATTTAGATATTTTATTAGTCTTCATCAATTGTGCTATTTTTATAAAATGTTTGTGTATTTATTCTCTGCTTAAATTATAGGTACCCTGTTGACTTTTTGACTACTAGTGGCGCTATGGAGCAATTCCCTTATGATTGGGTCCCCACTTTGTATCACACACAAGAACACAATACACATTCCTGTCGCCGCGTTTTCACGCTAGTCCACCGATCGACAGTTGGTGACGGTGATGAGCGAAGAAGTTTAGCAATGCACAAACAAAGGCGAGAAAGAGGAAGACAGCAAACCAGCAAAATGTGATGGAAACACGATCGTGTCTAGAAGGTAACCAGCTAATTGCGAAAACTTGAAAAAACGTGTACAAGTACACTCGCGAGACTAGCTGCCCAACGACCTATCCTAACCTTAACCATTCAAGGTCAATGCATAACTTTATTACACGACTTTGTTGAATACTCGATTCTGATTGGTCAATCACGGCATTCTACAGTGTGTTATTTATGTATAGCAGATTGTTGCTATGTATAACAGACCGTTGCTATGGACGCAGTTTTGATGTCAGACTCTGGCAGACCATTTTTGTGTTGAATTATTGATTTCTTAAGTAAATAGCCGTGTAAAACAGCAGGATAATGTACAGCTAGCCGGTCATTATTGTGAAATAAACCACTTCAGGGCTATGCAAGTCCGCATCGCCCTGTCTGGGTTTATTTCACAACAATGACTAACCTTAACCATCTTGCCAGAGTTTCCCAAATTGTGGGTTAACTTCTAGACACGACCATGGAAACACAGCATGATTTTAAATATTCAAAGATTTGCTTTGCAAGTGTTTGATATTGAGGGAAATATATTAAACACATTTGTTTGACCTCCAGGATACACACACAATGTGTTTTGGTGGTGCTTTTGTGGGGTTTTTTTCACTTGAAATCTCCGCAGGGCACCTTTTAAATATTAAATCCAACTACAATGGGTTTTAAGACACGCTGTGAATCAGTAAAACCAGATGAAAAGATGAGTGATAAAGAAACTGATGATAATAATACCATTTTTTTACATAGCGGCTTGTTCTTGAAATCACATTACTGATTGTACATATATGTGATATCGGAACTTTGTTTTCTGAACATGCACATGTTTTGTGTGTGTGTGTGCATGTGCAGAGATGACGAGGTTGTGTTCAGGGCTGTTGCAGAGGCAGCGAGGTCAACAAAGAGCGCACAGCTCAGTGGCCACAGCTCCTGCTCCTGTCAGCCAGCCCTCTGCATACATGTGGGTGTGTGTGTGTGTGTGCATGCATGTTGGGGACATACAGTATGTACAATTCACTACAATACTTATAGCGCTGCCCTCTCTGACCATACTAGCACGCACACAACTGTAAAAACATCAGTAATCTCATTATATTTTCCCCAAGCAAATGCCGACCTAAAGGTCTGTAGAATTAAAAATGACAAGAGGAATGTCCTAGCGAGAGACTACCTGGGGGGAAATGACTCGCTCGCTTTCAACTGCAACAGGTAAAATGGCTTTTTGGTGACGGGGGATAAAAAAAAGTCAAAGACTGTCAAGGCAACTAGCAGACAAAGAAAAGTGACATCTTAAGCGACAGGCTGACTAAAGCAAAGCTGCAAAAGGAGCACAGAAGCTGACGTGTGAACCGTCGAGACGAAAGGGAAAAAGAACAAGGAGAGGCAACTGGCACTGGCTGTCACTCGCTTTCCCCCCGCTGTGGATGACAGGTGTTTTACATTACTCTGTGGGTGAAGGCGAACCACGTGACCCCGCTGCCTACATTCATACGCTGGACTTTGAATGAATTCCATATAGGCCCCAAGGTCGCGGAGGCTATTCATGCACACTGAAGGCAGAGTAAACTTTCCATTCGCGGAGAAAATGAAATAAAACCACCACATTCACAGCATGAGGGGTTTTCATTTGAAAGCAGGAGGAGAGAGGTGCCTTACTGTATGTATGTTCTACACCAGAGCCGCTCAAAGCTTTCCAGCACCAGCACTAAAGGGGGATTCATACTTCAGAGAGAGGTTTGTCTGAGGAAATGTTCACCACTTCACTTCAGTTTGGTCTTCTTCTTTTGCATATTTTGCTGCCCTCCAACAACAACAGGGTATTAATAGTTTTTGCTTATTTGCAACCCACCATTCACACAGAATCAACTCTGTCATGGAGGCAGGATTGTACTGTTCTTGCTCTACAAAGCACCATTTATTTCCCACTGACTTGACAGCAGATGAAAAGCCTATTTTCACATGCAATAAAATAATAAGATCGCTCCACAGGGTCGACTGCAGAATACGTTTTCTGTTATGAAACCTGCAGTAGGCAAAATAATAACCTTTCAGCATATTGTAATTCAAGTGTTCAGAGAGATAACTAGACTTAGACTAGAGAAAATTTAGCCCATGACGGGAGACTATGGCCAAACACGGGTCATTTCAGTGAGAGAGCGTTCCTATTGGCTGTGCTCCGGCTGGTGGGCGGTGCTTGGTATTTCCTCAACGGATCTCAACATTGCTGCACAAACTTTCTCATTTCACAGCTAAAGAGTAGACGACAAGATGTTTCTGAAAACATTTGAGGCGAGAAATAGGCATTATAGTACCAGGACATTGAATCATATTTGATCAGCACTGTTGACCGTTTCATCGGACTTTTTGAGTGATTGACAGCTGCTCATAAACGGCAGCTGTACGGCGGACTCCAGCTCGGCTCTGATTGGTTGTTTTCCTCCTGAAATCTTGCAGATGCCATTAGGAGCACTGGATCTGATTTTATTTTATTTTATTACTATTGTAAAGGCAGAAACCAGAGTAGCAGTATAAATTAAAAATGATACTAGCCAACTTATAAGCATTAAAATTTAATAGCCATTCCATTTTGTCATCATCCAAGCACCAAAAATTTCAGGATTTCAGCTTCAGCTTTTCTCAAAAATAGCATGAAGTTCTGTAGCCAATGGAGCATTATGTGATTTACTCCAAAGAAAAACCTCCTATATTTTGACATATTAACTGGAGGACACCAGAAGACAGATTTTTTCAGATTACATGTCTCATGCTGTCAGGTTATAGTGACCGTTTTATAAAAATAACTTTTTTTTAATCATATTTGCTCCATTTTTACCCACTGCAGCTTTAAGCAAATGCCATTGCACTTTACAGCTGAGATCCTCGGTATCTTTACACACTCCGCCACACACGCTGCTCAAAACGGGGTATACAGTCAGGGGAGGCTTATTCTTCTGTTGCGCGCTGCATGAATCATTCTCGGTAATAGCATCACATAAATGATTAAAAAGTAATGATGTGGACGGTCTAGACTGCTCATCAATTCACCCCCACGTAGAAAAGAAATCACGGGCGATTGAGTTGTGGAAACTGCTTTGTTGTTCTTGCGGCGGGCAAGGACTTTTCTGGGAAGCATGAATCCGCAGTAAGCATTATATAATAATAATCACATCCGGCAATTTGGGGGCTCGGTTGCGAATACAAACATGTCAGATTTACAGCAGCTATAGGATTTAATTGACCCGCGAGGAGTGCTGTGCGGCGCCGCTCCGTGCATATATCAGTCACATATTCACGCAAACAAATAGACTCTTAATCATGAAAAAACACGCTTATGCAAACACACACACACAGCACACGTTGAACTATTGCTGCCCTACAACAAAGCTCTGCAGTGGAAACAAAGACTATCATTTCAGATATTAGAGTACACACACACACACACACACACACATACGAGGTGTTTGAGGTAATGCAGAGCCATGTCTGATTCATGCTCTGGGTGTCAGAGGTGAGAGGTGTGAGGTCTCTGGGAGCACACAGGCTGGTTTTACTCAGCAAAACTCCAAACACTTTCCCCCCCACAATCTGTCACACTCTCTCCTCTCTTTGCACCTCTCTTCCTCACTCCCTTTTTGTCAGGATTTATTTTCGCTGCTTTTCATCTCCCGGAGTGAATCCTCTGTGCGTGTAGCGAGGTGCTATACAGTATCAAGCTTTTTCGGCGCTTTGATTTAAAACTAATGTGAAAATAAGTCTTTGTTTTAAACCCCGAATCCGTCTCTTTCAGGTGTGTCTCTCCAATGCTCTTGGGCCCCTGAGGCCTGAGGAGAAGTGAGCCAAGCCAAGGAACCCCCGCATGGGACGCCCTGTTTCCCAGCATGCACTGCTGCTGCTGCAGTGCATGCTGGTCCTGCGGCCCGGAGGAGGAGCGGCTGGTAGGAGAGGGCCAGTGCTGCTGCCTGAATCGCCCTGTCACAAGACAGAGCACCCGCTCGTCCCACACTCAGGTAAACACGCACCAGGGTTACATCGACTCATTGAGTTTTTTTTTATTTCCTTCCATAATTATATTTCTGTATGTAATTTTTTTATATGTCCTCTCTGCATTCATTTATCCATTCCTTCACTTTAAACTTCATCACATTATTTCCTCCACACGGTTAGATTTGTAAGACATCAGGACACTTTGCTGTTGCTAGGAGACATAAACACTCTTGGACACATGCCATCAGCTCTTAGTTGCAAGCAAATTGATGACCAAAGAAAGAAAAAAGTGGAGCACCTTGACATTTGTATTGGGTAACAAGACTGAAATGTTGGGATTGTGTGTTGTTTAAAATGAAAATTAAGTTTTTATCCATTAAATGGACTTGTATTTATATACAGTAACGCCTTTCTAGTCTTCCGACCACTACATTTCGACACTCACCCATTCACACACACATTCATACACTGATGACCGAGGCTACAAGGTGCCATTGTTTGGAACATGGCACTTTACCTTCAGTCTTTTAGCACAATAATATCTTCCCTCGATACACAAAACAGACACAACCTTCCTCGTATGCCTTTACTACATGGCTCTGCAGTTTTTAGATACAGCTTACTCCGCATCGGATTTCATCCTTTATCTTACATTGCTATTGAACAACTAAACTGTAATGAAATGAACTTAGTCGAAAGAAAGTATCGATAGCGATCAATAGCAGTTCTGTCTACCCTGTGCAAAGCAGCAAAATGTCATTGAGCTGTTTTCAGTCCAGCAGAGTCCCAATCCGATAATCACATAAGATTCTGCGAACAAGGTCACTGCGTGTATTCAAAGATCCACATGCATGCAAAGACTCCATTGACACCGCCCGGCACATACACTAGGACTCTTCCTCTACAACCTTCTCTCTCTTTCTTCGCAAGTCTTTGTCACTTCATTGTTAGCCGAGGTGGCACTCTTCCCTCTGCGCCAATTGAGTGCAATGATGATGACTAACTGCCCGGCTAACGTAATACGTTCCTGCCTTGTGCTTTCTTTCTGCATGAGGGGGATCACACGGCAGCCAGTGGGTCAGCTGTGGTCAACGCGTTTGTGTTCGCTAATGTACAAGAATGGCCCATTAAGCTCGGGTGGCTTAATGCTTTGGTTGAAATGTGGGAGCATTAATAAAAAGGGTTGACATTTCAGTTAGTAATCAGACATGGTTCACTAACACAAAGCCTACTGTACAGAAGAAGAGAAAAGAAAGTGAGAGGAACTCAGAGGCTTCACTGCCTGTGGCTCGGTGTCTGAATGATCAGATGTGATGATTCAGTGGTTTCGTATATAAAAGACTATTTAGCTTCATTGGAGACATACAGTATTATATAATAGGAGATTTTGTATGGTAAAAGCTATAAAGTCAGTTTACACTTACTTCTTTTGGGGTTAGGCTCCATGGGAAACCCAGTGGGCAACCTCCTGGTATTAAAAAAAGTGTAGCCAATGCGGAAGTGCCTTTAACTTGCATTCTTTCTAATAGCCAGCAGGGGGCGAAAGGTTGCAAAAGGAAGTCTGATTGTATAGAAGTCTATGAGAAAACATTGTAAATATGAGTTTATGGTTTCAATCGCTAGTTTCAAGTCATCTTCAATACAGCATGATGTTCATTTAGTAAATTATTGTCCCATTTAGAGTCAAATAGACCATAAACCATATTGTCCGGTCTGGGAGTTGTCCGTTTTTGTCTCATATCTTTAACCCATTCACAGTGTGTTTTCAGTTCATGAAAGTTAATTGTAACATTTTGGTCGCCTATAAATGTCTTATTCAGCATTTGGTTGGACTTAGCTCCACCCTCTAGTGTCACCTCTGGTTGCAAAAAGATGGCGACTGCCAAAATGCCGAACTCGAGGCTTCAAAACGGCAGTCCACAAACCAGTGGGTGACGTCACGGTGACTACGTCCACTTCTTAGATACAGTCTATGGGGAAACCAGAGGCAGTCAACTCATTCCCTCACATCTGCATTCAAACTATCAAAAGGTGGCATTATTGTTCGTAGAATTAAATTGCACCGATGCAGAAACGTGCAGTAGGCATGTACATTTAACTGGCTCGTTAATTCTGTTGACCCCTAAAAGTTTCTGAGCTCATAAGCTTGTTGACTTGTCTACACATCAGCTTTGTTGCCCTGGTTTTTAAAGCTCTAAAGCTCTGCTGACTTTGCATTTCTAGAGGTTTGTTTTGTTGTCATAAGGTGACAGAAAGCAGAATTCTTTTGCCATTAACGCAGGTTTTCATCATTATGCTTTGTTAACTTACACCCCAATCTTATTTATTCTCACCTTTCTTGTGTAAGAATCAGCACCTTTGCAGAGGCAGCTGCTAATGCCCATGGTCTCATGAAGACATCTATTTATCACTGCCTACACAGTTATACTTATGCTTATGGCCTGATGATAGTCTTTGTGCAGTTCAAACACATCTCTTTGTTCCGAGTCATACGGTATACAAAGCCTTTTTCCGACATTGCCAAATTACAGCCCTTGCCTTTTTTGCAATAAATGCAAAAAGAGCTATGATTCATTACTGAATACGCCGACACGTACGCACGAATACATGCACACACACACAGTGTGTGCGGGAAGAGAATCTTCTTGTTAAACCTGTTATCATTCTCTTTTGTGTGTCATTGTGCTCCATGTAATGTAGTGTAATCCCTGGTTGTTGAGAATGTGTAGAGCGAGGCAGCCATGGCTCCTCTTCAGCCGAGCTGGGAGGACTACAAACACATTAAATATACCCTGTGGATCACAACAACAGCACAATACTCCCACTCTGCTCTGACCAACCTTATCTTTCTGGACATACACAGACATACATTTAGAGATTTGGCTTGAGTCTTAAAGCTATAGGAGCATAGACTGTTTATATAGATGGACGACGCATCTCTACTTCCTCCCACTGTGCAGAAGTGAAGCCAAAATATCCCGGATATGGGCGCTGCCATATTGCGCTTTTGACGTCATTTAGAACCAGACTCTGTGCTATAGTAATCGGGCGGTGGAGCCGCAGCATCGTGGTCCCGCCCATACACACTCGCCCGAACCAATCGCGAGCCAAGCACAGACCCAGCTTGCTAGCGAGAGAGAATCACAGCTATCGTCTCACCCCCTTTTTACAGCATCAAATAACTAATTAAAACCAAATGTATAAAAAAAAATCAACACTTGAACATACATTACGGAAAGGAACGGAAAAGAACTACCTAAAATGACATAAACCATCTTTTGAAAAGGTTTATGTGAGGTGTACTTTGACTTTTTAGTTTGACCCATGTCAAACATGAAGGGGGCGGGCTTTATGACCTATACTGCAACCAGCCACCAGGGGGTGATGGAGATGTTTTGGCTTCACTTTTGTGGAGCTGTCATGTCGTCCTTCTTTATATACAGTCTATGGCTAGGACATAAACGTACAGTTTTGTGGTAAATAGACTCGAAGGTTGAGTAGTATCTATTTTCACGTGTAGTCCTTGGCAAGAAACCAAACACAGATACAAAACAAGCAATTTCACAACATCACCTTGGACTCGCCATTCATTTTTCACAATTTTCTGACACTTTCGAGGTTAAACAATTAGAAAGAAATAAGAAATAGATTAATCAACTGCAGTTAGAACTAATCTTTTCCGGCATGAGATAGAAAACCAGTCTTTTTTGTATTCAAGGTTGGGGTGACAGTAGGTGAAGGAAATAAAAGAGTGATATTCTTATTTCCTTTAGTAGCTTGTGTCACTGGGTCTACAGCTACTCCATTGTGGATGTTTCAGCCAGCCTGGTATAAAAGAAATGGAGTCAAACAATACAGAGCCCAAAGAGTGGTTGTGACCCGTCACGAGAAACCAAGGTCAAGGTTTATCTGAGTGCCTTCCAGTGACAGCATTTCTTTCTCTCCGTGTGATTGTGGCCTGACTGTGGAAGGGCGTGCCTCGCATGGGTTTGACCCCACTGGGGATGGTGGTTTTTCTGACTTGGCACAACACTTGGCTGACAGAGCTGCTACTGTGGAGAGGATGCTACAGCCTAAAGACCACTTTCTGCTTTGTGTGGCGGTTTTACAAATGCAGGGTTTCAGAAAGAAAGTACACTGTACAGTTCAGCAGCTACGCTCGAAATGTTTATACAGAATGTACTCTTTCGCGAAAAAACAGGTCTGAATATAGCTCCAGCAAAGGTCCAATGGCTCGAACGGTTGTCAGTTATAGAATTGTTTTAGGAGGGGTGTTGAAAGGCTTTATATCCCCATTCTCGGGAAAGGATATGAATTAGCGAAGGTTTTTTCGACAAAGCATTTTCGGCGTTATTGTTGCTCAAAGCCCCGGAGATACAGTAGACCACCGTATTAATAAAGTGTTGTATTTAACAAGTGTTCCTGGGTGTCGGCTTGGAAGGCTTTTAAAGGTTATAAACTGTGGTGTAAACAATGCCTTCACAGGCCAAGCTGAGGGCCACGTCTCTGAGGAGTGCAACCGGCAGACTTGTTTTACAGCCACAGACTGAGCAGCTTTTATCATCCCTGAACGGCTAACACATCGTTAGAGAGAGAGGGGAGTGAAAGCAGGAAAATAAACAAATGGCCTCACAGCATTCATAAACGCAACAGGCTGCAACTTGCAACAGAGATCTTTTAATTGGTCATTTGGGGGTGATTCTTTTAAATTGAAAGCCCTCAAAGGTCTTAGGAGCTTAAATTACAAAGCATTAAGTCAGCTCTATTCGTGGCTGAGGGTCAGCTATGTTCCAGCCATGTTTTAATTCAATGGTCGGCTGCCAGTGGCATGATTAAGGGGCCATATTTTTGGATTTCTTTCATGTACCCGCTGCAATAAAAGACTCATTTCCCTACATATATATTTTCATCTCTTTCTTTTTTTTTTAAGTGGCCTGAAGAGGATTTGGTCATCTTGTTAAAAGCTTGTCTCCTCTCCCGCGCCCCCTTAAACCAAACGACTCCTAAATACACATTAGATTTAAATATTTTGTTGCACACTTATTTGTGGCTTCACGGCGGTTTGTTGCGCATGAGTCACTCGCCGCCCAGAGGGCCACAGCAGCACATCCGCGGTCATTCGAGATTCAGGACTTTTCAGCTGCTTGTTTTTCTTGCTCGAAATAACATAATAGGAGGAAAACCTTGTCTTACCTTTTTCAAGGTGTTTGTTTTTCTGACCGCTCTGACCAAATCGTTTCCTCACATCGACTTGACTAAATAGTTGCCATTCTTGTGCCGCCCATTACCACAGAGGGCTGCTTTTAGAGTCGAATTGGCTCTTCATTTATGCGAGCGCCTGCTGCCACACTCTATTTACACCACTCACAGACAAACCATTCATGTTTCATAAATGGTTCCACATGTTGCCATTGTTGCCACCCTGGCGGTAACTGTAGAGCACTAACTTTGAGCGTTGGCAGACTGGCGTGGCCTCTGATGCTGGGTGTAAATATTTATATATCCTGTCATTTCGTCTTTGTGTCAACTGCTCCGTGTCAGAGCGGGGGAATAACAAACGGGGACGTGAGTGATGGGCTGCTCTATTTTGAGGAGGAGGGAGACAGGGGTTAAGGGGATAAGATGGGACCGAGAGTGGGGGTGGGGTGTGTAAGTGTGTGTTTGTCGGTTTCCATGTTGGCTCAGAGCCCTGCTGGCTTCTCTCCGAATTTTCTGCACGCGCGTGTGCGATTATTACGCCTTCGTCTCATCGCCAGCCAATCCCCTGATTCAGTCATCTGCTGAACAAGCATGGCTGTGATGTGATTACATTATCACACGCCTTGCTGATATGAACCCATGTAACATGCAAAGCAGGCCCTGAAATCGAGGAAGTGAGATTGGAAGCATGGTGTGTTTTTTTTTAGGGATAATTAGTAGCTGGGGGGTTGTCCTACTGTTTCCTTTTCTACTGGCTTAACGACGAGGTTGGTTTTATGGGATCATAAAAACCTCCCTGGGTGTCCCTAAAATTAGCTATTACAGTTCAACCCATCCAAAAACAAATATCACAAGTAAGATCAGATTTCTGTGGTGCAGCTAAACCAGTACCCTGCCAGCTGATTTGACTGTTATCAGGCGATTAAATAAGCGTTATCGGTCATTATAAGCACCATAGATGTGGGTCAATAGGGGCCTACTACACCTAATAGTAGGTTTTATCATCTATTGACATGGTAGATCACCAAAAGAAGGTATAAAAGAACAAGACAGAGACCTCTAGCGACGTCATTTTTAGGCTGTAGCGGGCTCAGTTTTAAAGCTCGAAAGAAGATACTTGTATCATATGAAACTATAAAAAGCCTAAGGAATCCATTGCTATCAACCGTGTCATAATAGCTTGTTGCTAAGATGGCTAAATGACACGCCAAACTTATGGCTAGGAAAAACTGGCATGGCCATTTTCAAAGGGGTCCCTTGACCTCTGACCTCAAGATATGTGAATGAAAATGGGTTTTATGGGTACCCACGAGTCTCCACTTTACAGACATGCCCACTTTATGATAATCACATGCAGTTTGGGGCAAGTCATAGTCAAGTCAACACACTGACACACTGACAGCTGTTGGGCTTGAGTTTGCCATGTTATGATTTGAGCATATTTTTTATGCTAAATGCAGTACCTGTGAGGGTTTCTGGACAATATTTGTCATTGTTTTGTGTTGTAAATTGATTTCCAATAATAAATATATACATACATTTGCATAAAGCAAGCGTAATTGCCCACTCCCATGTTGATAAAAGCATTAAATACTTGAAAAATCGCCCTTTAAGGTACATTTTGAACAGATAAAAAATGTGATTTATTTGCGATTAACTATGCACAATCATGCGATTAATCACATTTACATATTTCAATCGATTGACAGCCCTAGTTAGAACATGTTTTTTTTTAAATCTCACTTTTACAAGGTTTTAGGCGTAGTAGGCCCTCATTGACCAACATCAGTGCTTATAGCGACTGATAATGCCTATTTAATGGCCGGATAATAGTCAAATCGGGTGGCCCCTGCAGTGTTGTTTTTGAGAATCTTTCCAAGTATGCCACTTTTTTGTATCCCTACATGTAGTAAACCCAAACTACGATCAGCTAAACCCCCACAAGTTTGACTTTGTGGAGCTCCGTATATTCAGCTCCGCAGCCTTGGGAGGGCCCATCCACGCTGGTTATGAATGTTTACGAATGGTCCTTGGCCCCCCGTCACAAAAGGCCATAAATCCTTTGAGTGCTGTTACGTTCAATTAGAACCTTTTGCCCCTTTTTCCACACTCTAACAAATATCCTCTCTGCTCTGTTTCTATCTCACACACACACACACACAGATCCAGGCACACACACACACTCGCACACACTCCATCACCCCGTTAGCGAGCCTCCCCCGGTGAGTCGGGGAGATTTATGGGGAGAAGCTGGGTTCGTCAGGCGGCGTCTTCCCCCGGGGGGTGTCACTGCTACATTTGTATGCCAGGGATCCACTCGATGGCGTGAAAAACAAGCCCGGTGGAGGAAAGGATTGACGCGTCCAAAACTTTGTGTCTCCCTTCAGAACAAGCAGAGCAGCAGCCATTAAACAAAATGAATACTTTGGGGTGAAGTTGTTCGTGATCTCTCAGATATTTATTTCACCGCCGCTAATGAAAATGTATTGGCGCTGTGAAACCTAGAGTCAGAGGCGGGATGCTTTTTTTCCTCTTGTCTTGTTCTCGTCACTAGAGACTTGAAAGAGAACAAGGGAGGGGACATGTCTTTGCATACATACAGTGGCGCTGTCTCGCAGCAGATGATATTGTTTTGTTAGGAGACTTGGAGTTTGGTCCCACTACGTGAGCTGGAGGAGGCAGATGTTCTTTGGAAGCTCCCAGTTTCCTTGTTCTGTTTGTCTTCGTTTTTAAATCACCCAAGAAATCTCACGTTTGTCACCGAAACCCGAAAGCACTGGCTTTTGATGCAGCCGAGGGAGAGCGTGCTTTCATTTGAAACGCTGTCTGACAGGTGTGCCTGAAGAAGCAGATAACGTGTTGCAGGGAGGATATTCAAGCTGTCCCCTCCCTCTGTTCCGGCCCTGATGGAAAGCTCCTTGGTAAATTAAAAAAAGTCCCTTTGAAATTTTTTAGACTGGAAATAGCTCACAAATGTAGTGATGAATGATTTTACAGTAAATCGCCGTGGCAACCACTGTTAAAAACTCTGCAGGAGTCTGGCACCTTACACAAAAATACTAATTTCTAGTTATCTGGAGAAAATGTCCCATATTTTGGCAATCCGACAGTAAGTTATTATGTCTGCAGGTTGAGCATGTGACGAGTAATGGGGAAAACACGTCACCATAATGACCCCTTGAATAAACCTATCGGGTAACCAGGCGGTAGACAGGCCGTCCTCATCGCTCGGCAACCACTCTGGGCCTGTGATTCGATTGGTCAGGGGTTAATGGGTTGGGCGCCATGAGCACAGGCATGTTGTGGATAAGATGTCAGTGTCTGTCTGGGATATCTCTCTCTCTCTGTTCATGTGTGTGTGTGTGTGTATTCACCATACCAAGGTCAAGTTCCATAAAAAAGTCATCGGTCTTCATCGCTCATCCACAGTATACATTTACATGAAAGCGGCCAATCAATGGTGGTTTACAGAAATCACAGGACTGCCCACTGAGTCACAAGAAGCTAGATTTCACTGTTTTGTACACATTCACTTATGAATGGAGGTCTCAGGTCTCACTGTTGTTTTTGGGAGTCTGAGAAGCACTAATGTAAGAGTACGTTGATCCGTGGAAAATTATTTTTTGAATGAGTGACCTTATCAACTATAGACAGCTCTACACATTTTTGTTATTTATTCAGTGTCCTCTTCATTTTCTTCAGTAGGAAGACCCACATTTGCATCACGGCAGATAAGAACTTGCCTCATAGTTTTGTTAAGGAATCGTAATTACAAAATATGCCAAACTTTGTCATTATACAACAATGGAAAATGCACAGATCTATATAACTGTGTCTTGTGCAGAAAAAAAATACTGTAGAAACAAAATATTGTAAATGTGTCAAGTCGGCTCAGGTTTATTTATATAACCCACAATCACCCAAAATTGTAAAGATGACTTTACAACCAGTTCAAAAGACTATGAAAGGGATGGAGACATGTTTTATTACTTTTTATTACACAGCTTTGTTGAATACTCAATTCTGATTGATGAATCACGTTGTTCTATGGTCTGTTATTTCTTTATAGCAGACCATGTACAGTATATAGCAGTTCTGAACTCGGACTCTGGAGGACAGTTTTTGTGTCAAAATATTGATTTCTTAAGTAAGTGTACTAAGGAGGATAGCGTTCAGCTAGCGGGTCATTGTTGTGAAATAAACCCCTTCAGGGCGATGCTTGACCTGTCAGGTTTTATTTAACAATGACCGGCTCACTGTACATTATCCCTTACAAAGATGATATTGGTCGCCACTGTTGGAAGACGTATTCAGATCTTTTACTTAAGTAAAAGCACCATTACTGGAATGGAAATGACTCCATTACAAGTCCTGCATTCAAAATCTAACAGAACAGAAGTACTATCAGCTAAATCAAAGTATTAAAAGTAGAAGTGCTCATTATACTGGGAAAAAAATGGCCCCTGAGTGTAATACTATTATATATTGGATTATTAGATGCATTCATGTGTAAGCAGCGTTTTAAAATTGTAGTTAATTGACGTGGAGCTAATGTTTACTACTCTGTATATTGTTGGGTAGTTTAAACGATAAGAATGCATTGTGTTTTATTTAAACTAAAGTGAACTTTGAACGTTATCAACTATAAAGGTAGGAGGAAAGGTAGGACTTGCTGCTAATATAGATTTGGCTTTTAAGGACCGGACTCATAGAGTGTCTTGAGAAAAGTTACAGCAGCCCTTTGAACGCAGCTCATTCATCAGCACAGCTGTCATCTGCAGTCATAAACCCTCCGCTCTGATTGGCTCACACTTTTTGTGTCCTGTGGTGTCGTTGGCAGAGATGGAGCCGTGGATCTTCAGGTTCAAGGCGGAGGGCACGGTGGATTACTCACAGCTGACCTTCGACCCCGGCCAGAACGAACTGATCGTCGGTGCCAGGTAACCAATATCTGAGTTTGTTTTTTTTGCTTTGTCTTTTCGTTTCCTTTTGTCTCTCTTGTCTCTTTCTTTTGTTGTCTGCCCTTTTTTCTTTTCAGCGTTTGTTGGTGCATTGCATGAGTAATGATCAGTGTCTCTATAGATGTCTTCAAAAGCCAAAGAAAATGGCTTTGGAGATTGTTTCCAAGTCCATTGTCGTTGATAAGCCCAGCCAAGTGTGTGTGTGTGTGTGTATCCATTCACGCTGTGTGAGTCTGATTCCAGATGAAGTGCGCTCTGCACTTCTCTTAATGGCTTAGTTGTCAATAGAAAGAAACACTCACGACAACGTGAACGAGAGACAACATGAGGAGCCAGCAGGAAGGTGAGCAGCAAAACAAACAGAATCAAAGTGGGCCCTGGGAATTTACTAATGCACCCAAGGATCCTAGATGGAAACGGCTAATCAGGGAGAGTGTGTGTGGACGGATGGAGAGCAAAGGTCGAAGAGGCAAGTGGATTCTCACTGCTGGCAAAATTTTGATATTATAATATATAACAATGTTGTTTTGCTGGCAATCTTTTTTACTTTTTAGCTACAGCTCAGCCAGTTCTATCAACACATAGTACTTGGAGCGCTCAAAAAAAAAAAAAAAAAAAAAAAATCGAATACGAGATTTAGTTCAATTCTCGGTGCCAGCTCAACGACTAACAGTGAGAGGCGTTTGCGGCTGGATGGATGGCTGCAGGCTGGGTTAGAAGTATGAGTGATAATGGAAGGAAAGAGGGATCGATGCAAATATCAATACGGTAAAACAGGGGGGCCGCGGCCGCGCTGAGACCTGCTGATAGCCACTCTTCAAGAGATTGATAGATCTCAGCGAAAGTGTTGCATGCATGTGTATGTGTGTGCAAGAATGTGCATAAATATGCTTGAAGTTTTTAAATTAGATATCTACTTTGTGAAAAAAAAACAATTCTTGCTCTTTAAAAATGATTGCTGATATGAAAGAAAAACACATTATGGGGTGTTGTTGTTGTTAAAGCTATTGCAAGATCTCTGCTTGCAAAATAATGTTGCTCTATAAAAAGTTTTTTTTTGCTGTGAAATGCACTAAACGTACCAAATGTTTAAGACAATTTTCCTTTTCAGCATGGACTGACAATAAACTTGGATCGTGATTGGCTCATGGAACAAAAACTACAAAATATGGATAATACATGAGTCTCAAAGGGGGGGAAAAAATCACAATAAATAATGCTTTTAGTCCAAATTGTCAGCTTTCATGTGATCTCATTCTTGTAATGGTGCATAATGGTTTTAGTAGACAGCCCGAGACGTCATTAGTCAATATGGAGAATATTCCTCTTGAGAGGGCATTCATAAGAACATAATGTTTCTTGAAAAGTTGTAAACGCCAATGAAACGGTTTTGTTTGTGCGGTGCAAATTTGAAAGGCTTCAGGCAAAGCAGGATAGGCACTTATTAGAGTGAGGTTTCACCGCCGGGCTTTCATTTCTCTTTTTATTCTTTATCTCCCCCTGTTTCTCATACACACCAAACTCCAGGAGAGCAGACTGTAAAAGTTTTTATCACTGCTTTATCCAGTCTTTTTTGCCTCCTAATTATGGGTTGAAGGAAACTACTGTATGGTGCATCGTTTGCTGCCTGGTTGAATCCAACCATCCAATGAATTCGGCGCCTATGAGGACCCTGATTAAACTCTTACAACTCCTCATGCCATCAATGAAAAGGTTTATTTTAACATCTAAGTGGGGGAAACTTTAGAAGCTTCGGATGCAGCTGTTTCAAACGGGAACTCCACAGATTTTACACATCAAAGTCTGTTTACAGGTCTTGGGGAGTACTACTGCATAATGTTGAGTTGTACTGTGGGTAATGTAGGCACCAAGGAGGTGTGTGGAATAAATAAAGGTGATATATCTGATTCTGCTGCACCAATTTTGATAATTTTGTAAACTGCTCATCGTGACTTTGACAATTTGTTGTTTAAGTGGGTAGAATTGGAGCAAATATAATTTAAAAAACGTTATTTTTATAAAATATATACAGTAGATCCTGACAGTAGTGCATTAGACAGGTAATCTGAAAAAAAAAATCATGTGCCTCTGTGTCCTCCGGTGCTACTAATGGCATTCACAGACCGGAGGAAAACAACCAATCAGAGCCGAGCTGGAGCCTCGCCGTTTATGAGCAGCTGTCGATCACTCGCGAGCTCCGATCAAACGGTCAAACTAGGCAGCGCTGATCAAATATGAATCGATATTCTGTTACTGTAATGCCTTTCTCGCATAAAATGTTTTCACAGACATCTTGTAGTGTACTGTTTAGTTGTTAAAATTAGAGATTGAGACCCGGCAGCCCTGTTGAGATCAGTTGAGGAAATACCAAGTACCGCCCACTACTTTCTGAAAACATTTTATGCAAGAAATAGGCATTACAGTAACAGAATATTGATTCATATTTGAACAGCGCTCCCCAGTTTGACCGGAGTTCGCAAGTGATGAGCCTCCGTTGAATGTACAGCCAATAGGAATGCTCTCTCTCTCTTAAATGACCTGCGATTGGCCAAAGTCTCCAGTCATAGGTTTGATTTTTTAAAGCTTGAAAACAGAGCCATAAGGAGGTGCAGCAGTCTAGTTTTCTCTCAGAACACTTGAATTACAATATGCTGGAAGGATGTTATGGATTTTTGGATTCTGCCTAGTGAAGCTTTAATGCTCCCTTTTTTTGAGGTGGTTATCCCTTTGCACTGGTGGCACTATGGGTAGGAGGGTGAACATGAAGGAACTAGAGAGAGATAAAAACTGTACAGAGTTTTGTCCTTAGAGCAGAGATGCTACACGGATCTTGCTTGGAAAATGGCCTCATCAGCTCACATACTGTACTTCCTTCTTCTTTTTTTTTTTTACAGAAATCACCTCTTCAGGCTCAATCTGGAAGACCTGACACTGATCCAGGTGAGTGCTAATTCTCTCTCACTCCGTTTTTCTGATTCTCCCTCAGTCTGTCTCACCCACTTTTCCGAGTGAGTATTCTGTTTGCTCTTACAGTCACGCTGGTACAGCCATCCAAAGCGCTATGCCTGCCTCCAACAAAACGCCACACTATAGTCGTAGCGTGCTGCCAGCTCCTGCAACTTAGAGCTGTTACAGTAAAATGGTTTAGCATTTCACATGTCACAACAACTTCCCATCCGGCGGAGTGACAGCGTGTTCGGTCGACAGCGCTGTGGGTTGATAGAAAGAGTGATGGTGTGAAGTTTAGACGCTGCAAACACCCTGCGTGTTTAAATCCAATTTGAAACTGTATATGACACTCTTCAGCTCTACTTAAGGTATTAACATCTTGTGCAATTTCTTGAATATGGTCCTACCATTTTGGTTACTCCTCCTGTATCAAACGATCTAAAATATTAAACAGAAATTAAAGAATGCTACCTAGAGTTCAGCCTATGGTGACTTGTTTTAACATTAGCACAAAGCATGCATAAATAGAAGTATGCTCAAGGTAGCAATTATTCTTTTTTTTCCCCTCTCTCCCACATGTTGTCATCCAAATTTTTTCTGCATCCTCTCATTTTTCTTTCTTTTTCTACACTTGTATGAGCCCACATCCCCCCCTGTGGCGTTAAGCATTTTGAGACCCACTGAGTTACCATACAAACATTGACACATCGAGGGGTTTATTAGCAGCCGGGCTTCTTTGATGGTTTGACAACTCTTGATGTTTGCCATTTACACCCTGGAAAACCAGAGAAAAAGAAAGAGAATGGTTTTATGGAACAAAAGGGGAGACTGGAGGGAGCGCTGTTGATATAAATCCGCCTGGAAAGGGAAAATGAGAAAAAGCGGTCGGACGAAATGAGAGGCAAGGCAGGGAATTTGTTGGATAGGAAAAGGAGTAGAGGTTCAGCACACACACAAAGGAATCAGGGAGCAGTGAGACAGCACGCAGACAGAGGGAAGAAACCCCCCACGGAGATAGACGAGGATTCACGCGGTCTTTTGTGGCCGCTCACTGGGACACAGATGCTTTTAAAACATGCTCTGCACCCAATCATCCCTCCTTCTTTATTTCATCCTGCGCTCGGCTGGCGCTGCAGAATCAGCTCGGAGATTCCTCCGACCCTCATCACCAAGACATCTCCTCTCAAGAGAATGAGACCTGGTAATCCCTGCCAAGGCCCGGCGCCAATTTAAGATGACCTGTGCTCTAGTGCCTGCTTTGCATTTGATTGGACCGGGGCGGTAGAGTCAAGGGGGAAGGCGAAGTTCAACTGCTGAAGTGCTATTCTTTTATTCTCCTCCTTTTTTCTGTCCTTCCTTCTTGTTCACCCTGGCATAAAACAGGAGATTAATTGCACAGAGATTCGGTTGCCTCCGTGGCTGGTTTGTTGGATATGAAAGACTTGAATGAATTTCCCCTTTGGCGCCCGTTGCTCCACTCACATTATATGCATTGCTGATTGATCAAATAGATTTACAACGGAATATGGTGTCAGGGCGAATAAAGAAAGTTTGAGCACAAACAGCCCAGTGCGTTTTTTATTTCGGTTGCACTGCTGTTCAAAAGAGTTGCATGAGGTTCTTTTGCCTTCCTTTCCTGCAGAAGGAAAACAAGCTAAAAGCTACACCTACGCTCGTCTTTGTGATTTCACCCCATCCCCATGCATCAGCCATGTCAGATAATGCCCAGTGGCGGTGATTTGTTCTTGCATGGCTGGCAGCGCTAAGAGGGAGGTTGTTGTACGCTTTGACAGAGCACAAGGCTTAGAGCGGGTGTAATGCAAACACCCTATAATACGCTAAAGAGGTGGATGCAATTACCATATGATCGATGACGGGGCCAATCTCATCTCATATGTGCATGCATGAAACATTTATGGAAACAACAAGCCACGGTCTTCAGCTGCATGAAGGCAACATGAATCCCACCCACTTTCCCTGCCCTTGGTCGCAGTATATGATGAGTTGTTTTCAAGCATTGTGCGAGGCAGAAAATAAACTCTGAGTACTTGGTTGGGCTTACTGTTGTATTGTGGAGGGTTTAGAGAGTAGTGACACTTAGGGTGGTAGCTGAACACTGCTGCGCTAACCCGCTCTACTGCACATATCGAGTTGAGACTTGCGGATCGATTGAGCCAGAGCCCAGCAACCATAATCTCCTGGCTTAGAGGTAATAAAACAATAGAACATCAGACGTTGGCGAGAGAGGACCTTTTGGTAAAGCAGTTAATGTCAAGCCATCTGAGAACTTTTACGCTTTCTTTTACCAATTTTGAGTGCGTCCTGGGAACATAAAGGGTTCTGTCTAGGGCTGTCAATCGATTAAAATATTTAATCCTGATTAATCGCTAATTTTTTATCTGTTAAAAATGTGCCTTAAAGGGAGATTTGTCAGAGCTTATCAACATGGGAGTGGGCAAATATGCTGCTTTATGCAAATGTATGTATACATTTGTATATATTACTGCATGTACCATAACAAATATGCTCAAATCATAACATGGCAAACTCAAGCCCAACAGGCAACAACAGCTGCCAGTGTGTCAGTGTTCCTTACTTGACTATGACTTGCCCCACACTGCATGTGATTATCATAAAGAGGGCATGTCTGTAAAGGGGAGACTCGTCGGTACACATAGAACCCATTTTTCATTCACATATCTTGAGGTCAGAGGTCAAGGGACCCCTTTGAAAATGGCCATGCCACTTTTTCCTTGCCAAAATGTTGCGCAAGTTTGGAGCGTTATTTAACCTCCTTCCCGATAAGCTACTGTGACATTCTTTAGATTTTCTAGTTTGAAATGATGCCGGTATATTCACTCTCGCTTTAAAAGTGAGCCCGCTACAACCTCGGGAAGATTGACTGCATTAATTGCATTAATTTTAATAGCCCTAGTTCCGTCCCTTATGAAAGAGGTCTGTTTACACGTCTGTCTGAGGAACTGTTTACACGACAGGAAGACACTTTCAAAATCTTAAAAGAGAAAATCTTCCACATTACATGAACTTCCCAGCGTGCACTCGAACTGAATGGTAATCAGGTTGAAGTGGGAAGAAGAATCGGGCCTTGAAACATGAGTCAGCCCTCTCTGTGGCCTTGATTGGAGTTAATATCCGACACTTTTTCTGCAGTGTCTCAACAGCCTGAAGAGGCCTTCCTCTCTCCGTCAACCTCTGGCCTCTATCCCCACTGATCTGGAAAATACTGTCAGGAACAAAAGGTCGCTAATTTTCTGCTTGCTCCACTTTCAAACTTGTGCAGTGGAAGTGAAACGACAACAAGGACCTAACTCTGCAGCATGCACAAAAAATGAGACTTTAAGAGCTAGTGCAGCCAAAGAATTAGCTGTAAAAAGAGCAACCACAAAGTGCAATATCTCTTCCTCTATCTACAGGAGAATCCGACCATATGCTCGGTATTGTCCTTCTCTCTCCTCTCTGTCCGTCACTCTGCGTCTGCTGCCAACTTTGGGCGGGTGAATCAACGCTGGCATCGCTGTTATCCACCTTCCATGGCCCACTGCAGAGAGGGGGACAAACACTGATGGATTGGCCCTTCTGCATTTGCATTGTGTTCAATTTCCCATTGTGCTGCCAGGGTTGATGAATGGCCAAACCGGCTCCATGTACCACTCAGCCTTGTGTTTCTTGTCTGCCTGTGAGCTCCCCAAATAATGTCCTGCTTTGACATCGTTGAACACCCTAAAGCAGCGATCCCCCCCCCCCCACCTGTTTTTATCTCCATCTTTACCCTTGTGATACACACTTCCATGCTGGTCCTGAAAGTGTCTAATTTGCAGGCACAATAATAGCTTGTTGAATTCGCAATATCCTAAGCAAAGGTGCTAATGCAAGAAGACATTAAAAGAAAAAGAACCCTGTAAGATTCCGATATTAGCACGCCGTTTCCATGCTTAATCGAAAACAGGATGCAGACGCCGAGGCCGAGTTTCAACAGAAACACTGAGGCACAGCATTAGTCAATAAGCGCCGGGATGAGGAGGATCAGCGGCATTGTTCGCCATTCGATACAGGACCAGAGGAGGGGAAAAATAGTGGATATTCACTCCAGCCTCTCTCTCTCACGCGGAACACTATCCATTACAGCTCCCCTTGGCAACAGTGCACTGTAAGGGTGTTGAGATGTACATTGCGCCTCCATTTTTCTTCACTTCCCGGCGTATTGTTGTGCAGTTAAGAAGGAACGGAGGGTTCCAACGAAAACAAAAGACTCCCTCCGGTCACACATGTTGTACTTCACGGGCCTGCCTCTCGCAATTACACTTCATCAGGCAGACAATTAGCCCTGCTAATCAGTAGCTTACAGAAACTGTCCT
Source organism: Sebastes umbrosus (assembly GCF_015220745.1). Taxonomy (NCBI): domain Eukaryota; kingdom Metazoa; phylum Chordata; class Actinopteri; order Perciformes; family Sebastidae; genus Sebastes; species Sebastes umbrosus. Next base: position 13,569,071 of record NC_051289.1, read on the forward strand.
CCACAGCTCTGGAAGCATTGCTAATTCAATTACTGGAACCCAGTAACTCGGCCATTTACATGCATAGAGTGAAACGCATCAGTGCGGATTGAAGATACAAATACCAGCGCATTCAGTGATATCTTGGTGATGTTGGAGCAAGTAGATCAGGGGGTCACTACAACTCTTTTTCTGGCGTTAGGATGATACGTGTAGTGACTCAGACCTACACACTCGCTGAGACACGACATCAAGACCAATTTCACGTGTAAATCTTTCAGCAGCTTACATCAGCAGACATCAGTGTGAATAGCATAGTGAATAATATTGTGCCAGCACATCAAAAGGCAATATCAGCTATTCATAAGACAGATTAGATTTCCCCGGCAGGATTTGTCCAGCTCTCACTCTCAACCCGGTTGTCCCCCCGTAATGAGACACACAGCCAGTCGTTTCATAGAGCGAGACAGCTGTCAGAAGTGGAGTGTGTTCTCTGGACCCTCTTTATGCAAAATATATTCAGTATCATGTCTGGAAACAGCGCTGTTTTGGAATTCAGCGCCTCACTCACTCCCTCCTCCGTCTCACTGAGTACTTCGCTCTGCCCACACTGTCTCCCTTGTTCTGGCTGACTCTGAAGTTGGACTCTCTTTGTTGTTGTTTTTCTATCTGTTTGTCCTTTATTTTCCTTTTTCTATCTTCTCCTCTGCCTCTGTCTATCTCCCTCCCTGCCCACTCTCTCCCTTGGTATCTGTCCTGAACCCACCTCGACCACAATAGCCCCTCAGTGTGAAGGCTGACAAGAGGCCCGAGCACAATAGTAGTTCATCTCTGAGGATTGCACCCTTTACGGAGGACAGTAGGATCTAAGGAATTGTTTTTTTCCAGCTTCCCTGAAGCAACAAATAACTGCTACTGACTGTGCCAAATTCCTTCTGCCTCTCTCCGAATGTCTGCATCTTAATCACACTTTATTTATTTTTCCTTTTACTTTAATTGTGGCTAGTATACCCTTGGGTAATAAAAAGACTGTACTCACCAAGTGATAGCTCAGATATGGCAACGTGTACTGACTCCCAACTCAGCTCGTCTGCACGTAAAGGCATATTAATGACACGATAAAGGCGCAAGGCATTTAGCGTGTAATAAGAACACCTTTCTTGCTTTTGGCGTGTCATTTGTACGCCATTTGTAATGACTGCAATGTAAATGCATCCGTGTATACAGTATATGCTACGATCAGAGTTGGGGACGTAGAATAAAAAGTGAGAAAGACTGCTTATGGCAGGCGGGTGGAAAGGTGGATGGGTTCAACAATTATACAACTTTTAACAAGGAGGCCAATGTTTGAGAAGGGTGTTTTGTATACGTGTGTTTTAGTGATGTTTGTAAGATTGTTTCCGTACGTATTTTACTTATTTTATGTACTAAGCCCAACCATGACGTTTTTCCTAAACCTAACTAATGGTTTTGTTGCCTCAACTTACCCGTGGACATTACCATAGTTTTGTTGCATGGCGTACAAATGACACGCGGGTTGTCTGTGGAATGTACTATTGATATGCCTTCCCTTTTAGACCGGGTTGGCCAACTGGTCCAGTACACCAGCTTGGTCAGTGGCCCTATACGCTTCAAGCTAGGTCCATTTTGGACGTTTCAGGGATGACGTGTCACTTTCCGCTTTTAACACGCATAGTGTCTTTTCAAAATAAACGTCCGACGTTCCTTCGTTATTTGGTTTACTTGCGCAACAAAAGTACTTGGTTAGGCTTAAGAAAAGATCATGGTTGGTGTTAAAAGAAGTATTTGTTACGTAAAAAAACTTGTTACGAACAACAAAGTAATGTTTGTAAAGTACGGAAGTTACATAACGAAACAACGGTAAAATAAGTCAACTTTGACTTCACACGGGACACAAACAGCGGTCTCCTGGATGAAAGCCCTGTGTTTGTTTGACCCATCCAACCTCTACTCCGACCAACCCTGAGCGACTCTCTCGCACTTTATACTACGTCATTTGCTCTGTCCCTCTAATTATGACGTGGGTGGGTTTACATCGGTCAGTTGAAGAGTGCCTCGTAGCATCAGTATCTGACACCGAGGCACTCTTTGGCACTGACCAAGCGGCTGTATTTGACAAATTGGGAGTGAGACCGGGTTGGACTTGGGAGGGCGGCATTATTGCTAAAACAAAGTCCCACATGGCGAGAAGCTGGATCAATCAGACAATTACGTAGGTTTTAAACAAACTCCCAGGTTGGCCAAACATGTTTAGAATACAAAAGTAAAGCAAAGGGTAGAATTATTATCTAAACTGATCATATTAGTTTACCATGGATGTATCAAGAAAACTGGATATTCTTCGTCTTCATATTTATTATGGGCACAGTGCCCATAATAAATATGAAGACCCTTTATCTGTGCTGGTGTTTTGTTTCTATTGATCCTTGCTACTACCGTGCAGCCGATATATTATTTAAGATTCGAAGCTGTGCATGCTGCTACTTCCCACAATATATTCCCTATTTTTTGAGCATGTGTTGTAGAGACTTACTCTGGCTGAGCGCCCTGACTTCCTGTTGGCTCCCCGCACACATGAATGTCACACAATAATTAACTGATATGCTAAAATTTAGGTTTTCCATGATCCTCATAAAAATAATTTCATCATTTTTGTTGCGTATGAGAAAATGCCTTTTTTGGCCTGCATGCGTCACATGCAATAGCGAGTGTGGGACAGACTTCCTGGTTCAGCTTTGATCTGCTGTACTTATCATAGGCACTTTCAGTTTTACCTCCAATGGTTTAGACAAGGTGGATACACTTTTGGCTCATTCTGATAATCTGATCACCCATGTTTTCTTTTTTCCCTGTGATGTCAGTTGTTCCCAAATATTTCCCATTTCCATACTTTGGTGACCACAATGTTATCATACCCAATGAAAATGATGAAAATAAATAGCTGCAATACACCATAATTATCCTTTAACAGCTGTATATCTCTTCCTTTTCCACAATATCCAATGGTTGCCTTTCTCCAGAGATGATTACAGTGCCATGATGGATATTTATTTTTCTTTCGGGCCAATTCGCCGCCATGCTCAGCTCACTAAATTGAAACCTGGTCCCCTCTTATTCTCTCATCTCCTTTGTTTCCCCTCTAAGTCTCTATTTTCGGTGTCTTCTAGGTGACAAAGGCGCAGACAACAGCCTTTGTGATGCAGCTCCCTCTGATAAAGCCAAGAATTATTATTTAACGAGAGCGTATTCCAGACATATTTCGGTTCAAGACACATTCATCTCCGGAGCACAGTGGCTGAACAAAAGCATGTTGATGAGCTTTTAATGTTTCTTAATGACGCTGGCACTGGATTCTGTTCTTTACTCTGGTCCATTTGAGGCAGGGCAGTAAGATAGGGCGGCTTTAGCGGTCAATGATGCCAGCATATCCAGCTCTTACAGGCTTACGGAAGTCACCCTTTTCAGCATACGTCATACAGTTGGTTACTTAAAGATGTAATGATAATATACATTGTATCTGAAAATCTGCTTTGAACTATTTTGAGCGATGATGAATCACATAATCGCCCCGTAATGATAAAAGCAACCACTTTGCTCCCATTCATGTGATCTCAAATTGTAATTTAGCATTGTATTATGATTGATTTTTACCCTGAACATGAGTGAAGTAAGGTTTCGGCCCATTAACAGGTTTTCTCCCCCCCCTGCGATTAGTGGAAGCACTTATCAGCGTCTACATTCAATTCAGCTGGGACGCACTGTGGTGCTGTGTGTGCAGGCTGCGCCGCTTGTGCTGATCTGTGTGGTTTGTGTCTGTGGTGGCGGCTGCGCGGCCCCAGAATAGCCTGCTTTGGCCTGGAATGTGAACTAACACACACATACACACACACGGAGAAGCCAGCTCACACTAATACTCCATATCTTATCCTCCCTGAATAGCACCCCACACCCTGAGCTCTCTCCTCTCTCTAAGCTCCCTCCTTTTACTGCCTATGTGTGCATTTATGTGTGCATACGGGTGTCTCTGCGCCTCCCAAAAGGCCGGCGAGGCGGAAAGCAAAGGCCTTGTCATAAAACACACACAGAGGAAACTCAGAGTATTCTCAAAGAGGAAATGAAAGAAGCTCTCCTAAGTGCTGAGGGGGTCTCAGCTTTCGTACCCCCTCTTGTCCTGGCATAAAACAGTCCTGATACCAAGGTGAAATCTAATATTCTCTTTTCTGTTACAGATATTTACTATATTCCCACAGAGCGAGAATTCCTGCCCCTCTGGCCACTAGCCAGGTTATTATTGAAGGAAACTCTCCGTGGCCAAAAAAAGAATAGTTTCACTTTTAGAGACTTTTCGTGACTTGGCGTTAAGCGTATTATTGCAGCAGCCAGTTTTTTTTTCTGTTAAGTATTCCTCTCTCTGCCAGTCGGAGCTGGTGGCGGTGACGGCTAATTCTGCCTGTCACAAGCGCGAGTGTCTTAGTGGCCCGGTGCTGTCCTGAGGCCAACGCTCATTTTATGAATGGAGAACCCCCCCTCCCCCGGTCCCAGAGGTCATGCTGAAATTAAACGGTAGAAATTGGAACACGCTGGTGTCTTCACCCTCGACGAGTTGAGGTTTTATCTCCTTATTCCCCTCCCTCCTGTAGTAAAATGTAAAAGGCGTCCCTCTGTTTCTACCTCACATGTAAATCACGTTGACATCTTAGTCCTGGGGGATTCGCGTCTTAAAGATGCCTCCTTTTCCCTCGCACATAAATCAAATCGGGCATTCGGCTCTGCGCAAACTTGTCACTTGTTTCTTGAGGTTTCTGCTCGGTATGCACCTTAATTGGATTCTGTGTCTGTATTTAACATGGCTTATAAATACTGTAAGTGTGTATGTGCCTATACGTGGGACTGAGAGTACAGTGAAGCTTAATGTCAAACTCATTTATTGTTCCCTTCTGTTTTAATCCATTCCTCCCACTCAAGTCAAAGAATAGTCAGCAACCAGAAAAATCGGTATCTAACTCACTACGCTGTATATGGTTTTCTATGACATTTGCGACTGTGTTTTCATGTCTTCTCTGGCATCTTTATTGCCCCTGCTATCTCAGACAAAGTCACCAGACATCAAATTGACTTCAAAAAGGTGGGAGTCGAGAGCCAGACATTGTTTTGCTTGGTCTCCCTGAGTGGTTTTCAAAGTGGTTCGTGGTGACATGGCGCCAAATGTTTCTGATGTTTGCTTCTTCTTGGTGGTTTATTGGGAGACTTATGCCGCTTTTCTCTTTCTCTCTCTCCGCAGGAGGCTGAGTGGCACTGCGATGAGTTTACCAAGGGAGCCTGCTTCAGCCGCGGAAAGTCTGAGGTGAGTTTAAGTGATGTCTGAGCGTTTCAAATGTCACACCGTGATATTGCTTTATCCGACACTTGTCACTAAGTTGGGGAAAACAAGTTTCAGAGTTGATGTTGTTATAATAAAAATCTTGTCCTCAGTAAAAGGTGCACTTTATGAATTAGGTTCATGAACCTATTGACCTTTTCATTGCCATTCTGTCTTTGGTCCCAGTTTACTTCCTGTCAGCATTAACAAACATTGCAACAGGAAATACAAAGGGGCCCATATAGAATGTTGTCAAATTTGAAAAGGTCTATTTGTTCTACTTAAGGCAATTAAAGGGGCATTTCAGCTATTTAGTTTTGCATTAAGTTTGGGGAGGTGTGAGACAAATAAGCCTAGATCCACTTCCCATAATGCAACTCAATAACGTCTTTTTGTTTTGTTGCTCCCTCTATGTCTAAGAGTAGCCTATGGCTGACATATTTCAAACTCCACACCCTGTTAATAAGGAAAGAGTTTACAGACATGCTACCCGACATCACGGCAAAGCGTGTGATAGACCCGCCCGTCCACCAGAGGATAGCGTGTCAGTGTCACGTTTTGCCTCGCTGAGGCGTAAACATTACACGTGTATGAAGGTGCAGTAGCCTACCAGCAAGGGGGGAAAGACACTCACTTAGGTTTAGGAAACAAATCAACTTAGTTAGGTTTAGGAAAATGTCATGGTTGGGCTTAAAATAAGTACATAGTAAAATACGTATGGAAACAACGTAACATAAGTAAAGAGAACGCATCACAATAAATTAAAAAACTAAAAAACCCGTCACAAACGTCACTAATGTAGCTTACAAAACATTGATCTCGAACACCGGTCTCACCAGACCACCAATCTTTCTCACTTTGTATTCTACGTCACTAGCTCAGAGCGTAGCATATTCTCACGGATGCCTTTACATTGCAGTCAGTACAGACTACATGGCGTAAAAAAAAGACACGCCTAAAACAAGAACGGAGTTCTTATTACTTGATTTTGCCTCACGCATTATGACACAATATTGTGTCATTCACACGCCTTCTGTAGGCTACTTAGACACAACAGTGTTTTGATCTAAATGCTAACATCAGCATGCTAAGTACAGCTGAGGATGATGGGAATGTCAGTAGCTTTACAGGTAGACTTTTTGGTCATAAATCAGGTATTGGACACATTAAAATGTTCAAGGGAGTCAGAGGATTGACCAATCCACCGCCTGATAATACTACTAACTAATAAACTGATATTGATGTATAAAAGTTCCCCTTGTGTAACAATAATATATACAACTACTATCTACAAAGCAAGCCTTCAGCACTGCTGAACACTTTTCTAAATTGCAAAGTTGCAGCCTTCAAAACAGCCGATGACAGCTCAACATTTTCCTGTGGCTTTGGTTATCTACAAAAATAACACATGAATGAATGCTGTCCACCAGTGGAACGGAGCGCCCCAGATGTCGAACTTTCCCACTAGCAAAACCAGCACCGCATAACGGCTCGAGGAAATTAAAGAAATCACAGATCTGCCTTCATTTTTTACAGGCAGCGTCGAGTCAGCTTCAGAGAAACACATCAAATAGCTCACTAAAATCTAATAAATCTCAAGTTATGATGAAACAAGCCTGAAAGCAACATGGAGCTCTTTTTAGCTTTAACGTCAGTGGGAATCCCTGCTTTGTATGTGGGGTTTGATTGTTCTCAATAAGGATCTAAATCAACTTTGTTGTGAAGTAAAAAGATTCTTGCCTTTCTTAAAAGGAGTTCCTATTGTTTTTTGTACTTTCTTTTGGTGCAGAAGTGTATGTTTTTCTATGTGGTTAGCTGGCATACTCCTGTCTACCAAACAGCTGGTTTAGAGTTGAACTTGACTTGTAGGTGAACTGCCCAGCCCTGATCCCTGTGTGTGTGTGCACCGCTGTGTATTTATCCTCCTGTGAAAGGTGGTTAGGGGACCCATAATATGCATGCATGGGCTGGCCGGCACAAGATAGCTGTTGTGAATTACAGAGCAACGCTACCTCAGTCCTTGAGAGTCACCGCCGTCTCCCAGACTCAAATTGTTTTGCTCACTGTTCCCTTCGGAGGATCAGCTCCTGTGATGTACACTAAGAATAGCATTAAAAGACTTCATTCTCCGGCAGCTGACAGGGCTTTCGATGGTTTATTACCTAGCTCAGCGCTCAGCAATATACCATCGCTTAAGCTATTATACAGATACCGTGCCTGTACTTTGAGTGAATTTACAAGTGATTGTATTTTTTTTTTTCCCACTAATGCACGCGTCCGCTTCTCTCTTGTGTATTTGATTTATTTCAACCGGGAGAAGAAAGGAGAGTTAAATCGACTTGACGGGACTTGATTGCCGCCTCTGTTTTGTTTTATAATGCGAGAGCCAAGCATAACAGCCGCTGTATTACAGTACAGACGTGGAACATTTGTCAGGAAGTTTTCGTAAACAAGTCAAGACTGTTAGGCTGGGCAAATATTAAATATGGCATTATTTACTGTAGAAACAAACTGCAGAGGAGAATTGAATTATGCAGACCCCTCACCACCGCCCCCCTTCACTCCTGCATCCATGCATAAAAGCATACAGTACACAATGAGCAGCACAGATATATAGGCATACATAACAAGTTTTACTACGCTTTTTGAACAGGCACACACATGAACACAAGCACACATACTTAGGCTGTGCTTAGCACCAGGAAACGAGTTGTTTTATGAGTCAACCTTCATCTTGATGGGGGGAAATAAAAGCCCTTCCTCCCTCCATCTCTCCTGCGGTGCCCTCCACACCTGAAGCAGACCCTTGAGAGGGGGGAGGAGAGGGAGGTGGTGTCGCCCTGGGCACCTCGAGTGGCGCAGACACTTGCAGATTTACAGGGTTTTAAATTTCTACGAGGGTCCCCGCCCAGCCGTGGCCCCCTTTCAGATGGAGGGGACCCTATGAGTTTATTACCTCACCCTAGGACGAAAAACAAATGCCACTCTCTGACATGAATACCGACTGCTGTTGTTTTGTTGATGGAAATCCCTAGTAAAGCCAACATGAAAGCCCCTGCGGCGATGTTGAGAGTTCATGGCGTTCAGCGGCAATCAATCATTCAATCAATCATTCGCCACGTCTGTCCCGTTTTATTTGTCGCACGCCTCAAAACCAAGTGCTGAGTGGTTTGCTTGAAACGCAGGCCAAAACCTCAGAGGAGGAGCAGACCCAAGAAAAGAGTGGTGAACGTGTACATCGCCATCATTTTGAGAAAAGTAGTTTGAGTTGATTAATGTAGCAGCCTAAAAAGAAACACGCCTTAATGAAGCAGATGAGACTACGTTTTCGTTTCACTTTTTCGACCAGTCAACAAAGCCAAGGCAATTTTCTAAACCAATCCTGAGTGGTCCTCTCTCACGCCCGCTGCATTTATCTGTTCTCCATCCCGCTCCAAATCTGGTCCCTGTAGAATTAAGATGTGACGTGGCTAAGCCGTGTGCGCATTAGCCTTGATTTGACTCTGTCGAGCTTGGCCACGTTTGAGAGTAGCACTCCCGCGGTTGCAGGTGTTTGTCTCATTTATTGGCATAAAGTGTTATTTTGTCTCTCTGCCTAATGCTGCTGCTTGTCAATGGAGAGATAATGGAGCCGCTGCTAACTGTTTGCTGCTGTGTTTCCACAGGAGGAGTGCCAGAACTACATCAGGGTGCTGCTGGTGAACGGGAACAGGCTGTTTACCTGTGGAACCAACGCCTTCACCCCCATCTGCACCAACCGAACGGTACGAACAACTGTTCACCTTCACTGTTCAATGCACGCACAGGTTTTGCCGATACAGCTTTATATGCTGGTGTGTTGGTATAACCATGGATGTATAATAAGACTTTGATATGGGTCGTGTCTAGAAGGTAACCCTGTAATTGCAAAAGTTTGCAAAACATTCTTGCGAGACAGGCTGCCCGACGTCCTATCCTAACCTTAACCATCTTTGAGAGTCTTGCAACTTGTGCTTTACCTTCTAGACACAACCTTGCTTCCAATTTTTCCCTTTGGGCACTCTCGGTATTGCAGCGATAAATCCCCCTGCAGCCCAAAAAGCATTTTCCCCATAGACCACAATTGTAAAAAAGACACCTGTAAAACTGTTAACAGAGCAACTGCAAACAAGGTCAATTATGACTCTTTGTATTATGAATTTGGGATCCACGGAGGTTTTATATTTGTAAAACTTTCCTCCGGGCCGAGGAAAAGTGATTTAAACATCTGTGAAGTCATCAAAATGCAATTCATTCATCATTGCAATGAATAGGCGCCATCTTATTGTCCGATATCCAGTTCTAATAATACATCCATGGGTATAACCAGTAGCTTATGGTAGCTAATGTTAGATCTACATAGATAGATAGGATATTCCTGTAGAACATATGTCATTTCACTGACTTGAATACTCTTCTCTACTTGTGCTACTGTTATACGAACCATCACCTTTAGCCCATGATTGTCAGTTGTGGCCACAATGGTGGCTGTTTAGCAACAAGGCTTCCCATTCATGTTTCAGTGCAGGATGGAAATAGACAGCAGCCATAGTCGTTCAGGTTTTTTTTCTGTAATATATGCCACATTTATTCATGCAACACATCTTGATAAGTTATTATCCTTCAATAACGGTGATATTTCAAGCTGGGTAAGCCTGATAACTTTGCAAAATATTAATTGAAGTGTTATTGATCAAAGTGACAATGTCAGATGGAAAGGCCAAGGTTGATCAACGCATTTAATCAAGATGAAATGGAGTCGTGATCTTGATATCACGGGGTTTACTGTACGAGCTTGTGTGTCTGTTCTCGCCTCCTCTGTTGTGCAGTCAGGGATGTAGACTAATTATAAGATGAATCTTATTAAGCTCGGGTTATTTGAGAAGTCGTGTTTCCTCAAACTTGTTAAACGTCATAATCAAAATATTGCCTTAAGCTCATTACTCCCGATAATCACGGCGTTGGCCTAAATATACGCTTGTCTCATATGTGCTGCTTTGCCCTTCTTCATGAGTCACTGCGGTTATTTCGCTTTTATTCTTTGTATCAAATCATGTTGTCTTTTCTTTTCTATATTTAATTCTAGTGCAGAGCAATGTTTTCACTCCTCTCTTTCATGCTTCTACAAATTCAACTATCAATACTGAAGTGTCCCACTGAAGTTAAGTATAGAACAACATTTAAAATGTCAGACTATTGTGTTCACACTTTTAGAACATATCAAATATCTGCGACGTCTCCTTTCTGTGGGATTTCAGAGGTGGAGGCTGCAGGAGTTTACTATTATGATGACATTTGTTTTGGTCCAAAGGCACTACACCCAAAGGTCACAGGCTCATAATGACTGTTTACTGCTGTGAAAATACATATAGTTGAAATGTCACGACATTATTATAGCCGTATTTCATCAGGGGCTGTCATATTTACCCACTGAACGTCCGTTAATGTGAAACACTGGTCGGGCGCGGCAACAGCAACGGAGTCGCGCTCAGACAGATTTACTATCAACTGTGATGGATGAACGGAGAAGGAGCAGAATATTCTATTAGTTTAATAAGTGCTCGGAGGTTATAGATTAAACAGCTGTTCGTTTCTGTGACTTTTAGTCGTGCTGCCACTGATAATGATGGGAATAATGAGAATCGCAGTCAGGAAGACGTCTTTTAAATAAAACAATAGCTCATTTCAATCATTTTACCTTCTTAATATTTGATTAGGAGATTGTGTCGATGAACTTTCATCACAGAGTACCGAATTTATAGAATTTGTAGATGTATTTATTTTGCCAGTTCAAATATCAAATAAATTAAATACATTTATTTTTGCTTATTTCTGCCATTATTGTAGAAAGCAAAAGGCACAGTCTCCAAACACAAGTTTAAGTCAAATATTACTGTGTTTTATTATGTTATGTTATGAATCATTTAACGTCTTTCCATAATAATACAGAATAAGGACAATACTAAAATGGGTGCCACTTAAAAAAAACTGCAGTCATCATCACAGAATATTACACTTAAAATGGTTTGTAGGATAAAATTTAAGTAGAATTTAAAAGAATACACCCACACTTTATTGATCATTAAATATTTAAATGGTGAACTCCATATGGATTTCTATATTATTCAACTTGCGACTGGAGATACTATTTCAATAAGCACCATCACTTGGAATATATTTGTTTGTTTACCTACCAATATCCAACGACTACTGAAATCTAATGCAGCCGTAAATTCGCCAGAGAATAAGATACACCCAAAGTTGGAATTCTAGTCTGTCAATTACGACGGAGTATTAGGGCCACTGTTAGAAAAAAAAATAATAATCTGAGATTTAGAGAATTAAGTCATAATATTAAGCCTATCATATTGCGAGGCCGGTAGCTCTGTGTCTCTGCGTCCCCCTCGCTTCCAGACAGCTTTGCTCTGTTTGAGGCTGTCTCTCTTCTGCAGGATGCTTCCCACTGAAGTAGCTGTGAGCTGATCTTTATTGGAATTGGTGAAGTTAACATTTGTGTGGTCAGTAAGCCATACAATGGTGAGATTTATACCTGATCAGAAGGGTTTTCCACGTCCGATGAAGAGCATCATCCAGAGAGAGTCCCAAACTGTGCCTGTCAGACGGTCTGAAGGGGATACTACCATATCAGCAGAGCAATAAAGTAATGCATAGCAGACTATAGATTTTATCTTGAAATGTTCTGACTTTCTTCTCATTAAATTACGACTTTATTCTCATAATATTATGACTTTTTTCTCAAAATGTATTCTCGACTTCTCAGAGAACAAAGATATGTGGGATATGTTTTTTGAATGTGCAGAACATTTTGAACATGAGCATAAATCTTGCTGAAACACATTATGAGCTATTAAAGTGCAGCGGTTTATAAATTAATTAGAATGAATGAATATATCATCGGTTACCTCCCCGAACAAAAGACATGAAGGAGTGAGTCATACCTACATGTGTGTTGACTGATAACATTAAATGAGAGAAGTTGAATAAATAAATATTTGAAAGCAATACAGAATGCCTGAGAGCCTTACTGCATTATATCCCATTATATTTTGAATTTTCGTGTTTTCCTTTACATAAATATAGACATTTCCATCATAAATTGGTACATGAAATATCACCAGAATGCAGGAAATACGTACAAAAACAGAGTTTATTGTGACAACTGATCACAGGATTTGCTAACCGTCCACGGTGGAATATCAATGCTGTTGCAGCAGGTCCGATGAAAAAAAAAAACGTGTGGCTAGATTTCCTGTGATAGTGGATCGTTAAAAATTCCCTCAACAGCCACAAAAGCGTCTCAGTAGCAGTAGCGCCACACATAGCACCCAACTGGCAGTCTGTCTAAGCTGTGAGCTGTCGCCTTCTAAAAAGTCTCTATTAGAGGCATTCAAAGTCACTTCAGTGTCCTACTCGCACAGCTGCCGGGTCGACTACAGAGACGACTTTCACTCCACTTCCTCAAAATGCAACGGAAGCACTGCAGTCTATCCGTTTATCACTCCTCCTCTTGTTTTTTTCTAAATGACCCAATTGACCTAAAAGCAGCTTCCGACCCACAGAATGAGTCAATACAGGGCTTTCATCTCAGACAGGGCTGCTCTGTTTTGTTGTGGTTTGGGTGGAGCAGAGGTGGCGGGTGTTAACAGAACCCTTGATCCAAATCGACCGGCTCCGGGAAATTGACTGAAGAAGTGTCCCGTTTCTCACCCCCCCAAACACATGCGCTGAATGGAGTCTGGCCTCTTGTGTAGAGGAGTCCACTATTCACAATGTGTGAGGAGGAGAGATTGAGCTGTGAGCCCTCCGCAAGCACAGAGGAGTCAAAAATATGGAGCCCTGATTGATGGAAAAGTAATTGCAAATAGAGTAACTTTAATCATCATTTGAGGATTTCTAAAAAACCTGAGATTAGTGCAATCTTTTTAACTCGTGCCCTCAGAACTTAGATGAACTTGGATGGAAGCACAAACCATGAGCTAATCCTCGTATACTGTGTTTACTTTTGCACCATAAAATATAATTACGACTTGGATTTAAAAAATGTATTACTCCCATTTTGGTATTCAAGGCTGAGTCACTGAGCTATGTCCTGTTTTTTTATTTTTTTATAACTAGGAACCAGCACAGTGTGTCAGGGCTAAGCCAGGGTCATGCTGTAAAGTATTTTTAAAAAGCAGGGAGTTGGATTTGGCCTCATATTCAAAGGCAGAACGTCAGGGAAGACTGCATCTCGCATCAAGCCTCTTTTGAACTCTGAGAGGCTTCTCGAAGATGTGGTTTAATAATGTTATAACCAGACGAACAGCTGCTTGTCCAACCAAACTAAGAAAACACAGCAACCAAGAGTATCTTCATTTAAAAGCCTGTTTTAGAAAATGTATTGCTTTCTTGACAGGCGGCTGCTTAACATTGGACTCAAGGCAGCTGCTCTGTTTGTGTGCTTTATGCAGCTAATGATTCTAAATGCGTTCTCTGATTGTGTTTGCCGCTCCTGAAGGTTTCGCTCATATATATATCGTTGTGTGTGTTTCGCAGTAGATGTAAACTAAACAAAACATAATGAGATGGAGTATTTTTTTTTGGTCTGTCTGCACCATTTGCATATTGGCAGGAACAAACAAAAACATTACCAGACCTCTACGGTTTGCATTTTAATGTTGCCCTTTGATACTTTGTCCTATATTTTTTTATCCAGTTTTTTCACAACGATGCATTATTTAGAAATAAGGAGAAAATGTGTCTCATTGTTTTTTGCTTCTTAACTCAAGGGATACTCCTGTTAGATACAATCAA